>NC_084828.1:70446462-70749493 GCF_033115175.1 Lepus europaeus | reverse complement strand
AATGATGTTTTAAAATGAGGCATCAGAAATTCCAAAGGCCTTACTATATCTTACATTCTGTGACTATCGTATGTATTGTTCCATGTTTTATACGTTAATAATTTACCATTTTCTCGCATATATTTTAACAAAACTTGACTCCAATTACATTATGGTGTTAGGGGTCTATTATGGGAGAATCCTTATGTTTAGACAGATTTCGAATATTCAGGGAATTAAAATCACTTACAATTGAAATAGTTTAAAATGGCCATGAAAATAACTGAACAATCAATATTTATATCGAAGACCTACATAAAGAGCTTACTAGACATGTGAGGCTTAATAATAGTAATAATAATGATAATAATAATAGGAAAAGGAAGAAGAAGAAGGCATTTAAAAAATCCTCAGAATTCTGATTCTCTTTCATGTTTTCTTGGTGTTCATGGGAATAAACGTTTTCAGGAGCAACTCTGAGTATATTTTCTATAATTAGATGCTAATATTTCTTGGTCTAGGAATAGGATAAATAACAGAAGCAAGTGTTGACAGATAAAGTTTATGGCATTGAAAAATGTGGGTGGAGGCCAGTGAACATTCTAAGAACTCTTTCTTGCCTATTGATCTCCAAAGACTATTGTCAGCGATTATTTCATTTTTTATAGCTGATAGTCAATGATCTTCCAGAAATTGTAGAAGATATTATGTATCTTAAGAAGAATCAGTGCTTTATATAAGAGTGGGAGTTTTCTTTGTGAATAATTATTTTCAAAATTATTATAATTTTTTTTCTGTTTAAAAGCAGACAGAAGAGATATTGGAGAGATTCAAACATGGAAATATGGAGGGATTATTCACTTTTACTAAAAATTTCCCATTATACTCTTATTCATTCTATTTTCTAGCCCTGTTGTATGATTACAATTGTGTGTGTGTTACCATTTGTATAGTGCCTGGTTTGAAGTAGTTTCTCAAAAGTACTGATTGCTTCATTCATGTATTAGTGCATATAAACTTCCAGCATAGTGCCTGAAACATAGTATGTATTCATTTTGTTACTGCATTATCAATGCTGTTGTTTTAATTACTATTTTTGAAAGGAAATCTCCAACCACCCTTAAGAAGTTTTCTCACTTAACCTCTCCTTTTAAGAAAGATTCATGCAATTTACCTAAGGTAAATGTAAAGTAATTTGAGTCAGTGAAAAGAGACATTCAAGAGACAAACCCAACTCATTAAGGTTTGGAATAGAGTTGGTTTTTGATGTATACATAGAACTTAAGATCAAATGAACTTCATTCGAATGACATATACAGGATTTCTCTCTATGCAGACTTGGTCAGCTTATTCACTTCTATGACCCTCTAAAACAGGAAGTCCATCCTGATGAAGTACACTCACCAGTCACAAAGCATAGACTTGAGTCCATTATGCACCCTCTTAGGTTTTGTAGATCTACAACATTGTTAGTGGCTTCTTTAGAAAAGAATGCCCTGAAATTCCACATTCTTGTATTAAATGAGCCCAGAAGATTTTCTACTGAACCCTTCGCTTTTAATAGCTCTTTTGTGTGTAATCAGCTTCTTAAAAACTGGAATTTCTGAAGTCTATTTATCTTATTTATTTTATGAGTTTCACTTGAAATTTCTAACTTCATGGAGACTTAACTGATTAAATGATTTTTTTTTTATTTGATCAACAAGAGAGTTAGTAGGAAAAGCATTGTGTTGGACACACAAAAAAATAAGGTTTTCCATACAGCTTATAGCATGTTCTTCTTCCTAAAGTAAATAGTAAAACAATAGTATATCTGCTTTGGCTCCTCTGCCAGATTAAACTGTGAGAGTAATTAAATTATTGTATTATTTGTACAGGTAAGAAATAGATGGGCATAAGTTAAATTTTTGAACTGTGATATATTTCAAATGCAGTGAGGATCAATTTATTTGATAGCATATTGGGAAGCTGCTTATATTTATATTATTAAATTCATATTGTTTTCATCTTTGAATATTTAATTTCTGAGATTACTAAGTAGTCAAAAGAGTAAGAGATGGAATGAATCAAGACATTTGCTTTACTTTTGTTTTAGGAGGTATTGCTTTCTATGTCTACACTGCTTGAGTTTTTGCCTTTGAGTTAAAACTTAGTGATAGGTCATCCCAATGGTGTTTCAGGGGCAGCCTGGTATTCACATCCTGCCCTGCCCTGCCCCCTTCTACATGATAACCTGCCAGGTGGAGGTCCCCACCCCTTCTGCTGACAATCTTCCACAATCTCCCAGGTGCATCCTAGTATCTGCATCTCAAACACCCTGCTCCCTTCCTCCTGTCTGATAATATTTGCATCCATAAAGTCCTTTGTTTCAGACCTTCAAGAAAGAAGTTTTTCTATTTACATCCAAAAAGCCCTTTGTTCCAAGAGGTGGGAAAGCAAGACCCATCTCCTTAAAAACCCTCAGCCTCAACCGGACTGTGTGCTCAGCCCTCTGCCTCTCTGCTGAGCCACCCCCCAGGTCTAACCAGGTGTAATCTCTCCACCAAACCATGTAACCTCCCCCCCCCCCCAGTCTGAGCGATGGCACTCTCTCTCAGGTCCTGTCTGGAGAGGTGCCCATCCGTTCTTACGGATGTCTCCTCCCTAATAAACTTTGCTACTTCTACTTTCCACTAAAAAAAAAAAAAAAAGCTTAATGATAGGGGCCATTGCTGTGGCACAGTGGGTTAACACCCTGGCCTGAGGCACCCGCATCCCATATGGGCGTGGTCCAAGACCCCACTGTTCCACTTCTGATCCAGCTCTCTGCTGTGGCCTGGGAAAGTAGTAGAAGATGGCCCAAGTGCTTGGGCCCCTGCACCCACATGGGAGCCTCAGAAGAATCTCCAGGCTCCTGGCTTTGGTTCAGCGCAGCTCCGGCCGTTGCGGCCAATTGGGGAGTGAACCATTGGATAGAAGACCTCTCTCTCTCTCTCTCTTTCTCTCTCTGCCTCTCCTCTCTGTGTAACTCTGACTTTCAAATAAATAAATAAATCTTTAAAAAAAAATTAATGATAATCCTCTGATAACGATATCCCCTTAGCTATTTTTTTTAATTAATTTATTTGACAGGTAGAGTTATAGACAGTGACAAAGAGACAGAAAGTCTCCTTAGCTATTTTGAATAAATTTTGACAAATTCCAGTCAGAGTAAAGTATTTTGGTTTTCTAAATTCTTTTGTATTTCAGAGCAGATTTTCATTCCTCTATTAAGCAGTTTTTCTTCTGCATTATTGTGTACAAAATATCAACTGCTTTTTAGGGGGCTGACATTCTATCTTGTGTAAAATAACATTATTATTGCATGTAACACGAATCAGTGAAGAAGTTAATAGTGCACTTTTTTGTTTCAAAGATTTATTTATTTATTTATTTATTTATTTGAAAGTCAGAGTTACACAAAGAGAGAAGGGAGACAGAGAGAGAAAGAGAGGTCTTTCATCACTTGTTCACTCCCTAATTGGCTGCAATGGCTGGAGCTGCACCAATCAGAAGCCAGGAGCCAGGAGCTTCTTCCCATTTGGGTGCAGGGGCCCAAGGACGTGGGCCATCTTCAACTGCTTTCCCAGGCCATAGTAGAGAGCTGGGTCAGAAGTGGGCCTAGATTGAAATGGTGTCAATATTGGATGCCAGCACTGTAGGCAGCGGCTTTACCTGCTATGCCACAGTGCTGGCCACAAACAGTACACTTTTATGAATAACACTTTCTAAGTTTATGATATTACTATTCAGTTCTGTCAGTGCTTTGGAGGACTGGATATAATGAGTTTTCCTTTAATAAGAAAAATTATTGTATCTTCTCTAGTGACATTTAACTCATTAGGTCTTTGAAAATATTAACTGTGAAAATGTACATAAAATGCTTAGCAAAATATGTTATACAGTAAGCACTCAATAAATGATTTCTATTGTTACAACATATAATGTGTTTATAGCTATTAATAATATTAAAAATGCTAATAATCATGAGTAGCATAATGCCTACTACATAATAATAAATATTAATTATAATAATAAATTCCACTGTGATTTTTATTAACAGGTGATATGACTAGAATGGAAGGAATGTTGTAACAAATTCAATACCACAGTTAAAACAATTAGTCAAAACATAGCACAAAATGCACTGAATGTAAATTTATTTAGTTAAAATTTACACTTAAAGTACACTTTTTTTCTTTTCTGATAGACAGTCGTTTCAAAGTTTAAGCAGAAAATATTCCATTATGTGAGCACACTAAATGCCTTAATGCTTGTAGAAAATCTAAATGGTTAACTATAAAAATCATCTGGGATTGTTTTCTGTTTCTTGTAGTTCTAATCTTTAGCTATTTTCAAATGATAGTTAGAGATTAATTCTTCTTCTTCCACTCCTAACATTTTATCAATTAGCAAATAAGAGATGGCAACAGAGTACCATCTGGTCAATTATTAAATGATTACTACAGACAGTGAGTGCCCTCAGGATGAAATATCTTTCCTTTCTCTCACATAACTGTCATGATTACCAGCCAAATCTAGGTTAGAGATACTAGGGAAATACAGAGTATTTACTGAGTACTTATATTATATGTGTAATACAGATTTCCTAGACTCTCAGCATTTTAGAGATCACTAAACTAGGATTTAAACTAGTTGGCTAGCTTGTTTTAGGTCACATCAATAATAAATAGTGGAGTTTGATGTTTAAGTCCATTGCTGGCTACCCTCAATCTGTTGTTTTCTAGCATATCACATTGTTTCTTGCTCAAGTAAATTGCCAAAGGTTTTCTCAGAAGTTTAACTCACTTTGGGCTTATGAGACTTCCAAGCTGTGACCTATGGGTTCCTGTTTTTTGATCTGTTATGGTTGAGGAAAAGCTGTACAGGTGGAGGGTAGAAGGAAAGGGAAAATGTAAAGGGGAGCTGATGAACGGTGCTTTCTGACTTCCTCTCCATGATAAACGTTCCCTTCATTCCCAAGAAGAATGTTCAAGTCCTTCCTTCTTGGGAAAGGCAACACTACCTTAACACTAAGTTCCTTCAAATCAGTGATTTAACCAGCAACTCTACCCAGAATTCTGACCCTTTTCTCTGTTTCTATTGGTAACTTTTAAACTTTTTCCTCTACTTCATCTGCCTATTGTACTGAGGTTATTTATCTTCCAACATTTCGCATGTTCCCTTAGGAATATCCTTAGTAACTGCCTTTCCATACAAACTGCCTGGGAAAGTTCAAGGGAATCAAATCCGTTGTAACTAAACAAAATAAAGCTTTTGAATGGAAATTTAATAGCAAAGTAGATTGGCATCATTACAGGAGGATGAATGAAACAGTTGTTTTCTTTACATTCACAGTAGAAAAGTCAGCTAACTCTACATTATGCAATGGGCTGGAAGTAGGAGATTATGTTTTGGCTTATTTTACAATGTATCTTGCTTTCACAATGCTCCACCAATTCAACCTACAAAACAAATCTTAAACCTGGTCTCAGCACCCCATTGCCCCTGCTGGTTGCTTTCTGCCTTCTGCATTGCAAGTGTGTGTAAAGTAGTTCTCTTGTGGAAGGAAGAGTTTTCATTAGAAGAAATGAGTACAAACTCTAGTACAACAGATAAAAAAATATGAATTTTGGTTTTTTTTAAACTAGGGCTTTGATCAAGCTTCTTCAATCCACCATAACACTACTGAGATAAGGCATCAAGGAAAGTGTTTATACCACCTCCTTTTCCACCCACGAACTCATAATCTTCCTTCCACTTAGCTACTTTTCACAGTCCTTGTAGAGAAGGTTTTTGATAACTGAGAAATTTCAAGAGAAAATGTATTTCTAAAATTTTTGTATTCTTTTTTTAAATGTTTATTTATTTGAAAGGCAGAGCAATAGAAAGAGAAGGATATGTGTGTGTGTATGTGTGTGTGTGCATATATATATATAGAGAGAGAGAGAGAGAATCTTCCATCTGCTGGTTCACTCTCCAAACAGCTGCAACGGCAAGGTCTGGGCCAGGCTGAAGCCAGGAGCCAGGAACTCTTTCAAGGTCTCCCACATGGTTGGCAGGGGCCTCCTGTCTTTCCAGATGTATTAGCAGGGAGCTGGGTTAGAAGCAGAGCCGCTGGGACTCAAACCAGCACTCCTCTGTGGGATGTAACATCATAGATGGTGACTTAATCTGCTATGCCACAACGCCAGTCTCTGTGCCCTGTTTTTTATCAAAGGCCTCAGTCAATGCCTGAGAGTATAAAGGTGACGTCTTCTTTCAGCGCCTCCTTTACTCTCAATAATTCTGCTGGGGCCAGCACTGTGGCATAATAGGTTAGGCCTCCACGTGCGCTGCCAGCATCCTGTATGGGTGCCGGTTTGAGACCCCACTGCTTAACTTCCAATCCAGCTCCCTGCTAATAGGCCTGGCAAAGCAGCAGAAGATGGCTCAAGTTCCTGGGCCCTTGAACCCATGTGGAAGACCTGGAGGAAGCACCCGGCTCCTGGCTTTGAACTGGTCCAGCCCCAGACATTGCAGACATTTGGGGAGTGTACCAGCAGATGGAAGATGTCTCTCTCTATCTCTCCTCTCTCTGTAACTCTGCCTTTCAAATAAATAATAATAATAAAAAATCTTTTAAAAAAGTCCAGGGGCTGGTGCTGTAGCACAGTAGGTTAATCCTCCGCCTGCGGCATCAGCATCCCATATGTTCATCCGTTCTAGTCCTGGCTGCTCCTCTTCCCATCCAGCTCTCTGCTGATGGCCTGGGAAAGCAGTGGAAGATGGTCCAAGTGCTTGGGCCTCTGCACCCACGTGGAAGACTTGGAAGAAGCTCCTGGTTCCTGGCTTTGGATTGCCCCAGCTCTGGCCCTTGCGGCCATTTGTGGAGTGAACCAACGGATGGACAACCTCTCTGTTTCTCCCTCTATCTCTTTCTACTCAATCACTCAAATAAATAAATAAAATCTTTAGAAAAATAAAAAGTCCTGACTTAGTTACATTAGCAAAAAAAATAATAATTCTGCTAAACCTGAATTTCTTTTCTGATAGTCTGCATGCTTTGGACCTTATGCTGTAACTGAGGACTCTTATTTCATCATTCCTCAAACTTACATATATTGGTTAGTAAAGAACTCAGAACAGAATTCCTCCTGCTTTATAGATAATGCTCGCACAATATCCATTATAATCATATCAAATCTAAGAAAAATGTTGTACCTAATGAAATTACCTGTAAAATCAAATGGTAAATAAGTCCTCATTTAATGGCTAAAATTAAAAGTCTACACGTGGGATGTGCCGAGTGGTACAGCAGGTTAAGTCACTACTTAGTATGCCTGCATCCCCTATCAGAGTACATAGGATCACGTGCTCCCTCTGCTTCTGATGCAGTTTCCTGCTAATGTGCCTAAAAGATAGTAGATGACGGTCCAAGTACTTGGTTCTCTGCCACCTCTGCGGGAGACCAGAATGTAGTTTTGGCTCCTGATGTTGGCCTGCACCTTCAGGGGTTTGGAGAGTGAATCAGCAGATGGAAGATCTCTTTCTCTCTTGCTCTTCTTCCCTCCTCCCCCACCTTTGAATAAATAAAAATGAATAAATATTTGTATAAAAAGTCTATACATATTAGAAATATTTTTAGCTTAAGGAGTCATATTATATCTCCATGACTCAACATTCATCCTTGAGGCACTCAGATGAAACACAGTAATTTCAAAGTAAAAAAATAAATAAGGAAACAGCTGACCAAAACTACAGTTGGAATATCTCTGGAATTAACAAATGAGGCCAGTTTCTGAATGGTGCCATCAGGACAAAGGAATATATAGGAGAAAATGAGAAGTGAGGTTAACAGATATTCACCGTTAGACTTTATGATTAATTAGACTTGTCAGTAATATTTAAAAAAAAAGATTTGTTTATTTATTCTAAAGGCAGAGTTATAGAGAGGAAGAGGCAGAGACGAGGCAGGGGGGAGAGAGAGAGAGAGAGAGAGAGGTCTTCCATCCACTGATTCACTCCTCTAAGGGTTACAATGGCCAGGGCTGGGCCAGACCAAAGCCAGGAACCAGGAGCTTCTTCCAGGTCTTTCACGTGAGTGCAGGGGTCCTAGCACTTGGGTTGCCCTCCACTGCTTTCCCAAGGCATAGCAGGGGAGCTGGATTGGAGCAAGTGGGACAGGAAGCAGCCCCAAAATGGGATACCAGCACTGCAGGTGGCAGCTTAATGACTCTGAGCCACAGCATCAGCCACTGTCAGTAATAATTTAGATTACATTCATGAGTGTGTAAGGTAATATGTTAGGTGATCATATATAAGAATTCTTCATTAAAGCATGCATTGAGAAGTTGTAGTAAATAAAATTTCTGTAAATATTACTTATATAAAAATATATGAATTGCTGAAGAAAGACAGATGATAGTATTCACTCATGAAGGTAGTCTCCTACAATTGGTTCTTCCAAATATATGGGCAATGTTTATAATGTTTCCATAGGTCTTTGAACTTTTTTCCACTCATTTCAATGAATTTGTGTGGGGTTTATCATGTGTATAATTAGCTATATTAATAATAAATGTATATCATTTGTTAACATTATGCTATTGAATATCTATTATCCTTAGGGAAAGAAAGTTCTCAAAATTTCTGAAGTATTTTTCTGTCTATCTTTTATTTTCATTTCAATTATATACTATGGATGTTTTATCCTGCCTACCTACAAGTACATAATTCTGTAATATAAGGTTTTGTTAGTCACAACTTTATGTCTTACTGACCAACCTGAAAACAAGATGAATGAACTACAATGATAGGCAATACTATAGATGGAGCATAGCAATATAATAATTGTACTAAGTCAAATTAATTCAAACTCAAAACATTCCATGGGGGATAATGCCATTCTATAAAGCAAAGTTAAAAGCAATTAAAATACGTACATATATAAACAATTTGTATATATTGATATATACAGTACACATGGACGTTTCACAAAGTTTGTAGAAAACGATACTAAAGATAATGCAAGTATTCCATGACCATGTGAAGTCCCTTCATATATACATACATGCACATAGACACCTATAGATGTAATAAAACTACATGAAAAGAAAAGCAAAAGAATGATAAAAATGAGTATCAGCGATGATTATCTTAACTTGAAGGGAAGCAAGAATATGAGGTTGGGCAAACTGTTTAGTTAAATTAGATTATTATAAAGCTGCTTGCTCTTGTTTCAGGGATTTAGTTTGCTGGTATTTGTTATTTTATTAAAAAACAACTAACTACATGAATGAAAGTGGGCCATGCAGGACTACTAGTGAGCATGCAACGGCCAAAGCTGCACTGATCCAAAGCCAGGAGCTTGGAGCTTCCTCCAGGTCTCCCACACAGGTGCAGGGGCCCAAGGACTTGAACCATCTTCTACTGCTTTCCCAGGCCATAGCAGAGAGCTGGATCAGAAGTAGAGCAGCCGGGACTCGAACCTGTTCCCATGTGGGATGTTGGCGCTTCAGGCCAGGGCTTTAACCTACTGCGTGACAGTGCCGGCACCTAAGATTTATTTTTATTTTATTTATTTGAAAGGCAGAGTTACAGAGAGAGGGGGACAGAGAGACAGGAAGATAGATTTTCCATCTGCAGGGTCACTCCTCAAGATGGAAGGAACCAGCTTGAAAGCCAGGAGCTTCATCCAGGTCCTTCCCTGGAAGTGCAGGGGCCCAAGCACTGGGGCCATCCTCCTCTGCTTTCCCAGGCCTTCAGCAAGGAGCTGGATCAGAAGTGGAACAGCTAGGTCTCTAACCAAAGCCCATAAGGGATGCAAACTTTGCAGGCTGTGGCTTAATCTGTTAGGCCGCCATAATGCCCCCAGCTCTAACATTCTAATTCTGGTGACTGTGGGTCTAAGTTCTTGCTTTGGACCTTTCCATAGGGCTGCTCCAGGGGCCTCACAACACAGGGCTTGCTTCTCCAAAGTGAGTGATATAAGGAGTAGGGTAGAAGCTGTAATGCCATCAGTGACCCGGTTTTAGGTGTAACATACTATTACATTTACCATATTCCACTGGTCACACAAACCCTGGTAGAAAATAGGTAGAAATACCCAAAGGTATGAATACCAGGTCAGAGATCACCAGGAATTATTGTGGAAGATAGCTACCACCCTAACAACTTGGCTTACCTTGAACCTCTGCTTTTATTATGTATTCTTTATTATTATTATTATTATTTGATAGGCAGAGTTTTAGACAGTGAGAGAGAGAGACAGAGAGAAAGGTGTTCCTTCCATTGGTTCATTCCCCAAATGGCCGCTACGGCCAACACTGCGCCGTTCCGAAGCCAGGAGCCAGGTGCTCCTTCCTGGTCTCCCATACGGGTGCAGGGGCCCAAGCACTTGGGCCATCCTCCACTGCCCTCCCAGCCACAGCAGAGAGCTGGACTGGAAGAGGAGCAACCGGGACTAGAACCTGGCGCCAATATGGGATGCTGGCGCCACAGGTGGAGGATTAACCAAGTGAGCCACGGCACCAGCCCCTATGTATTCTTAAATTCCAAACAACTACTTTTATCCTATTCTTGATGGCATTGGCAAATTTATTCTCTCTACAGTTGGACCAGAAAGAAATAACTTTCTGCTTTTGATATAATAATACCTCTAGCATTCTAATTTCAGGCTTTTCATTTAATTTTTTATAAACAATATATTAGTCTGTTTTTGCATGTGCTTTCAATTGTATTGGTCTGTTTTGTTTTTGGTTTTATTTTTCTGATTCTAGATTTCTCATTTTCATCCTCCTAGGTTTCATCTTTCCCAAATATCCTAGGAATTATTAGTCATTTTTTTATTATCACAGATTTTCCCCAAAGCTGTAGATTTATTAATTTGCATAATTAAGTTTTTCTATTGTTCACTTCATAATATTTGTCCAGATGGTCATTCATGCTCTCCACAAATATTTATAGAGAACCAATCATGTGCCAGACCAGCAATTCTCACTGTCAAGGAGCAGAAGAGGAAAGGAATAGTGGCAAGAAATACATAGAGATCGCTTCTCAGCCTTTTGGCTAAGATCAAGTGTAGAAATAAATAGAGAAAGAGGAAAGAGAAATGTTATAAGGAGAAGAAAGGGAAAAATAAAAGGAAATCAAGTGAAAAGCTGGGAGGATTTTCATTTATTGTAAAACACTCTTCTAGTTGAAAGATCTACACTGTTGCCGGGCCAATTTAGTAGTTAATAGTTGCATTCATTGATCAGCTATGAATCGTATGCCAAAACTCCAAGGAGAGGCTTTGTGAAATTTCAGTATCTCTGGGAGAGTTTTCACTCCTCCTCATGGGTGAGACAACTTAAAATGATGGTGAATAAACCACAAAGGAATCAACTGATTTAAGAATGTACAACATAATGTTACTGTCCCCCTGTGTCCTATATGAGTTCCCAGCCCACACCTAGAAGGAAGGGATTCTCACTGGAGGGTTTCTTTTCTTTTCTTTTTTTTATTTGACAGGCAGAGTTAGACAGTGAGAGAGAGAGAGA
Organism: Lepus europaeus; assembly: GCF_033115175.1. Taxonomy (NCBI): domain Eukaryota; kingdom Metazoa; phylum Chordata; class Mammalia; order Lagomorpha; family Leporidae; genus Lepus; species Lepus europaeus. The sequence continues at coordinate 70,737,974 of NC_084828.1, read as the reverse complement.
CAGAGAGAAAGGTCTTCCTTCCGTTGGTTCACCCCCCAAATGGCCGCTACTGCCTGAGCTACGCCAATCCAAAGCCAGGAGCCAGGTGCTTCCTCCTGGTCTCCCATGCGGTGCAGGGCCCAAGGACTTGGGCCATCCTCCACTGCCTTCCGGCCACAGCAGAGAACTGGACTGGAAGAGGAGCAACTGGGACAGAATCCAGCACCCCAACTGGGACTAGAACCCGGGGTGCCGGCACCGCAGGCAGATTAGCCTAGTGAGCAGGGGCGCGCCATCTCGGGGGTTTCTTTCTTTCCTTATCAGAACTCATTTCATGAACAATAGAAAAGGAAGAAAATCATTTAGTACAAGAAGCCATCAGCACAACAGCATAGCACATGGAGCAACTAAGGAAAATTTTGCAGCCTTAAAAGAGGAACACTCTTGAAGGAACAAGCATGTTCCAACCATATGTTTTCATGTAATAGTTTACAAATGTATCCAACCACATAAAAACTAAAATTAGCCATTTTTGGCGGCAAAGATGACCCCTTTTCTTAACAGTGAAGAGTTTAGCATATTTATTTTTCAAATGAAAGGAGAGGTGATTAATAATGTTACAAGATGCCATAAAATATTTTTTCCTTGAATTTCTGCCCAGCTAAGATATGTAGCTTAAGTCAACTGAAGTCTACTTCAGATTTTGCAACCTTTGAATAAGTTTTCTTTTATTTTTGATTGACAAATAATTATACATATTTATGGGGTACAATGTGATGTTTCAATACATATATACATTGTGTGATGATCCCATCAGCAATCTTTTCATATCAGGCCAACTGACACTAAGATACATTGAGAAATACTATATCATTGTGTATTCTTCTGAAACTGTACAACATGTTCTAGGATTAGTCATCTCTGAAGTGAATGCTTAGTGAGACAAGGAAAAAGAACTGAACCACATTCAATATTTTTGTTTTTGAAATTCATTTATCAGTTGATATTCAAATCTGGGAGGTTGAGTCAGGTGAGTTTTAGAATCCAAGGTTACCAAGTTATAGACATACTGGGAATTGCCTAAAAGAACGTCAAGAAAAAATGTAAGCTCAATTAACTTGTTATGGCTAAATATTTAAAACATGAGGTTTGTAGACTTCCAAACATGTTCAGATCTCAGCTAGACATTGGCAATCAGGCAAAGTGCTCATCTTATGGTACCCTCGCTATGACCAGACTCCTGGACAAAACTTCAAATATCCATATGCCCTATTTCCCACAAACAAAATCCTTACAACTACCACCTCCAACCCCACTCCACCAACATTTCCCTTTTCCCATGCTGAGCTATTTGTTCGTTCCTAGATTGCCAATATCAGTTAAGTGTTGATCATATTCTAGAACATCAAAGTAATTAGCAATAAGGTGTGAATGAGGTTTACAGGTTCACAAGGCAAATTTGCATTTTAAAGAGGGGCTTGTTAAATACAAATGAACTTCTAATAGATGGAATGTGTGATAGTTTTTTTTTTTTTTTCCTCTAAGGGATGGGGGAAGATGTCTAGTGCTCTTTTTCAGCCCTGAGATACCAAGTGCAGTCTTGTTGGCATTCCTCCCACCCCTAAAGTCTCTTGCCTACCTACCAACTCTTTATACTACTACCTTTGTAAGTAGACTATATTTTTAAAAATGTGTCATTAGTTATAGAGTTAATAGGACTTTGTACACACCTGAAAATCTTGAGGCCTCAAATTAAACACTAGACTCCTAATTGCCCTAGTACTTAATTTAAACAGACAAAAATGTCATGCATAACAGGATTCGCACTTTTTATCTGCTAAATTATTTGGATGAAAGATAATTTATAAGAACTTTTTCTATAATTATTAAACTGTCTAAAGAAATATCATTTAAGCAATAAAAATGAATCACAGACTTTTAAAAATATAAAAATATTTATGGCCGGTGCTGCGGCTCAATAGGCTAATCCTCCACCTGCGGCGCTGGCACACCGGGTTCTAGTCCCGGTCAGGGCACCGGATTCTGTCCTGGTTGCCCCTCTTCCAGGCCAGCTCTCTGCTGTGGCCCGGGAGTGCAGTGGAGGATGGCCCAAGTGCTTGGGCCCTGCACCCCATGGGAGACCAGGAGAAGCACCTGGCTCTTGCTGGATCAGCGTGGTGCGCCGGCCGCAGTGCGCCGGCCGCGGCAGCCATTGGAGGGTGAACCAACGGCAAAAGGAAGACCTTTCTCCCTGTCTCTCTCTCACTGTCCACTCAGCCTTTCAATAAATAAATAAATAAAAATTTAAAAAATATTTAATTATGTTTGGTTAGGTAGGGTTTTTCATGTAGATGAAAAACTAAAGACACCTTCCATAAGTTTTTGCTATCATTTAGACGAAGAGAATTGAATCTAAACACTCAGACTTTTTCTAGCCAAAGAATTTAGGATTTCAGAGGTGGGCAAAAAAGGAAAATATCAACAGGAACAAAGAATATGTCTATAGGGGCCTAGGAATCTCTTTAGACAGTGGGTCCAGGAGCACTTTTGAGAGTAGAAGTGGCCACTACTAATTTTTAAAAATTTTTTATTAACATTAAAAAAAAGAGATTTCATGTATTTCAGTAGGTACAGTTCTAAGAAGATAACCATATTTCCCTCATTCCCCCTGGGCAATTGGTACTATCATGAGTAAACTGAAAGATAATCACCCAACTCAAAAAAACATTCTCAGTCTGAGAGCACTGCAGTTTTAAATGAAACAAGTCTAGCAGAGTGAAAAATCCATACACATTACCTGTAACCTGCCCTGATTCCACAGTTCCCATCGAGTTGGTTCTTAATCACTGTGAGGTCTCTTGAATGCTCCCCTTGTGCTCTGCTCAAGAGGTAGCAGAATGCTGGGGCACCCATTTGAGTTGAAATCAGAAGGAAGAGTGCCACCTGCTGAGAATCAAACCTCAATCATTTTATGCAGGTTGGCCCTGGGGCCTTCCATCCAGACCTTGACTATGCACACCCAGACTCTCAGACTGAAAGACATGTTGTATGCAAGATCCCAAAGCCACGCTTAGTCACCTTCAGATGGCTCTAAGGGGTAAACATTAAACCAACATTTGAAATGTTAAAAGGGAAAAATCTTTTTGGCAATTAACTTGCCTTGATAGCTGATGAATTATAAAATCTGAAGTTAGTCATTGATAAAATAATTAAACTACTAAGGTAATTTCGTACATTAAATCATAGTTTGACAATGTAGAATTGTATTTACTCTTAGACTATCCTCCTAACAGGCAAAATTTTTTTCATTTGAAAGAAGATACTATTTATGAGAACATTTTTGCTGTGTGCCATCCACACAGTATGCCATTTAAAAAGTGACCCAGGAGTGATACATTTAGAACAACACTACCAGAAAAATCATACATTGAGAGACCATCCAACAATTATTGCTAACTGTTGCTGAAATATTTGGAAACCCTACAAGTAATATTACTTCCCCTCGTCCATCTAGCTTAAGTGTTTTTCCCAGTCAGCATAAAGTTCAAATTAATTTGATTTGTTCCTGAAAAAAATATCAGTTTTCTTGCCATTTAAACTTTGATTTGAGGTAGATAGAAAATTTCCCTTCTGAACAGCCTGGAAGACTTACAATGTCTGGGGAGGAGGGTCTGCTAATGAAACTTTGTTGTGGAATAGTTCACAAAGGAATACAAGATGTGTTACATAATGCAGCCCTTTGTTTGTGGAGTTTCTGACAGAAGCCTGCAGTTTTAGCTCCAGCTCAAAGCTGCCACCGGAGTCTTCCCTAACTCCAGGCAGCTCTGAGACTTTTTCCCCCACCTCCTGCCATGATTACTCTGGCTTCTGATTAAATTACACCTCATGTTTAAGGTCACTAACCTAAAACGACCCAAAGCTACTTATTTCTCTTCTCAACAGTTCTCTGCTGCTTGTAATATTTGGGAGTCTTGAAAATAGCTACTGTCCCAATTTATGTAGTCTTTCCTCCAAAAGCAAATGCTATTATAGTTTCCTTACTCATGGGTTCAAACCTCAGATGAACGACTTTGGGAGCCAATTAACAAGCTCAGGAGTCTGTAGCATCTAGGTGAGTCACAGCTATATAGCCTAAGGGACAGAGCAGAGTGCTCTTTGACAAGTGAGGGCTCCTCAATTACTTTTAATAGAGCTGGACCTGCACAGCATTGTCTTGCTTTTAATTAAAAGAAATCTTATTTATATCATTTCTTCTTTAATGCATTCATCTTTTTGATGATTATTCTATTGTCATATGTTAAAATGGGCTGCTACTAATTTTGGAAAACTTTTTTTGGCTTTGATTGTATATAATAATTCAATTAGGTTGTAACAAACTCTTGTCATACAATTTTTTACTTCAGACTCAAATTGTTCTTTCTTAACATGGTTTCAAACTCAGTTCTGATCCTAATACAAATCTTCCTCTTTCCTTTGTGAGGGAAAATTTAGTTATATATAGAAGGGAACTTCAAAAAAATCACGGAAAATAGAAATAAAAGGTAATGTGCATTTTCTGTGAACTTTCTGAAGATACTTTGATTGAAAGACTAGTATACAAGATGTGAACAAATCAATATTTATTAAGTGCCCCCCTCAAAAAATGACCAATGTTTTCCATCTAACTAGGAAGAATGGTTTGGATAAACTCGAATTAAGAATGTCATTATTGTTGCTAGAAGTGTGTTCAGGTTCAGGTAATAGAAATCCTGACTTGAGTGGCTTAAACAAACAGGTTCATTTTTCTCACATAACATAAGCCCATTGGTAGGGAAGTAGAGAATTGCTGGTGTGATGAAATCTATGTCTTTATTCATGCTTGCTGCTTCATGATCACAAAATAGCTGCAAAAATTCCAATCAAATTTCCGTGTTCACAGAGGAAAGAAGAGGGAGCAGAAAGTTCACCTTTTACCTTTTCCTTTATTAGAAAAGAAAAAGCTTTTTCAGAAACTAGCACATTGCCTCCATTATGACTGCTTCATTGACTAGAGCTGGGTCCGTGGGCCACCACTGGTTTCTAGGAAAGACAAGAAAATGAGGGAATACAATTGTAGCAATTGGCTTAGAAATGTCAAAACTCATCCAAATCTAAGCACATTGCCACTCTGAACAAAGTAGAGGTCTGCAGCTGGGAAGAATGGAGGAAATGTATGCTAGGTAGGCAATACTTTCTACTCCAACTCCAATATTTACAAAAAAGTAATGTGGACTACACAAAGTAGAAAATGGATGGAGAAGGGACCATGTAAAATGGACTACAAAAATAACTGAAGCAATGGTGGGACACTTTAAAAGAGAGAAGAAATAAAGCTTAAGCTGAAACACATATGGTGTACATGTAAGTGCTTCTACATTGTAAGTTCCTTGATTATTTGAAAATAGGAAGTAAGGTTCATTCCTATTTTTTCTCCCATTGTCTCACACATATTAGATACTTATTGAATTAACATGAATGAAAAAGGGTAAATGAATAAGATTATAATCCAGAAGTTTAGACTTTTAATGTAGTTACATTAATTTCTTGGGTTGTAAATCTTCTGTTTCATCTAAATCAAGATCAAAATCTAAATAATTATCACTTTCTTCATTTCTTCTGCAGTTTTCTCTACAGTTGGAACTTGGATTATTGTCTTTGTAACTTTTCAGGTTCTTTGTTAAACAGAATAATAATGTCTTCTTTCTTTCCACATTTTGCAAATATAGTCACATAATCCACACATTATATGATAAGAACCTTTCGCTGTCCTTTGTAAATACCTAGCGCATTTTTTAGGTTTCACTAATGGTTTGTATTTGCTGCATTTTACATGCCATTCAAGAAATTTACAGCACTGACAACACTCCCTCATGAAGTTTTGCATGAATATTTTTGGTCTGAACACTCTTATCAAATTTGTCATTTCTGAAGCTATACATATTTTGGTTCTTCTGAGGCCTTCCTGGAGCTCTTCGCAGAAACCACACCACCTTAGCCCAGGCACAGTGAAAAAACCCTTTTGACCATGTTCTGTTTTCTGTGATGACCAGGGACTTCCAATGTTAAATTAATTAAATATTAATTAATTAAATATTCTCTCTTTGTATTTATTCAGGTTATATTCCATCTTAGTCAAGAGGTTTCCAATCAAAGGGGCTATTATAGCTTCCTAACTAATTGACCCTTTTATCATTATATTATGACCTTCTTTGTTTCCTGTGAGTTTTGATTTAGTCAATTTGGTTATAATTTGCATGGTTGTATTTTTCAAACCCTTCACTTTATTGTTTGTGTGTCCTCAAAGCTAAAGTAAGTATTTTTTAGGGAATATGTGGTTGTATCTTGTCCCCTTTTTTTGGATTTGGTTTGTTTTTTGATTTTTTAAAAAGATTTATTTATTTATTTCAAAGTCAGAGTTACACAGAGAGAGAAGAGGCAGAGAGAGAGTGAGAAAGAGGTCTTCCATCTGATGGTTCACTCCCCAGTTGGCCACAACAGCCAGAGCTGTGCCAATCCGAAGCCAGGAGCCAGGAGCTTCCTCTGGGTCTCCCACCCAGGTGCAGGGGCCCAAGGACTTGGGCCATCTTCTACTATTTTCCCAGCCCATAAGAGAGCTGGATTGGAAGTGGAGCAGCTGGGACTTGAACTGGCACCCATGTGGGATGCCAGCCTGCAGGCAGCAGCTTTACATGCTATGCATAGCACCAGCCCCTCCCAGGCCACAGCAGAGAGCTGGATCAGAAGTGGAGCAGCCAGGTCTTAAACTGGCACCCATATGGGATCCGCTGCCTCAGGCCAGGGTGTTAACCCCTGTGCCACAATGCCAGCCCTTGTTTTTTGATTTTTATCTGTTCAGTTTTCTATGTCTTTTGATTAGGAAATTTAATCCATTAACAGTTATTGGTAAGTGAAGACTTTGCTTATTGCTATTTTCTACTTCCTTTGTTCTTCTTTTTTACTGTCTTCTTTTTTTATTTGATAATTTTTGTAATAATAAGCTTTGATTCCTTTCTCTTTTTATTTTGTGTATCAAAGATTTTTAAATTGGCTGGCACCGTGGCTCAATAGGCTAATCCTCCACCTGCAGCACCGGCACACCGGGTTCTAGTCCCGGTTGGGGCACTGGATCCTGTTCCAGTTGCTCCTCTTCCAGTCCAGCTCTCTGCTGTGGCCCGGGAGGGCAGTGGAGGATGGCCCAAGTGCTTGGGCCCTGCACCTGCATGGGAGACCAGGAGAGGCACCTGGCTCCTGGCTTTGAATCAGCATGGTGCCCTGGCTGCAGCACGCCAGCCACGACAGCCACTCGGGGGTGAACCAACAGAAAAGGAAGACCTTTCTGTCTTTCTCTCTCTCTCACTGTCCATTCTGCCTGTCAAAAAAATAAATAAATAAATAAATAAAATTTAGAAAAAAAAGATTTTTAAAATAATATCTACCATGAGGCTGACATTGTAAACATTTAACAGTCTTCTTTAAGCTAACAATTTAAATTTTATTTCATATTAAAACTCTACACGTCTACTCCCATCCCACACATTTAATGTTACTGATGTCACAATTTACATATTTTTAAAATTTATTTATTTGACAAGTAGAGTTATAGACAGTGAGAGAGACAGAGAGAAAGGTCTTCCTTCTGTTGGTTCACTCCCCAAATGGCCGCTATGGCTGGCGCTGGGCTGATCTGAAGCCAAGAGATAAGGAAGAAGCCTGGTCTCCCTCCCATCTTCCACTGCCCTCCCGGGCCACAGCAGAGAGCTGGACTGGAAGATGAGCGACCAGGACTGGAACCCAGCAGTCATATGGGATGCCAGCACCTCAGGCGGAGGATTAACCAAGTGAGCCACGGCGCCGGCCCACACAATTTACATATTTTTAATTCTGTGTATCTATTAACAAATGATTAGAATTGTTATTTTTAATGTTTTTCCTAGAGTGAGTTGAGAGTGATTTACACACTCCCACTATAGCATTAGAGCTTTTCAGTATTTAGCTAGGTATTTACCTTTACCAGGAAGCTTTACACTTTCTTATGTTTTCATACTGTTAATTAGCATTCTTTCATTTCAGCTTAAAGTACTCCCTTTGGCAACTCTTGTAAAGTAGGTCAAATGCTGATGAATTCCATCAACTTGTATATGGTAAAGTTTTCATCTCTCCTTCATTTCTTTTTTATTTTTTAATATTTATTTATTTACTTGAAAGAGTTACACAGAGAGGAGATGCAGAGAGAGAGAGAGAGAGGTCTTCCATCCACTGGTTCATTCCCCAATTGGCCACAACAGCAGGAGCTGCACCAATCCAAAGCCAGGAGCCAGGAGCTTCCTCCGAGTCTTCCCACCCGGGTGCAGCTGCCCAAGGACTTGGGCCATCTTCCACTGTTTTCCCAGCCCATAAGAGAGCTGGATTGGAAGTGGAGCAGCTGGGACTTGAACTGGCACCCATGTGGGATGCCAGCACTGCAGGCAGCAGCTTTATATGCTATGCATAGCACCAGACCCTCCTTTATTTATGAAGGACAGGTTTGCTGGATGTAAAATTCATTGTTGGCAGTTTTCTCTATAAGCTTTTGAATAACCGAGTATCATCCTATTCTCTCCTGGTCTGTGAGGTTTCTGCTGAGAAATCCACTGACAGTCTTATACAGACTCCCTTAAATGTGACAAGTTGCTTTCCTCTTGCTATTTTCAAAACTGCCTCTGACTTTTGCAATTTAATTATAATATAATGGTTGATCTCTTTACATTCTATATATTTGGGGTTGTTTAGGTTTCATGAATCTAGATGTTCATTTCCCGCCTCAGATTTAGTATCTGCCATTATCTTTTAAAAATAGGCTTCCTACCCCTTTCTCTCTCTCTTCTCCTGTTAACACTGTCATAATGAATTTTTGGTTCACTTAGTGGAATCTTGTATGTCCCTTGGTCCTTCTTTACTCTTTTGTATTTTTTCATTTTACCCTCTGTATGTACAGTTTCAAAGTACCTGTGTTCAAGATCATCGATTCCTTTTCCTGCTTGATCAAGTCTGCATTTGAACCCCTCTAGTAAGTTTTTCTGTTCAGCTTTTGTATTCTTCAGCTCCAGTACTTCTGTTTAATTCTTTTTAGTTGGCTCTATCTCTTTATTTAACTTCTAATTTTATTCATGTAGAATAACCCTGAAGTGTGTGTGTGTGTGTGTTTACCGTCTCTGTTCTCTTGTAACTTGCTGAACTTTTTTAAGACAATTACTTTGAATTCTTTGTCAGTTTGCTCATTTCCAATTCTTTCAGGTTGGTTACTGGAAATTTGTCTTCTTCCTTTGATTGTGTCATGTCTTTATTTACTCTTTGATTGTGTCATATCTTGTTGACTCTTCCTGTTCCTTGTAGGTTTGTTTTGTGAATTTTGCATCTGAAGCGACAGCTGCCTCTCTCTGACTTTATGGACTGGCTTTCACTGGGCGAACTTCACCCACTAAGCAGTGCTCACTATGAGTCAAGATAGAGATGACCCCTTTGGGGAGCCCATTCTAATGCTGGGGCAGAACCACTTTTACTTCTTTCATTTCCTTCTAGAGGAAAAGCCACAGGTCTGTGATTTTTTTTTTTTCCAATCACTCGAGAAGTGCCAGCAGCGAAGGGACACCTTCCCCTTTTCTTTGTTCTAACTGTCCCATGGGACTGATTTCTGTTGGTAATTCAGGACTAAGTGTGAGGCAAGATGCTATCCCGCTTCAGGGAGGATATTCTTATACTCTGTAAATAAGCTTCCTTCCCTTTGTCATGGAGGGGAAAACCTCATCTCTACACCTATTCCAAATCTTGCAGAGCAGCTCCAGCCAAAACAAGTTGCTCTCCTTTTTCTTTTATTTCTAGCTGCCCTAGAGGACGAGGCTGTGTAGGCTCGTGCTCTGTATGAGGTAATATACAACGGTTCCCTGAAAGGTCAGTAGCTCAGGCAGCCAAGCACACACCTCAAGAGCATGTTTGGACTCATGGGAGAAATCATGGGCCAGAGCAATCCTCTCAGTACTGAGCTAAGCAGTTTTTGGGAGGTACTGACATAGCTGTAGTGAAATGGTTCTTCTTATTCATTGAAATGCAACTGCTCTCAGTTTGTGCTCCTCGAGGGTGCTATACTTTGCTAGATTTGAATTCCTTTTCCACGTATTTTAGTTCCAGTATTGTTGCTTTATCAGTATTTTTGTGGAGGACTGAGAAGAAGGTTTCCCATTCTCCATGTTGCTGACTTCACCCCTATTATTTGTTTTTAAGACCTTAATTATACCTGAGAAATATGCCAGTGGACTGGCCAATAGGTACAATATTAAGATGTGCAACCTCAGTAAACTGGCATTTCTAGCATACTTGTGGTCTATATCAATTTAATTAAGTTTACATGTTACTCAAGGCATTAGCCTCCTTGGTTAGACTAGAATACTTCAGATTATTGAAGTTGAATAGTGCTTCTTATTTTGACAGAATATCTATTTTGTTTAATTGATAAGTTTCCAGCTGTCAATCCTAAAGCACCTTCTCTAAAGACTTGTAATATTAATATTGGAGTGGACAAGTTACTTAATTTATCTGGGAATTATCATTATTGTCTGAAAAGTGAGGCAACTTGATTTAACATGTTCTCCAGTTACCATCAACTGTAAAATTATATGATCTCATTTTTCAGTTTAACAGATATTAATAAAGGGAATACTCACATGATATAACCCAATGATGTAGAATTGGTATATACACAAATGAATTATGTGATTTTTGTGGACAAATGGCTGATAATTTGATGTATTCAAGATTGAGCTGTATATTGTGCAACACTTCCTAGCTCCTTGTTTTTGGCATATCACTTATGAATGAGGGTATATGACTAATTTCAAAAGGGTAGGAAATTCATTGTTTGTTTATATTTTTCATCTCTAGGGTTAGAGAACCAAAAAATAGGGTCTGAACTATATTTTAATAACATGCATTTGTCCCTCACCTTCCTTGCAAAGAATTTAAAACATTCTAGAACCATTATGTCAATCGTCTCTGAAGTACCAGTGCAGGTAAAAAATAATAAATGTACTTATTCACATTTTAGTGATTAGAAAACTGGGTCTTCAGTTTTCTGGATTTATATCTAAGGAGCCACTGAGTGAAAACAGGTGAATATCTAGGATCTCTGCCTCCAAGACTCCACAGTCTTTTGTGTGTTTTCGTTTTTCTTAGTAGGTTCTGCAGTGCCTGATTGCTACATCGTCTTCCACACCTGATCCTTCCTCATTCCCTATCCGAACAGTAGCTTAGCCCTTGCTGATTTCAAATGTATCAACAGGGAAAAAAAACAGTACAGTGAAAGAATGGAATGTGTACAGCAACAGATGAACTGCACAGTCTGATACAGTGATATCATGGTTTGCATTAAAATCAGAAGTGAAGAAAAGTTGGGGACTCCTCCATCAGTCTAATCCATAAACATTTGACTATAGGCCCAACAGCCATAAGCAAGCATGCACTTTTGCTAGGTGAGAACTTCATTGTAATCATGCCATCCTGGAATCTCTGCATTAGTTTTTGGTGTCATTAGAATTTTCCTAACCTGCCTTTGAGAAGAGCCAGGGGAAGAAAATGTGCACTCCTTTTCACTACTTAAAATATGTGATTATATTTCCTTCTTTACCTAAGTCTTCCTAGGTAGTAAAAAAGTCATATCCATGTTTGAACTCAAGGTTTCCTTAGTCAAAAAATTTGCATCTGAAGCCTAGGAAAATGTTTGTCCTGCACAGTTTAATGTTTAAACAGGTGCACACTGTGCTGGTCTGGCTGAGGAAAGGTGCTCCCCTCCTTTTGGAAACCCTGACGTTAAGAGAATGATTTTAGTGCCAGCTTTCAGGAGTGCGTGTGAAGGAAAGTTCAGGTGATTCTCATTACCTGGTTTCCAACCCACTTACCTCCCTTGCATTCTGTGTTCTCATGAAGAAATTGATTTAATAGGTTCAAGATATTATTAAATACATTCTGCATTAATATTATATGTCCTCTTTGAATCCAAGTGGCAATACAATAGAATTTCATTTTATAAATAACACCTTTCAAGCTAACACCACAGGGCACAGTACAAAAGAATCAAAATAGAACACAAATGCTGTAATCAAATGCAGACCCCAGGAAGGCTGATTAAAAAGGCATGCTGCTAGTAAGAGCAGCCAACAGGGTAAGTATAGGGGGTCATAGCATAAAAGCCAGCTGAACGGAAGGGCTAACTAAAATAAAATGGACTCACCTGCCTGATTCACAGAGCCATATAACGCCCCTTTGTCACGGACTCCTTTCAGGCTTAGGAATTGAAGGGGAGAGGCAAGTGTGTCTTGAAGGTGGGGCTCACATGTGAGGTCATTAAGTTCACCCTCAGGACTCACACATGACACCAATGACAATCTGGAAGGGCCCACCGCCTGACTGTGAGACAACTCAACAAGGCTCCACAACTGGGAGGAAACAAGTAGATCTTTGCCATGGTACTGAGAACAGATAGAAATGTTCCTGGCCAGGAACATCAAATGGATGAAAGGGTGAGACAGGCGTTTTGTGGTCTTAGTCTCATGGTAGTGAGCTCTCAGTTGGACTCTCGTGTTACCCAATTAGTTTTTGTGCTCTCAGCTTCTCACAACCACAACTTGTGTCTAATGTCAGGGAATGTGCTTTTAAACTCCATCTCTAATTATAGAATTAAAATTTTATGACTTTTCTTCATGGAGTTAAGGAATTGAACACGAGATGGGGGAGTATTTTGGAGTATACCTCCCACCTATGTGTAAAACGAGTTTTACAGTGATCACCGCATTATCTTGAGTAATGTGTATAATTGGTCATCCACTGATGCTTCTTTGTTTAATACTGAGGGTAGAACAATGCAGGAAAGGAATCAGAAAAAATTCACTACTAATATATGATATTGTGTTATCTGAAAAATAGTAGCCTATAGTTTTAATAGCCACCAAGGTCCTCTGGTTGGTGTCATGGAACAAGCAAACACAAATTCTAGAGTCAATTGAAAAGAAAAGGAGAGAGAAAGGAAAAAAAAAAACAATAATTGTAGCATTTCTTTTTTACTTCTCCTGAAGCTTTGGTTGTTTGTCATGACTCTCCTGATTATACACTTAGTTGAAATTCTGGACTGGGATCACTGGGTATATAAATTTAGGCCAATAACTTAGTATTTCTGTACATGTTTTTCTTACATAAATTATAATCATTTAAGTCAAACATGTGGGCAGCTCTTATGGGAAAAAGGTTATTTTCAAATTCTGGTACTGTGACTTTTTAAATAGTCTTTTATAGGCTTGTATATAATAGGATCCTCTTTTCCTTAATTCTGATAGCATTTATTTAGCTGAACAAAGAGAGTGATTTATCAGTGAAGGTGAACAGGAGTGTAGTAAGTTGAGAAAACTGGATTACAATCTCCAAACCAAGTTATTTCATAAGTTGTTTGAGCAAATAATCTTATCAATGCATTGCCTCTCAGATCCAAATTTACCCTTTCTTACCTGCTGTACAAAAATGTATCAGGGTCCTTTAAATGTTTTTCCTTCACCAACAGGTAAAGGGTCATTTGTCAGTAGAGAGATATTGCAGAAGGAAGAGGTTCTTCATCCTGGTTGCAAAATGCTCCTTTGCAATATGCATGATTTCTATAGAGCCTGGCTTCTGCTGTGTGGGCAAACTGCCCAGCATCCAGCTCCTGCAGCACACACAGCTGCCCCGGTGCCCAGCAACTAAAGCCCAGATAGCATCTCAGAGCCTGGCAACCAGGAGCTTCCCCAAGCACCCAATATCCACATGCACACACACACAGGCACATATGCACACACAGAGAAAATCTGAGACACTTTGTAGCAGGGTCCCTCAGTTGAGACACCTCCTTATAGATAGCTTTCTCTGGCACCCTAGAGAGCAAAGTGCCAAAAGTTTCAACTCTGCAACAACCTCTCTGCTATTCAATTAGTTTTGGCTGTGGCTTCTCCAACAGGGTCCAAATCCCAGTCCAGGGTAGAAGGATCTCCTCCTGTGTCCAACAGTGTCTGGATCCTGGCCCGAGATGGGAGGATGCTTTCTGGTATCCTGTAAGGCCCGGCTTTGTGTCTAAGGGCAGAGAGGATCCTTCTTAGGCCAACTAGCTCAGCCCTGCAAGTATGTTTGATCCCTAAATTTATTGTTCTTGTATTCTTTAGTGCTATCTTTACTCCTTACTAGCTATTCCCCACTAATTTGGATTGTCTGTTATTCCTAATAATTCCTTAAACTTTTTTGTTGAAATTGCTATGTACTTTCTCTCTCCTAATGGACCTTGACTGATGCATACCCAAGGAATATTAAAATAATCTTTATACTTTGGGAGTAGGGGAAAGTAAATTTTATAAGTCACCTCTTGGGGCTGGTGCTGTGGCATAGTGAATAAAGCTGCAGCCTGCAGTGCCAGCAGCCCATATGGGTGCTGATTTGAGTCCCAGCTGCTCCACTTCCAATCCAGCTCTCTGCTATGGCCTGCGAAAGCAGAAGATGGCCCAAGTGCTTGGGCCCCTGCACCCACTTGGGAGACCTGGAAGAAACTCCAGACTCCTGGTTTGGAATAGACCCAGCTCCGGCCGTTGTAGTCATCTGGGGAGTGAACCAGCAGATGGAAAATCTCTCTCTCTCTCTCTCTCTCTCTCTCTGCCTCTGCCACTCTGTGACTCTGTCTTTGAAATAAAGAAATAAATCTTAAAAAATAAATAAGTCACCTCTTTCTAGCACAGGTCATCATTGAGACAACAACATGACTTATCTAGGGCTGGATATTAGATGAGCAAAACACTTTGAGAATTACATGCTAGATTGAAAGTTGGCATAATAATATGATGTGATATACTATTCTAACTATATGTACAGTCGTAAAGATCAGTTTTTTAAAATATACTTGATTTCACTGAGAATTTCATAAAATATAAACTATAATAAGGCAAAGAATAAGTCTGGATTCAAAAACAATTTGTTAAAATATTGTGATAGAATAAATTCATGTGAATTTGTAATTGTTAACACTAGGATAATGATACTGTCACTTTTTTGAACAGAACTTTGCATCATTCATTGAAACTATATAGCAAGAGAAGTGGATCGTATTATTATCCTTGTTTTACGAATGCAAAAAGAGAGACTTGGGAAGGTTAGGGAACCAATTTAAGATGATACATCTAGTAAATTTCAGAGCCAAAATTTCAACGTAGATCCCCCTGTGGGCCCTGAATTTTAACTACAGCACTCTGCAAACAGAAAATGAAGCAAGTGGCAGGTTACCTATGAGAGTATGCATCAAATACTTGTTATGGTTGTTTTTATCAAAGATCCAAAAAAAGAAAGTGATGTATCCCAGAGACATTTCTGAGACAGCCAACCTATTACTTTTGCTTAACAAGATATGGACAAATTGGGTGAACACTGGTGATCAAATTCCCAGAACCAAAGTGTTAACAGTGTATCAGAAGCCTAGCAGCCTTTATTCAGGGCTGAATCGAAGGCAGATGAAATATTAACAGCAGTTCTAGCAGCACAAAATGAAATATGAGATCCTGTATCAGAAATTATTAGTAACCTGTTAAAAGAAATGCTGAAAAATGGCAGTTACCAAATTAAAACTGGGAAACAGAACCCAAATGGGAAATTTCAAAAAGTTTGGAGGAAAATAAATGACAGATTGTCCTCTTGGCTCTTATTACTATGCCATCCTAAATCCTACTTGGCAATGGATAGTGGAGGTGAAATAAAAACTGCATCACTGCCAGTGCTGGTCCTCAAATTTGTAGTCCTAAGTGTCTGTGATGGTGTCTGGGATTGATTGGAAAAGTAGTTGGAAGTTGATAGTATTTTAGGTTTATCTAAATTGAAGAGTCTAGAGACTCTTATTATGAAAGGCTTCCTCTCATTTGTGAATTGGCCCCTTTGCTCCACTTTTGGATGGCTGGCTTCCTCCATGCCGAGCTACACTAAATGTTCTACTGTGGGAAAGCTATTCTCCTTAAATGTCTTCAATTTAAAGCATCTAACTGGATGTGTTAGTGTTTGTGACTCAAAATATCTAGCACCAAAAAGAGAAAGAGAGAGGATACAAATACCAAATACTGGGTAGTAAATGAAGGAGAGATTTTTCCATCAGTAACTGAGAGCAAAGAAATTACTATAAGCAAAGTTGTTGAGCAGTTGGTGCCAGAAGAGGGGGGAAAAAAGGAAATGAGCTATAGAACCATAGAGTCTTAGTGTTGGCAGAGACTCTGGAGTTCATACAGACCTACCCTATCATTTTTCAATGAAGAGACTGAGACATGGGGAGTTAAGGGAATTGACTTGCCCAAGACACATAGTTGTTTACTGACAGTCATGCCAAAAACATTTCCCAACTCCCAGTCCGGAACTTTGTAATTCGGCATGCTACTATCATCTTCTACTGAAAATTAACACTAACCCAGCCTGGAATGTAGAATATTTCAGTATCTGTGGCGAGCAAGAAAAAGGATAAATTTCAAGGTGGAAATCAGTCTGGGAGAAAGGAAAAGGAAACAAATGATTTTTTATTGTGACTCATTGTTCAAGCGTTTGTAAGACATTTTGTGTTGGTTTACCCTCTTGTTTCTTCCCACAAAATAAAATAGAAGGTTTACATTTATAAGTTCAGGTTTAATTCGCTTGGAGAATTCTCCTGCATGCAGATTATCTCCAGGTTAAGACTGGAGATAATTGGTTTGCAGATGGCATTGCTGCTGATCCTCATTATTCACTTGAGCCTGATTTTCTTTCTCTGGCAATGAAATATATTTCAGGCCTAGTGTAGGGAATCCTTTCCATGGACACTCCCAACTGAGATCGCAAGTTTATTTAAGATGTAAAATATATCTTCTGTTCACCCTTGTATTCTTTCTACCTCCTGGAAAACCAGGACCAAATATGGACATTGAATCAGGCTAATGAGTTAAGTGAGATAATTTTCTTTTTGGAGTAGTGAAGAGTAATTTAAAGTAAACAAGTAGCAAAGAAAATACAATAAAAATGTTTCAACAGGATCTCCTGTGAAATAGCAGTATACAGGACTTTTAGACCAAATATTTTTCAGAATAGAGTAACCAGAAATGGGAGAATCTGACAATATGATGAAAACTACAGATGGAATGCCTTGCATGAAAAGTGATTATATACAAGAAAAGGCTCAGGAGTGGGTAGGAGCCGACTTGGAATGGAGGAGGTAGCTGAAAGAAGAGAAGATAATGCTTGACCAGGTCTAGTAAATATTCCCTGCCACAACCACTGTTCCATGAAGAGACTGAGCCAAGAGGCCTGAATAAACTAACCTTAAGTTCAGAGATGCCATTATTGTGGGAGGCATCAGGGAGAGCATATCCGGATTTGTGTTACACAGTAATCATTGCTGGGTGACAGCATTCATCAGCCAGATGGTCAGACCCACAATTAATCAATTAGACTGGGATGATCAACTGGACGAAGTTTCCCCCTTTGGTAAAAACCTTCATCATGCGGTCAAGGCCAGTAGCTCTTTTATCCTGTTGCTTTTGGAGAAGCTTCTAAAAAAATTCCTCTCTTCTTCTTTAGGCCTCTAGTTACAGGACAGTTAGACTCTCAGCTTTGACAACATAGCTACTCCAAATCAAGGTTTTCACATAATAGATTTTCTGCATCCTCTGTGTTTCACGCATAATGCTTAACATATCCAGGCAGAAATAAACTTTTTAAAGCATCATTGTAAGCTGTGTTACCCAACTGATTTAATAGAGCATCTGTATTGGTTCCACTCAATCTAAAGGAAGAACAAAGGATGAAATTCTTTTACTGGGAACTTAGGAAAATTACATGATAATCAAATAATAATAGCAATTTAGCGAGTGTTTGCCATGTGCAGGTTCTGCTCTGATAGGATGGATGAGTATTGATTCAGTCCTTACAGTACCTCAATGAGCATGATAATGCTACTAGAAGTAAACTGAACTAGAAAGTTCATTTGCCCAAGGTTAAACATTAAGTAAAGACATGTTCAGATGATTTTAATAGTCTCTGGGATGAAAACTAAGTAAAATGTATTCTTTGTTTTATATACATATACATATACATGTGTGTCTTTTAGATAACAACTAGGAATATATGGTGGGTCTTGATTATTCCTCTTCCAAGAATTTCAAAGAAATCTTTTTTTCCTCAAATCTGTTGCTCTTACTCTGATTTCTGCGGCATTCTGCTCTGTACCATCTGGCCTGAAAAATTGCCTTCCTCCTTATTTCAGGACCACCACTATTATTTGCTGATAATTTGCAGTCTTCATTTCAGTATCCTTACATAGATATGGTACCTCCACATCTCATTCAGATACCAAGACTTTTTTTTGTTTTTAAAGAATCAGTTGATGTACAGGGCAATTAAGCTTCTTTCAAAAGAAATGGAAATCAGTGGTAAATTTATTACATTAAATCTGATTTAACCCTCTTTCTTTTTTTCTTAAGATTTATTTATTTATTTGAAAGAGTTACGCAGAGAGAGTGAGAGAGAGAGAGAGAGAGAGAGAGGTCTTCCATCCGCTGGTTCACTCCCCAATTGGTTGCATCAGCCGGAGCTGTGCCAATCCGAAGCCAGGAACCAGGAGCCTCTTCCAGGTCTCCCATGCGGACGCAGGGCCCAAGGACCTGGACCATGTTCTACTGCTTTCCCAGGCCGTAGCAGAGAGCTGGATCGAAAGTGGAGCAGCCGGGTCTTGAACCGGCATCCATATGGGATGCTGACGCTGCAGGCCAGGGCATTAGCCCACTGCACCACAGCGCCAGCCCCGATTTAACCCTCTTTCATTTTTACTCTCCTTTTACTATTTTACTGTCTATAGCACAGAGCAATATGTTCGAAAATCCTATTGGCTAGAAACATCACTTTGTGGTGCCGGTGCCGTGGCTCACTTGGTTAATCCTCTGCCTGTGGCACTGGCATCCCATATGGGCACCGGGTTCTAGTCCTGGTTGCTCCTCTTCTGGTCCAGCTCCCTGCTGTGGCCTGGGAGGGCAGTGGAGGATGGCCCAAGTGCTTGGGCCCCTGCATGCTCATGGGAGACCAGGAGGAAGTACCTGGCTCCTGGCTTCAGATGGGTGTAGCTCCGGCCGTTGTGGCCATTTAGGGGGTGAACCAATGGAAGGAAGACCTTTCCTTTCTCTCTGTCTCTCTCTCTCACTGTCTGTAACTCTGTCAAATAAATAAATAAAAATCTTAAAAAAAAAAAAAAAGAAACATCATTTCCTGGTGGTCTGTGCCAACGCCCCCACCCCACCCCCATTGAGTAGAAATACAGGCACAGTGTTCTATTTCCCTGTAATTTATCCTCCAGTTTGTGGTGTCTCTCTTCTCTTGGCTCTTCTCTGCCGTCACCCAAACTCAGTTTAAGGGGTACACCTCTTTAACCATTTCATGCAGGCTATCCACAGATACTATTGACCCAAATGTTTGCTTTTGTAATATCAAATTCCTGTTTCCATGTACACTGTTCGACGGAGGATGAGATTTCTTTGGCTATTTAACTGCAGTGCTTTGCATTTTCTTGGTTTTGCTACTTATCAAATTGGAAAGCAATGCTGAAATGCCAGGAGAGTATAAAAGTAGCTACCATTTCTTAGTTCAAGTTCAGTAGCACATGGGAGAAAAGGGATTCCAGAAATCATCATGAGCATCTTTGGTCTTGCATGGCTCTCTCTGAAACCTCTTTCTGTGACTGGGGTACTACTCTGTCTTGTTCTTGCTGTGTTTAGTAGGCAGCTCTGTTTTCCTTGCTGTCTCTCTTGCTACAGTGCCTCAGTGTTCACCCCAGAGATGCTGAGGCGCTTTCATTTCGACCTGCCATGTCCTCGCATATTGCAGAGCTGAGCCTTGCCATCTAGACTGCTTTTCTGCTTCGTTTTGCTCCTGACCTAAACCCCCCCTGCTATTCCAGGCCTGGCCTCTCATGACCAGAGACTGCTGACTCATCCTGGCCTGTGCCAAGCTGTGCAGTCGCTTAGTGATGTGGACAGGAGTCGAAGGACTAGAATGAGATCACTGAACTCATTTCACTTGTTGCTTACGGTACAGTCCAGCATGAGCTGGAAATGTAGGAACCTCAGCCTCCCGAGCAGAAAGAGTAAGTAGATTAAACACACCGCATCACCAAGTCCTCAACAAGCAGCAGTCGGGTGGCGGGTGGGGGCTTGCTTTATCATGGCCGTGGCCAGAGCATTCGGGTTCATCAGGAGTTTTCCTTTGTCCTCTCTTCTTCCTCTCCTCCACAGTTGCACCCTCCCCCCCTTCCCTGAACTTCCCTTCTGAAAAGGTCCGGATGGTACTGCAGTGATCTGGGCAGAAATGAAATTTTGCTAATAAGCAGCCTCCGCACGAAATCCTGGAACAGTGACACTGTTGAAACTGTTCAGTTTGTCTACTGGGAACTCACATGAACTTCCCAACAGAATTCAAGGGGATGAAAAAATCTTTTTTTTTTTTCTCTGTTGTTCTTCTTTTCTTCTTGATTCTCTTTTTCTTTCTGTTTTGAGGGAGGTAGTTCCAGGAGCCATGGCTACATTCTGGGGTGGTGTCAAGTTTTCCGTCGGGAGACAATAATGTACATTCCTCTGGCAGGACGGGATGGTTTTTTTTTTTTTTTGTTTCTCTTGCTGTTGTTTATTTATAAGACATTTCCTCTCAGTTAGTGGAAGTAAGATCGTAAGAGGCTCCAGTGATTTTCCTTCCACCTCCCCTCCCTAATTTCTGTGCTTCGGCACTCTGGAACACTGTGAACTCCACAAACCGATCAGAGCAGGGAGCTTAGCAGCCAGGCCTGGACACACTCAAGAGACTGTGTGCTGATTCTCAGTCGTCACTCCTTGGATCAGGAACCACAGTCCTGGTGAGTGGGGAGGTTCCAGAATTTGATGTGTCAAGGATTCTATTCTTGGTATCTCTGAGGCAGGCAGGAAATAAAGGGTGGTTTTTTTTTTTTTTTTAATACAAGTTATTTTTTAAAGTGCTCCAAAATAATCAAAGAGAATGCTGAAGATTTTTAGTGTGCACAGCTGAGAGCCCTCCATGGACAATGGCAGAGCCTTGAGTGTATGCTCAGGAGGAGCCTGCAGTCGTAGGTTTCATGCTGCCACGGACAGATGTCAGCCTTGACATGCCTCGAAACCATGCTGGTGGGAAGAGGAAGACAGGTGAGTGAGAAGGGCAGGGAGGTAACATTCAGCATGGTCCGAGGGGGAAGTGGATGTGGAATTACCGTTCCTTTGGCGTTTCTTTCTACCAACTTTTCATGCACCTCTGCTCTCAGTTTTTATGTTATGCTCCCAGTACTTATACACCCGGCCAAGCAGGAAAAAGAATCTATTGTGAATGTTAGAGCAAATGAATATTGCTAGTGGTGGTGTTCTAAAGATCACTTCGCTAAGAACTGGTTGCTTGTGAGCATTAGAGACCTCCCCAACCCGACCTTTGGAAAGTATTATTTGTCACACTCTTTGCCTTAGTCTTCTGCATTCATGGTATTGAACAGAAGAATGCATTGAGAATCCTTATTTGGTTCCAGGGAAATTCATCATCTTGACATAGGAAAACTAGATGACTGTCCCCACAATATTAAACCCAAACATAGAATTGTTCTCAATATAGAAGACTCTGATTGAATGTGCTCTGGGAAGTTGTCAAAGGAATGGAATGAGGGTGGTTTGCATCTTGTCCAATTTGAGACCAACAGAGGCATCAACAGACCAACCTTCACAGCCAATATGTGCCTTTCTCGTTCTTCTTAATCACTCATACTCTCCCTAGAAGTGGAACTTCAGGTGGAATCTATTTTTGTCTTTTAACATCAAGTCCCTACTTAGTCGCTTTTCTAGAGGTATTTGTTCTTACTGCGCTTTGTTGTCGTCTTTCTAATTTCAAGAATCTGGCTTGTTCCAAAATATTGAGTGGAAAAAACAAAAACCAAAAAAACATGGTGGCCATAAAATCATTTGACTGTGTGGCAGCATCTGAAGGGAATTGCTCTTTGGAGAGAGGAAAGAGTCTTTGATGTCCCCAATATGGTTCTCATAGGCTAAAACTTCCAAGAACCACAACCCAGCCCAAGGGGCACTTACTCGACGTTCTTAAATATTTGGAAAGAGATGCTATTTTATTGTTTTAGTTGTCTTTGCTATTAACACATTGTCAGTAGAGTCCTCCTAAAGTTGGTTTAGCAACAGTTGATTTTACATTTAAACAGATGTGTATTATGTGCGCCTTTTTGTGTATACTCTTGTCCAAGCTGGTACAGTGACCCAACTTACTACATTGGTACTTAGCTCTGGAATTTTGTCTGCTACCCTGGGTGATTCAGATTCTTAAACATAGAACTTATATCCCATGTTCCCCACAGAGAGTGACCTCTGTTACAGCCTCAATGGGGCTTGTTAATGACTTTTAAGACAAAAAGTCACCTTCCTATCACAATTCCTATAGTCTGTTGGGGACAACACATCTCTCTGAAGTCTCAGACTGTCGTAAGTGCCAGTGTGCTAAAATCTTAAGAATATATAATACTACAGTTTGTCATTTCAGTTAGCCCACATTAGTTATGACAGTACTGTGTGTGAATAATGTTTCTTGGGTATTTTCCATTAGTTCTCTTCTAAAGAAGTTAAGTGACAAAACAATGTTAACTTTAAAAATAATTTTTTTTTAAAGTATCACTTAGGCCATTACCGCCAAGAGCTACATGAGAAGCTATACCTCCCTTAGTTAACACTCAACTACACTGATTCCCTGATGAACTGTCTCAGCCTCTGGGAGGAAATCATAGGAATATGTTGCAGGCAAAGTTGAATCTCTAACACTTTGAAAACATTGTATTACTTAAATATATGGCAGTATGTAAAGTTTTATAAGCAACTTTAAGCTGAGATTAGGTGAGCACAAATACTTAAGAGTGTGTCTCAAGAGATTACATTTTTGAAGTATAATCCACTAAAGAGGTTTTCCTTATGGTCGCTAAGATCTAGAATTCCACGTGGCTCTGGAAAAATTCCATGGATAAGTTGAAGTATATAAGTCAGAATTTGATTAGTATATTTCTGATAGAAAGACAAGGCAGTCATGTATTTCTCTGTCCTATTACTTGGTATTTTTCAATATCTGTATTACCAATAATTCAGTTTTCCAATGCATACCTAGAAATTTTAATTTCATTCAATTAATTAGGATGAATGCTGTAAAAATGTATATTTTCTTGCATGTACATTTAAGATAAAACACTTTCTAAATGTTATATTCATTTAATTAGGCAGTCAC
This sequence comes from Lepus europaeus, assembly GCF_033115175.1. Classification (NCBI taxonomy): domain Eukaryota; kingdom Metazoa; phylum Chordata; class Mammalia; order Lagomorpha; family Leporidae; genus Lepus; species Lepus europaeus. The sequence continues at coordinate 70,714,628 of NC_084828.1, read as the reverse complement.
AATCTATACACAAATTAAACTGCTAAGTAGAATTGTGATTGTTCAAATAAGAAAAGTTTCTTATTCGTTCAGAAATGCTTTTTTTGGTATTTGTATGATTCCATAAGCAAGATACATATTTTAAAAATTTAAAAAGAGAATTGATTCCTGTATCTTATGATTGAGTATATAAGTGTGCTTGTAAATGCACACATATTTGCACAACCAGATACCTATATTGAATCCTTAAAAAATATGACCAAATTCTAGCCAGGCTAACATTCAGTCCAATGCTTTGTGAACATAAGTGACATATAGTTGATACTTTATCACACTGATAATACAGAAAGTTTACACAAATATTTTTGAACAATTTCTGTGAACAGAAAGATTTGGTTAGCTAAGTCTGGTAATTATTCTTCATCAGATATACCTGTTAAGTTATAAACCTAAATTCTATAATATACAACTTCAAAATATTAATTGCTATTTGTATAAAGTAGTTAGAGATTAAGTGGAAAGGAATTAAGCTGCTATTAATTCTCTAAAAATTGAGAATATATTTAATGCATTCACTATTTTGGAAGAATAAATACATATGCAAATAACCCAGTTTATTCTTGTTTTTCATCCCTTTAGTTGTATGTTAAACACTTTGATGCTATATTTACTTATCAGCATCACAACTATAATTTTCCAGATACCTTTTCAAAGTACATAACCAAGTCATATCCTTGTCAAGTCATACTGCTTCTCTGAAGCTTTCAGTATATTGTAAACTAAAAGTGATCTGACATTGATAGCATTTTTAAAATTGACATCTATCACTTATCATATGTTACTTTGAATTGAAGTCTTTGTGTATATGAAGCTGCAAGTGCTTAGAAGTTAGGTGTGGTATTTTCTACTTATTTATCTCTCTCCCAACTTATGTCAAATTGCCTTAGTCTGAATGAAGGATCATTGAATAGATGATTAATGAATAAATGAATGAATGAATTATATCTAGGTGTCAATGCATTGACAATGAATACATCTTGCTTATCATAATAGAAGAAACATCCAGAAAACAAATCAATCGATTCTTCTGTATCTGAGCCTTTTAAATCTCTGTATTAGCTGATAGCATCTTTGACCTGTTACTGAGGTAGCTTCTCTAATTCCCATGATGCATGAGTAATTCTGAGGGATCATGAGAGTTCTGAAATTGCAATAGTTCCATTAATTTTCTAGGTCTTGTGAGGATGTCCAGCTTGGAAAGCTTGGTGTAAAAGTACCAATCTTACCTTAATGTATCACGTGAACCACAGGCCTTTCCCATTTATGAATGTTTGCTTCGTCAGTCCTTGTTTCTTCCTTTCCTCCAAGTCACATCCAGGGAGCTCAAACTGAAGTTGGATGCAGAAAGGCATGAAGGCTGGCTACGAGGGCCCTACAAGCTAGACAGAGGAGGAATGGGCAGATAGCACAGTAAGAGCAGGGGCAAGAGGAGAGGCTGCCCAATCATGTACACAAGCACTAATTAAATGTCCTGTTTTAGGTAAATAATAGTTGAAATCAATTGTTTCCATTGGTGAGTAGAGAACTTGGTGGAAATGCTTAGTGTTGCTTCTGTCATTAGCCTGCAACACACTAACGCTTCTTCAGAGGAGAGAGGTCTCAAGTTGAGCCAGCCTCTAAAGTGCCATTTGCTGAGTCTCCATTCCAACACCCTAAAGGGTACCCTGATGATATGAATCACACTTAGAGAATGACCATGTAGACTACAAACCAACCCTAAAAAACAGTCATTATAAGAAACCAAAATATTGTGTAAACTGGACTTTAATCTCATTTATTATCAATGGTCAATCTACTGGGCAATCTCCAAACTACATCTAATTCTGCCTTCTAAATGGAATTCTTCTAGAGCTTCTTCTATATTTGAATGGAGTGTTCATTTTCATCTCTTTTTATTTTCCCTATTTACTCTCTAGTAAACAATTCCTAGAGGGAGAAAGAGAAGTGATTCATATAATGGATAATTAACCCTTGAACGATAGAAAGTTAATTCTTCATATAGATGCCAAACACTGAAATATTTTGTTGTTGAATTTGTTCTCCTTTGGGTGTTAACACATAAAGGACTTTTCCATTAGCTCAAACTTGGCACCAAACAACCTGCTCATCTTCAAGCCATGAATGCCACACTCACCTTCTAGTTGGTTCTTGCATGATTTGTGGTGTTTGATGTCCTGTTGGGTAATCATTTACAAACTACTCCGAGGGACAGAATTGTATGAGTGCCTAATCCTCTTTTGAAAAGAAAAGGATCTGTTCTATGAAAAATATCTATACAGAATGACATAAATTGTTATAAAAAGTATTAGCACCTGATGCCTCCTGCTAATTGCCCATAGTCATCAGGAAGCAAAATAGTGTAATAAACATTAGAAGTCCATTACGAAAACAGTGACATGAATTGTTTCTACCTTTCAATAGTGAATTGGAAGACAAGGAATAAATCTTAAACTGTTCACAAAGACTTAATTTAGGCTCCTAAGTTCTCTAAGAGACGCATTTACTTCATTTTTCTAATGTGGATAATGGTATCCCTTTGACTTACTCATAGATATTCTATGAGGAGTAGATTCCAAAGATTTCCTTCATTACATTCATAAAATGTGAATTTAACATTGATTCCTTCATTAATTTATTAATTCAAGAAACACTTTTGAACTCCTACTATATGTCAGTTATTACTCTAGAAATTAAAGATCAATGTATTTATTAACAGATACTTATTGAGGAGCTCAAAGTATGTGCCTGGCACCCTACCAGTGGCTGGGGAAACTATAGGACATAAAGCAGAAATCTCTGTTCTCATAGTATTTACTTTCTAGACAGGGCAGACAGGTGACAAATACATTTGTAAAATGTGTATCTTGTTAGATAGTGATAAGTGCTGTGTTACATAAAATATAAAGGAGAGGGGTGGGCCTCTAGCCTAGCGGTTAAGACACCTCTGTCCCACATCCAAGTACCTGGATTTGTTACTCAGCTCTAGCTCTTGACTCCAGTTTCCTGCTAATGCAGACCCTGGGAGGCTGCCATGGTAACAAGTAACTGGGTTCCTGCCACACACGGGAGACATGGATTGTGCTCTTGTCTCTCAGTTTAGGCATTTGAAGAGTGAACCAGCAAATAGGAACATTCTCTTGCTTGTTCGTTGTCTCTCCCTCTCACATAAATAACAAAACTTGTAAAAATTGAAGGAAAAGAGACAGTCACAGAGAGAAAAGGTATGGATATGGTTGCAATTTTGAACTGAGTATAAAGGGAAGACTTACTTTATTGGTAGGACAACATTTGAGTACAGGCTTCAATAAAAGATTTAAGAAGCATTTTTTTTTTTAAAGATTTGTGTATTTATTTGAAAAGCAGAGTTACAGAGAAGCAGAGGCAGAGAGATAGAGAAGTCTTCCATCCGCTGATTCACTCCCCAAATGGCCGCAACAGCCAGAGCCGGGCTAATCCAAAGCCAGGAGCCTGGAGCTTCTTCTGGGTCTCCCGTGTGAGTGCAGGGGCCCAAACACTTGGGGCATCTTCCATTGCTTTCCCAGACCATAGCATAGAGCTGGATAGGAAGTGGAGCAGCTGGAACTCAAACCAGTGTCCATATGGGATGCTAGCACTGCAGGCGGCAGCTTTACCTGCTACACCACAGCGCCGGCCCCAAGAAACAAATTTTGTGATTATCTAGGGAAAGGCATTTTTGGCAGTGGAACCATCCAGGTGCATTGGGCAAGAATGTATCTGACAAATTTGAGTGATAACAAGGAAGTCAGAATGGCTGATCAGAGAAGGCAAGCAGGAGAAGGGTTAGGAGATGAAGGTAGGTAGTGGGGGCCTGATTATATAGGCACTAATGTGCTGTTTTGAAGGTAGGGCTTTTATCATTGGCCAAATGCAGAGGAATGAGACAGGGCCTCACATTCCTCACCAGAGAAGAGACAGAAGAAAATAAGTTGGGATAATGCCATATGCCCAAGTATCATTATTGAAGGATGTTCAGAGAACTTTGCAGGTACAAAATAATGAGTGATCAGCTCAATGTAGTGGGAAAACTTCACAGAAGAGCTAATACATTCATGTTGGGCCTTGAAGGATTTTCCCAGACGGTCAGAGGAAAAAGAGCATTTGGTAGGAGGACCTACAGGGAAAAAGACACTAAAATAGAAAATAGCAATGCAGAGTTAGGGAACAGTACCAAGGATGTTTAGTAGGGGAGTGGTGAGAAATGATGCTGTAGATGTAGTCAGGGAACCATCAAGTTGGGCCTTGATTGCCATGCAAAGATGTTTTAACTTCATCTTGTGGCACCCAGGGAGCCATTGGAAAGTTTTAAGTCGAGAAGGTTAATGATCAAATTGTCTTATAGACCATCTTCCTGGCAGCAGAGTGGAGGATAGATGATAGGAATGGGAGACTAGAGGCAGGAAAATGAGTTAGGAGACAACTGAAATTGTTCAGACAGGAAACAAGCCCTGAACTAGGACAATAACTGTGGGAATAGAGAGAGAGAAGGAGATATGTATAAGAGATAAGAAGCAAAATGGACACAATTTAATAACCTTTGAGCTGGGCATCAGGAGAAGGAATGTTGGATTGCTCCCAGGTTTCTGCCTTAGAAGACTAAGCAAGAAGATCCTCTGAGGAAGAAGTCCATGTTTTTAGACCTCTGGAAATGACAAATTTGCTTTTGAATGGATTTGATTTGGGGCATATGGGGAAGCATCCAAACTGATGTCTGGTGGACAGTTGATTTAGTCAGAAGTGCTGAGTAGAGAGATATAAGTTTGTCAGTCACTTGAATCATCAGTTATCATAGTGGCTCTTAAAATTATGGAGTAAACATTTATCAAGCAAAATGTAGTAAAAGGGAGAAAATCCTTGGAATGTGCCACATTTAGAACAGGGAGAGCAAGAGGAGCCTGCAGCGAAGATTAGAAGCAACTGTTATGTGCCATTCACTGTGCTAGATTGTGGAGGAACCATGGTGACAGAAGTACCCATAGTTTGAACAGATACAAGAGGTTATTATTACTGTCACCTCCAACCATACGACAAGGCTAACAAACGAAATACCCAAGCATAGCAGGGGAAGTCGTGCAGACTATTTAATTAGTATCAAGGGAAATTATCATAAAGACAGAATCTTGGAAAGTTTGCAGCAAGCGTTTTTGCTATACAATTCTTTTCTCATTTCTCTAATGCTTGTATGTGTATGTTCCAGTGTTAGCATGGGTTCAAGCTATTGGCAAAACAAGCCAGGTGTAAATTATGGTAGAATTGAAATCGATAGCGCTTTGAAGCACTGGAGTGCCCAGTTCACATCAGGGCGTGCGTCTGTGTTCACTGAAACATGGCTATCAAGTGCACCCCGAGTCATTAGATGTGTTATCCAGTGAATAACAGCATAATGATATTTTAGCAGAGCAGCCTTATGATAAATTCTGCTTTACTGAAACCCCATATACAGAGCAATTTCTCCTGGCCGTGTACATTGCATGGCAAAGAAAGGATATCCTGCTGCGTATCAGAAGGCTGTAATTTCATTTAGGGGTTCTATTGACATCGTAAACTGCAAGAGCAGAGCTCAAGTGGCTATTTAAGTCATAGGAACTTCAAGCTAAAATTACTGCCTAGTCCTAATCGCCACCTCCAAGGGACTCCTGCCTATACATATATGCTTTATGTTTCTCTCTTTGTGTTTATAAATACTCAGTCACTCCAGGGGCTGAGGTGATAAGCTGTCCTAAAATATGACAGGTATCTGTCACCTTTGCAGCTGATACAGGTGTAAGGACTAAAAGTGGTTGTATTATTCATTGAAGGTCAAATGATAAAAGGGGCCGGACCCCTGCCTCCCTGGCCAAGTCTAAAGTACAGGTGTTCCCATTTTTCTGCTGTAGGACATTCTCTATTCAGTTAAAACTCTGCATCTTCCAGAAGGTTGAAGCTAGAAAAGGAAGGACTTTTAGATTTACCTGGACAGCCGTGTTTATAGCCTATAAATTACTGCCCTATGTTTTCCCCTCTTTGGGAAAATAATAGCACTATAGTCTCAGTATGCAGTGAAGTCCAGGTTATACAGTGCATAAAGTGATTCCCTAAACACCTAACAGGGACAGTCTATCTTGAGACATACTCACAATAAATAGGAAGCCATAATATCTGAGTTGAATGCTTATACTCTAAGGAAAATAAATTGATAAGAAACTGAAAATTGTTAAATGTTGTTTATTAGATGATGAGTTGGACTTGGATCCCAGGAGACTAATAAGGGCTGATTCCAGGTTATGTTTCTTCTTGTTGTTAATGAAATTTTCACATGAACAAATCAACTTTGTCAAAAGTGGGCACTACAGAATTTGACATTTCCGTCTAAACTTCTTGGTCATTATGCTGTGGGTATTTTATTTGGCCATTTTTTTTCTGGTCTTGGGTTCATTTTTCTACACACTGTTTTAATAAGAAATTCCAGCAGAATTATTATTATTATTATATGCAGTCACCTTATGAAGAGTCATAAATCTATTATTACTATTATTTTTCAAAAGGTGACTGCATTTTACAAACCTCTTATTAACCCCTGTGTCATGGTCCAGAGAAATGGAGGCATGGAGAGGCATGGAGCCATGCATGGTGGAATGACTGGGACTAAAAAAGTTTGACTTTCCATGTTAGCCTCACTAACATCCCAGTGCTTCATCATAATACTTCTTTATTGCTTAAAAAGTAAGGTCTGGAAAAGGTCTATTTCACCTGAAACCCTGATGCTTTCATTATATGCCTAAACAACATAAAATGCCATTGTTATGTTCCTGAGAAGTATTACTGCTCTGATAAGAATATCTTCAAATCATTTCTTTCCATGGAAATGTGAAATACACACACACACACTGTACACACAGATAAGCTCTGAAGTGAGGTAGTGCAACCCTCCTATTCTGCCCCTGAGTTTAGATAGTGGAGCAGCTGCCTTCTAGAGTCTACAGTAGTAGGAAGCTGGAGTCAAGAATCAGAGCTAGGCCAGCGCCACGGCTCACTAGGCTAATCCTCCGTCTGCGGCGCCGGCACCTTGGGTTCTAGTCCCAGTCGGGGCACCGGATTCTGTCCCGGTTGCTCCTCTTCCAATCCATCTCTCTGCTGTGGGAGACCGGGACAAGCACCCGGCTCCTAGCTTCGGATCAGCACAGTGCGCCTGCCGCAGCAGCCATTGGGGCGTGAACCAACAAAAAAGGAAGACCTGTCTCTCACTCTCACTGTCCACTCTGCCTGTCAAAAAAATTTTTTAAAAAATCAGAGCTGGGAATCAAACATAGGTGTTCCTATATGGATCACAGCTATCTTAAATTCCAGGCTAATCACCCATTCCTGAATTTTAATCTTACAGGTGATTCATTATTCATTTACATTTTAATGCAATAATCTGGGCTCTAACTACTTTGATTCTGATCTTCATATCACACATTCTTTCTGTATTTATTCTATCCTGCAAAAATACACTTATATCAATAATAATGGGAAGGGGCAAAAGCTGATATAAAGCTTTATCTGCCAGAAAGAGCATTAAACAGCCTTGGAACACTGTATTGTGTCACTTGCTTTGCCTCCCACAATCATCCTTATCTTAGCTTCTTGAGTAGCAGATATCTAATATCATGACCTTGGTCTCAGTTGTCCTATACCTGCTGTTATCCTGGACTGATTCTAACAACATCCAAAGCTTAATTAATGTAAATTTTTACCAAATAAAGTTGGCATTAGTATAATAGTGTGTTTAATAGCAAATATCACATGTGAAAGGGAGCAGAGCTAATAGCAAAATGCAACATTATTGTTGCCAATGAAGAACACTGACCACTGTATGTTGGTATGTATTCATGTGTTCCCTTTATTGTCACACTTTTTTATTTGGACTCTTATTGTAAAAGGGAGAAAATATTTTAAAAGTTACAATTTAAATATAGAAAATTTTGTGAACATCATTAGTGATTGCCATAATAGTTAATAATGTTACTGATTATCAGACAACCAATATTAGCTCACAATGATCTTGTAGTTTTTTTAGTTGTATTGCAGAGATTCATAGTTAGATCTTAAAACTAATTAGATATAAATTACTAGTCTATTTTATGCATCAAAATGAAAAATAAAGGCTGCAAGTACTACAAGTCACATGATAGTGGTCTAGAATGGCATATGGAAGTAGCTATAACAGAGGGAGACTTTTAACTGTAGGTCTAAAAACTGGGCATTGAAGAATGAAGGGAAAGGGGGGTCGATCTTTTGGAGTGAAGCAAAGGTAGCATCCATTGGTATGATACAGCAAACCAAGGAAGTAGGGTGATTGGAGAAAACATTCAACTAGTGAATGAATTGGTGTGCATAGGAAGCAAAGAAAATGGAAATAACATTTATGTTGTTGAAGTTTAGGATATGAGTCAGAAAGGCAGGTGGAGATCAGAATTTGTGGGTGATAAGAACAATGACTGTCTTACAGGGTTTTCTGAATCATTGAAGCATTTTACAGAGGCAACAGAGAGGGTTGAAACTAGTCAGAGATGCCAACTGAGAGGCAATTGCAGTAATTCAGATATAGAGCAATAAAGACTCAAATAGGGTTGGAACTGCATATGAAAAGGAGACAATTCATAAAGCACTAACACTTTCCATACCTCTTGCCCACCAGTCCTAATCCTAGCCCACCTCACCATAACTTTAACTGTAGAATACTTCCTAACTGCCTGATTTGGCTTTAGACTTGATTGTAGTGAAGTCCATTAATCCTGATGGGGCTGGGCCATATTGGGGAGTGAACCCTCATGTTCACTCAAGCCTCCAACCATGAAAAGCTTCATTATGCATATTCCTGAGCAGTCTGATGTCCTCTCAAAGTTGACAGCTGGAAGAGAAACTTGGGATATACAAATGTCTCTGGGTTCCCATTCATTAGTTCCTGGTATATGAGTCTCTATGGGAAACCACACATTTTGTGGGATTATGATCTGCATGAGATTATAGAGCATTTCATCTAGTTTCTTAGCTATAATCACATTATCAGCATAGTTGATTGACTCCTAAAATAGCCATAACACTCCTCTACAATTTGTCACTTCTTTCTTCAGTTCAACAAGATTAGCACCAAAAGGAAACCTAAGAAGAGTGTATATGCCAGCAGAGATTTCAAGACCATCCCGAACTCTGTCATAACCCCTGAGACAGGAGGTCCAAGAGTTCCTTGATTGTGCAAAACAGTGCTCATTATCTTGCTTCTGCCATGTGCCTTATACACACCTATCATTGTCTGTTATGCATACTGTGACCTTGTTTTTTGGAAGAGTTTTGACATTTTTTGAAGGGTGACAATTTGGCCAGTATTTCGCATCTGTATTTGATGTCTTGTTGACTGAAAGTTGTGTGTACATGTTACTTTGTTCTCCTCTTTGAGCATAATTTTATATTATGCATGTGTACCTTTCACGGCATGTCTACTCAGAGCTTTTTCTAACTAGGATCATCCTTTACATTTCTCTTTATATTCTAGGTCCAATGAAATGTATACCTCTGAGTAGACCACCAGTACACATTTGTGGGCACTCCTGATTTCACAGGATTTGAACAGGGACAACCCTTATGAGTTTTGCATCCTGAGTTCTGAATTTCTAGTGAGGAACATAACTCCTAAATGACAAACTCTCCTGCCTTCCCAGCCAGTCAATCTCAGGTACACACTAGGCCTAATTTTGCCCAGTAGATGGGATATAGAATGTGAAATTGATGGCTGTGCTTGTCAGACCTGTCTGTCTGCAGATCCCAGAGTAGCACTATTTAGAGAAAGGGTGTTTGGAAAATTAAACAAAAAACTGTGTGAATAGGAGACCTATCGGCCTGCAATGGAATGACAGGTTTCTGCCCACAAACTAGGGTTAAGACCTGCATATTGATGCTTCTTTTCACCCATTTGCGAATAATGGGTCTCACCCCATTAGTGGGTGCATGTGTTATACCACTGGAAGCTGTTATGCATTCTCTGTAGGTCTGTGTGAGGGAGCTGTAGATATACATAAATATGTACTTGCTGACAGATCTCTGCATTTATCTGCCTGTCAGTAGAGCAGACAGGGCACAGCTCTTTGATGGGCAAGAGCTGCAGGTCAAAGCCATGCTCTTGCTGCTGTTGCTGCTCCTGCTGCAATTGCTGTGGCTTTATCATTTGCGTCCTGAAGGAGGCTAGGGACAGCTTGTTAGTTGCCATTCCTACCCAACCTGGGAGGTTAGCTCTGGTCACTGACATAATTAAAGGGACCTTGCAGATGTTGACTGCCAGTGTTCTTGTGTCTAGTGTAGATGGACTCTCAAAACTCTGCTTCCCTACCCTCTATAATCTTTCAGCTGTGCCTCAAGAGTCTACACATGTCTGCCATCTCCAGACACTATCGCTAATGCTGCTCTGCCCTGAGAAGTGTATTCCTACTGCAGGCTGCACCACCACTATCAGCCTCTGCCCCATTCAAGAGACACATTCTCTGCTCGTGGGAAAAAAGAATTTTGTAGAAGTAATTATTATTCAAACTTCTAAGGGAAATAATTGCTAAATGAGGTACTTATTTTCATAGCAATTGTACCCCTGTGATTCTATACATCATTGACCTTCATCATCTCAAGATGCAGTACGCCTTAGTGAGGGAAAAGATTTTTGCTTGTTCCCAAAGTGAGAACATACTAGTGATGGTAAACAGAATTTAAGATTACTTGGTGTATAACAGAGAAAAACAAGCAGAGCAAACTTGTGTTTTTAATCTAGGCCCATTTTCCCATTTAACTTGATAGTGGAAATTAATTGTGCAATGTTTAATACAACTACAGTACAACCACAATTAACAGACATTCTTTATAGTCATCTCCCCTCCCTCTCATGCTCATGAGAAGACATGGGCCATTCTTTTCCCCAAAATTCAATTTTCCTCAAGATTGTGGAATTATTGTGAAAGAACTAAGAGGAATATTTTTGTTTCTGGGTTAGTTTTGTTGGTATCCATCTAATAGAAATCTAGAACAACCAGAAGTGAGCTCATCTTAGAGTTCCAGATGGTGTCTTTCTATCTGGTAGTGGGAAGAGCCAGAAGAGCCTTGTTCCAGTCTGAATTTGTAAAGAAATAGACTCACTTATCAGAGATGTGCTGATGTGAAAGGGCTTATTTTTACCTGTCAGGATGGTGTAAGACAGATGTTTCACTAAGAGAGAGAGAGAGAGATTAGGCTCAACTGCAAGGTTTCTTCCTGCTTATTTTTCTTTGGTTTGCTCTTTGTTATTATTACTGCTGTTAATATTTCTGGGATTCAGAAAGGTCAGACTAAGTTTTCAGATCACCTCCAACAGTGTAGAAATTAGTAAACTGGTCAACTGTTGGCAGACAGGTGAAAAAGAAACTGTCTATACTATTAAAGATTATTGCATGAGCCTAGGCTTTTTTAACAAAATAAATTAGGAATTGATACTTGGGAGATACATGTTGATGCTTTAGTGGCAGTGAACTAGCTTAGAATCTGATGTGACTGTTCACTGTTGCTGAAAATCCTGACATCCTGTAAATGTATCTGGAGTCATTTTTGCAAGAAGGGGGAACATCAGGCCCACCGCCTAGATAAGGTCCATGAAATTATTTGGTCTGGCCCTGCCAGGACTTAAAACTGATAAATCATTAGCAGGCTGATCTTTAAGTTGATAATTCTGTGTGGCCCACAAATGATGTTATAAACATCCAAATGACCCTTGGCGGAACAAAGGTTCCCCACTCCAGATTTAAAGAACAGGTAAGGTTTGCTATGAGTGTCTGCAGCTGCTTAGGAGACACAACAGAAACCCTGAAGTGGGATGGTTTATTAGGAATGAAGAATGTTTCAGCTGATGTGGCAAAGGTTTCTTTAAAATGGTGTTTCCCACCCATCTTGATCTCAAGAATCCTCGGGTTCACCTGTGAACTATGAACATTCCTGAGTCCACTCCAGAGCTAGAGGGTCTGAGACTTCCAGGGAGGGGCCTCAGCATTTCATCTGAAACAAGAGACCTCCTTGTTATGATAAGGGAAGGTTGAAAAATACTGCCCTAAGAGATTTTATTGTTAGAGTGCATAGAAACAATCCTATAGACACATTTTTCCCTATGCTCATCCCAGGATCAGAGGCATTTTGAGTGAATAAAAGAGCCTTTTTCTAGACCACTGTTATGTTGTTTTGCTTTGTTTTTAATTTTTGAAATCCATACAGGTTTTTTTTTATGATATATATTTTCCAAAACTTGTTTAAAAGGATTTATTTATTTATTTGAAAGTCAGAGATAACAGAGAGAGAGAGAGAGAGAGAGAGAGAGAGAGGGGTCTTCCATCCACCGGTTCACTCAAAGTCAGGAGCCAGGAACTTCTCACATTGATGGTAGGGGCTCAAGTACTTGGACCAGCTTCTGTAGCTTTTCCTAAGCTCATTAGCATGGAGCTGGATTGGAAGTGGAGCAGCTGGGACTTGAACTGCAACCCCCATGGGATGCCAGCATCACAGGTGGTGGCTTAACTTACTACACAATGATGCCGGCCCCATTACGTTGTTTTTTTTAAAAGTATCTCGTATGTCACCTTGTCCTTCCATACCACTATTCTTAAGTCTTTGTATTCCATGCCATCTCTCCCTTACCCCTGCCTAATGAGTGGGCATCACATAAAATAAATGTCCCCAGGGCCCATACTGTGATGTAGTGGGTTAAGCCTCAGCCAGTGGCACTGGCTTCCCATATGGGCACTGGTTCAAGTCCTGGCTGCTCCACTTCCAATCCAGCTCCCTGCTGGTGGCCTGGGAAAGCAGCAGAGGATGGCCCAAGTGCTTGGAACCCTGCACCCACATGGGAGACATGGCTCCTGGCTCCTGGCTACATATTGGGCAAGCTCTGGCCGTTGCAGCCATTTGAGGAATGAACCAGAGAATGGAAGACCTCTCTCTGTGTGTCACCCTCTTTCTCTCTCTCTCTGTGACTGTGTCTCTCAAATAAATAAATAAATCTTAAAAATAAATAAATAAAAGTCCATAGATTAGGAATTTGGAGCTTGAGTTTAGTTCTGGCTGGAATTCAGATCTGAGTGACCTTACACTGATACATAGCTTTTCACCATTTCAGTTTTTACATTTGCTCAAGGATGAGATGGTACAACATGCCATTTGGGAATCATTCCTGCTCTACATTGTTAGAAATAAGAAATATCTTCTCCAACCTTGTTTGGGGACTATACTCACATACAATGAATTTTATGTTTGATGAGATGTATTGACCATAAGTATTATTTAAAAACATTTTGCTATTTCTAAAGCCAGACGGAGTCATAGTTTAATCTGAGATCATCAATTCTTTGTAAAATATATTTTCTGCTTCTGATTGTTGAACACATATTCTAGGGGAATTATTGATGAAAGTTTATCATATTGACAGCCACATGACAGATACTGATTTCTTAAAAGAATAAGAGACTGAAAGAATGAATTGAATAAATGAGTAAACAAACAAACTTGTGCCAGTTCTAGGTGTTAACACTTTCCAAACGGAAGAATTCTATTCTTCAGCTAAATGTTGAGGAATTGATAAAATAATTTTTTTAAATACACAAAAATGGCCATGGCCTGGAGCTGCTAAGAAGCTGCATGGTAACTGCTTGGTTGGGTGGAACAGAAAAAAGGGGCCAGGAGCGAAAGCGCTGTGGTAGAAGCTCAGACGTGAAGGTGGAGAAGCGCAGTGGTGGGGGGAGTATGCTTCCTAAACTCCCTTGTCAGCACAGCACGTCTTCAGTGTAAATACACATGTGGCAGTGGCCTATGCACCCCTTCACACTTCAGGGAAGCCCTTGGTTTCCTTTTCTCCCTCCATTTTAGCAGTGGGCAGCCTGCAACCTTTTGATCAAGCTGACTTTGTACGTTACATGACTGAACTCAGCTATGCCAAACATCCTTGAGGAAGTTGACATTTGTGTACTTTGAAAGAAAAAAAAAAGAAAAGTGAATCCCAACTGCTTCCTCCTGCCCTTTTGATTAAGAGAATGGTAAGTCAGCAGGAGAGGTGCTGCTTTTAACAAGCAGGGGTGTGCTGCAACTGATTGGTATCTTTCTTTGAAAAAAAGTAGAAAAGATTGATGTTAAACAACACTAATCAGAGTTGATTACAGGGACTGAATGAATTCATTGATGGGAAAGAGCTATGGTTCCAGAGACAACAAAAGAGATTAGATAATAGTCAGGGGAATAGTATTTGGAATAGTTCTGTTCATTTCCGACAACCAGAAATCAGTGCCCCTAGCTCTTTAACCATTCCCTGGAATAGGTGTATGTGTGCAATAGGATCAGCTCTCTGTTGGGAATGTTCACTCAAGACTTGCATGGCTGGTTCTTTCTCTTCATTCAGGTCTTCACCCTCCATGATCCCTTATTTAGAGTGGTGTTCCCATCACAATCTGGAGGGCCCCATCTCCCGTCATTCCCAAATATCAGCCTGTGCTCTAAACCACCTGTAGTTCCCTGAATGAACCACACCCTACTTGGCTCTGTACTTTATTCTTTTATTGTTAACTCTACCTGGTGTCTCATTCCAGCCTCTCCCATCCTTGCTTGATCAACTTCCATCCTTCAGGTTTCAAGTAAAGGCACCATCTTCTCAAAACCTGTTATTGAGTCTCCTCATTAAGTCAGGATCCCATGCTCCTGTTCTCCCACAGCTATTGATGCTTAACTCAATTATGACAGCTTTTCACCCTGTGATATAATTAGCTGGCTATTTACTATCCCTTTTCCCCACTAGACAAATATCTGAGGAGGGACTATATATTTTATCTCTGTATCTCAAATACTAGAAAGTGATAGGGAATAGATAGGATATGGGGCGCCAGATTCTGTCCCGGTTGCTCCTCTTCCAGTCCAACTCTCTGCTGTGGCCTAGGAAGGCAGTGTAGGATGGCCCAAGTGCTTGGGCCCTGCACCCACATGGGAGCCCAGGAGGAAGCACCTGGCTCCTTGCTTTGGATCGGCGCAGCGTGCCGGCTGCAGCGCACCGGCCATAGTGGCCATTTGGGGGGCGGGGAGTGAACCAACAGAAAGGAAGACCTTTCTCTCTGTCTGTCTCTCGCTCACTGTCTAACTCTGCCTGTCAAAAAAAAAATAAATGAATGAATGGATACTCTCTACCTACATACCTCTAAAATTATTGCTTACCATTAAAAAAGCAGAAGAAATTCTTAAAAAGAATAGGCTATCTGTTTACCAAAAAAGTAATGTGACAAAGGAAATGGGAAATCAAATATATGCACTTACAGCCTGGCCCTTATCTGTGGTTTCTAGATTGTTCCAGACATTACTCTGACGATACATATATAAGGAAACCCATAGAGACACAGCTTATTGGACTGATGCTATAATTTCTGACCTGTGACTAAATGCATTGCTTATTTTACAAAAATTAGGCTACTGCTACTAAAGGTATTATTAATTGCATTGTGTTGTTTATATAAACTTCTCCATTAGGACTCCCAAGTACTCAACATACATCAATTTAATGCCGTATTCTGTCTCATGTTAGTCATCTTATGCACACTGAATATATCACCTGAGCACTTTTTAAAAACAAAGATTTACTTATTTGAAAAGTAGAATTGCAGAGTAAACACAGAGATAGAGACAGAAAGATCTTCTGTTTCCCAAAAAACTCACAATGGTTAGGGCTGAGGCAGGCTGAAACCAGGAGCCTGGAACCCCGACCGGGTCTCCCATGTGGCTGGTAGAGGCCTAAGCACTCCTGCCAACTTCTGCTGCTTTCCCAAGTGCATTAGCAGGGAGATGAATCAGAATTGAAGCAGCTGGGACTGGATGTGGTATTCATATTGGATGCTAGCGTCATAGGCAATGGATTAACCTGTTATGCTACAATGTCAGCCCCGACCTGAGCTCTTTTGAAGCTTAACCAATAGAATTTAATTGGTGGCTATATTTTACTTACTATTTTTTAATAATCTCATATTATTAAGCTTCTCAAGAAATGTGTTCTCTTCTTCATATATGGCAACCTGTGGACATCCAGGTCTGCTCAACTCAATACATAGTAGAACACATGGGAAATGACCCTAGATTTTTAAAGGTAATTCATCCCAACTTAGTCGTAGATGCAATATTTTAATGTCATTTTACATTTTAATGGTGCTTCCATTGTACATGGAAAGGAATAGCTACAAAGTTAGAGAGGGAAGAACCAGGAGCTCTTAAAGCCCAAGGATGCCAAGCACTGTTTTACTGTATTCCCCAAATGGCTGCACCAGTGGCTAAAATCTGGGAGGAACTTTGGGGGACTCAGGAGCCACTTTATCATTATTCTGCTATTTTTGTTTTCATGTTTATATTATACTATTCTTGCATTGATTCTGAAATATATTGGCTTCATTTAATAGATGATTTATTTCCAAGGTTGAAAAATTGAAACTAAGTAAAAAAGTCTTTATGGAGAAGCCTCATCCCTTCTCTCTGTAATTCTGTTCCCTCTTCCATTTCTTTTAGTAACCATTTTTATTAATTAATGTCTTACATACTTTTCATGGTCTTTTTATACAAAAAAAGAAAATATATATTTACTCCCTACTTTTTCCACACAAAAGTTAGCCCACTTCACACATTGTTCTCAATCTTACATTCCTCAACACACTGTTGATGCATTGCTCACTCTTGCATTTCCCAATAAATTTTGGAGATCTTTCCATATCAGTAAGAGCTATCATAATCTTGTTATCAGTTGTAGAATATTCCATTATATAGGCTGGCACCGCGGCTCAGTAGGCTAATCCTCCGCCTTGCGGTGCCGGCACACCGGGTTCTAGTCCCGGTCGGGGCACCGGATTCTGTCCCGGTTGCCCCTCTTCCAGGCCAGCTCTCTGCTGTGGCCAGGGAGTGCAGTGGAGGATGGCCCAAGTGCTTGGGCCCTGCACCCCATGGGAGACCAGGATAGGCACCTGGCTCCTGCCTTGGGATCAGCGCGGTGCGCCGGCTGCAGCACGCCAACCGCAGCGGCCATTGGAGGGTGAACCAACGGCCAAAGGAAGACCTTTCTCTTTGTCTCTCTCTCTCACTGTCCACTCTGCCTGTCAAAAAATAAAAATAAAAATAAATTAAAAATAAATAAATAAAATAAAAAATCTAAAAAAAAAAGAATATTCCATTATATAAATGAATGTATCATGGCTTATTCTTCCAGTCCCTATTGGTAAACAATTTTTGTTGTTTCAAACATACTCCAGTGAAGAACCTTGTACATAAACCATTTTGTAGATTGCAGATTTCTTTGTAGGATAAATTCTCAGAAGTAAAAATTATTGTTAAAGGGTTAAATGCATCCTAAATTTTGAGAGATTTTGCCAAATTGATCTCAACAGGTATTGGATTACTTAGCAGCCTCATTAGCAATATATGAAAGCCTCTTTTATTCCAGCACCGACAAAAGAGTGTTTTGTTAAACTTTTGGCTTTTTGTCAATTGCATCAGTGAAAGACAGTATCTTAGTGTAGCTTTAGTTTACATTTTTCACTATATGTGATGCTACATGTCTTTAATATGCTTAATAGTATTAGTGTTTATTCTATAAGGCATCTGTTTATCTGCTTTGTATTTTCTTTCTATTGAATTGTTGGTTTTACAGGTTTCTTGCTATTCATACATAAAGGTGATAACCCTTTTATCTGTATACGACCTGCAAAAGTTTTTCCACTTTGTCTTTTATTTTTATTATTATTACTTCGCTTATGGATTTTTTGTCCCTACATAAGTTTATTTTTAATTCAATTAGATTTATCAGTCCTTACTTTTTTAAAAGATTTTATTTATTTATTTGAGAGGTGGAGTTACAGACAGAGTGAAAGAGAGAGAGATCTTCCGTCCACTGATTCACTCCCCAAATATTCACAGTGGCCAGAGCTGGGCCAGTCCGAAGCCAGGAGCCAGGAGCTTCTTCCGGGTCTCCCACAAGAGTGCAGTGGCCCAAGCACTTGGGCCATCTTCTACTGCTCTCTCAGGATATAGCAGAGAGCTGGATCGGGAGAAAAGCAGCTTGGACATGAATCAACACCAACATGGGATGCTGGTGCCTTAGGCAGAGGCTTAGCATACTTTGCCACAGTGCCAGCCCCCTTACCAATCTTTTCTATATGGCTTTTAGATACTGATTTGTAAGCAGAAAGTCCTTTTTTTATGCTAAGATTATAAAAGAATTCACTAATTTTTCTTTTATTACTTTAATAGTTCTCAATTTTATATTGAAAATATGATCTATTAAATATGACTCTTAAATATTCTGAAATTAATTTATTTGAGATCAGAGAGAGTGTGCATGCTTCTATCATCTGCTTTGCTCCCTGAAGGTCTTCAACCATTAAGGCTAGGCTGGGGTCAGAACTGGGATCCTAGAACTCAATCCAGGAGTCCTACATAGGCATAAGGAGCCCAATCTCTTGAACCTCTTTCTCCCAGGGTCTGCACTAGCAGGAGACTAGTGTCAGGAGCGGAGTTGGATATCAAATCCAGTTACTCCACCCAATATGGGACATGGGACATCTGAATTGGCATCTTAACCACTAGGCCAAATGCCCACTCATGAATGAAACTTTCATTCTGGAAGATATTTTCAGGTTCTAAGAGGATCTGAGGGAAGAGAAGCCATACTGTTCTCAGTGCTTGATGAGCTTTGGCTGATCTGCTACCATTTGGATGGTATACTAAATCTCATTCCTTTCTGCCAGTCGGATGCAACACAATTACAATGAAAAAGAACAATCTGGATTTTAAAAATAAAATTAAGAACAACTATGTTCAGCCCTTTGAGATGCTCAACATTCGTTTTTCTGTGCTGCTTTTTGTTTGGATTTTTTTTGTTTGTTTGTTTGCTTTTCTGTTTGTTTCTGTGAGAGCCCCATGTGCTAGCTGAAAGGGCATAAGCTAATGACATTGGTTAAAATCTAGTTGCCTGTTCAATTTAGCACTGAAATCTCGTTGATAGTGACACACCCACTGATATGAAATAGTGTGTAGAACGTCGCCCTTGGAGTCGGAAGCCCTGAATTCATCGGCTGTACTCCAGAGCATCTCTCTCTGCCATGATTTCCATCTGTGTAAAATGGAGAGAATGAGATTGTTATTTCAGTACTAGGAAAAAAGAAATAGATATGTTTTTTAAAGTGCTTTGAGTTCTGTGGGAAATTAGTTCCTGAAGTAATTAGTGATGAGGTTTCCAAATTATATGATACATTCATTTTTGGAGGGAACTTGATATAGAAAGTACTTTTCCCTCACACTCTAGTTAATATTTGCTTACTTTCCTTTATATTTTGCCTTTATTTTCAAAGCAACCTTTCAACAAGTATGTTTTCTAAGTGCTGGGGGGTACAACAGTAGGCAAAACACACACACACACACACAAATAATCCTCATTTTCAAAGAACTAACATTTGTAGCGAAATGGCAGAAAATAAGCAGTTATAAACATAGACATGAAGCAAGTCAGAAAGCAGGAAGTGCAATGGGAACAATAACGAGGGAGCAGGATGAGCAGTGCTGGATGAGGGCTGTTTCTATCAAGATGAGAAACAAAGAGTCCCCTATAAACCTTAAAGGGTGTGTAAAGAAATCTCAGAGTTGCACAGGGACTGAAGTGACTTTGTGTATCACAGGGGGAACCAGTACTAGACACATACGAATAACAAGGATTTATGAACACGTTGGCTGTATTCAAAACCAAATGGCAGCTTATATCAACTTTTCTGCAGACACCTCACATGTGCTGGAGCCAGCCTCACCGTCAGCATTTAGGCAACTCTGTAGACTTTGTTATTAAGAATGAAGTAATGCTTTTATGATTAGGAGCTGGTAAGATTCTTATTCAAACCCTGTGATATGATTAACTTCAACAGCTAAATCTGGACAATCTCAGCTGGAGTAGGACTTTTTAGATATAAGATGTTTTCTCCACCACTAACATAGCATCTCCCCTGAGGAGTCTAAAGACCCAGAGACTCAGATGGATGACAATCCTCTTTAGTGAAATCATGAACACTAGAGAGTTGTTGACCAAACTTTCTTCAGGCCTACAGTATTGACAGAGTGACATTCTTTGCTTGGTTTTCCAGTTCCCCTATGAGATAGCCCTAATTTACCTTCCCAGTTTTACTCCTCACTACTCCCTTTCATAAAGCAAATGATGTGCTTCTCCCAATGCATAATGGCCTGGTTGTTCATTCTTTCTATTCAGCTTGAAATGATTTCTCCTTCCTGTCAATACTAAAAACCCAATTATCCTCAAAACCTAGTTTAAAGTATCTTCTATCTGGAATCTCCTTCCTTTAGCCATTTTGTGAGGTCATGACTCATATCTGTTTTAATGGGTATTTATTATCTATTTATCAATCAACTTGGTTATCAAACTAGTGATCATTATTATATTATCCATCTTTCCCTAGGAAACTTGATATTTATTGTATAATGAATAAATTACCTTCATTATCCTTAGAAATAAGAAAAGTATAACATGTGAAACAGAGGACAGATATGGCAATATTGGCAAATGATAAAATAAAGTTAGGTCTGAGTAGACCCTATGGTCTACTTATGGCAATATATTAAATATAATCAGTGTACCCTGGTTGAATTTTTGTAGAGCCAGAGAGACTGTCAGGTGGCTTCCCCGGCTGCCAACAGGTATGAGATAAACTGGAACAAGATCTCCTTTTTAGAATTTAAAAAGAGGAGTTCTGAGCTGGTGTGCCCAAGCTGCCTCCTAAGAGTGTAGACTATGCTCACCCCACTCACTTGATACCTGTTGGCATGCTGAGGTTGGATCATCTTTCCTACCTGATACAGTAAGATAAAAAGCTAACACTTTTTAATAAGGCCTTTGTGGCTCTTGATTAGTTGAATCTGGTATTTTCAAAATCAGTGGTGTTCCCAAGGTCTGGGTAACAGATGGTTAATTTTTATAATTCCATTCTTTCAGAATGTATTCAATAAGTAAAAGGATGACCCAAGAGAAAAAAGTTACGGCATTAATTTAAGAAGTCCTGGTACCTCAAGAAAAGGCAAGCCCTAATGTATAGTGAGTTGTTAAAATAAAGTGAATTGTGGAAGCATATCATTTGGCCCCAGTCAGTAACATGACACACTCATATCTGATGAGACCAGATGGAAAAAATAGCAGTTGAAGCTGAGAGTCAGGTTTAGTTATGAGTTGAACGTGAAGTCAGTACTATTTAAGGTTTCATTTTATTTATAGGCCTTGCTAGTAAGTATAGGGTTTCCAAGAAAGTAGAAGACATGCTTACTGACCCAGAAGCCTTCAGTGTAATGAATGTGATGGAGCTAATGCAGGTATTATTAAAACATATGACTGAAACCTGTAACCAAACACAGAGTCAATAAGGCACTAGCTAATTTACCAAACGGAAACTCACATTCAAGCCATTGTCTATTATATATCACATGTGGGATAGGGCCTCCAGGTGAATTATTGTTACAAGCATATCCCATCAGATTTAGTAACTAGACAAAAGGAAAAAGAAGGAAATTGTTTCTAGAAATTGCTGGAGTAAGTTCAGACATTCCCAGATCAAGGGATCTGAGGGGAGGGAGACAAGAGGATCTGACAGTGCTCCCAGTAAAGTCCCACCAACCCACCTCCACCTGACCCTGTCTTGCAGCAAGTCTTCATCTCCATCTGTTGAGAATCATTTTCCATGATTTTACTATGTAATTGCTCCGTGATTTGATAACAGAAGTCAAGCCTATACATTTTCATAATCACCTTCTCTAGAACACATTCATTATGCAAAGCAGGCAAAATTGTATAGCAATAATGATAATGTTTTATTTTAGATTTCCTAAGTGCTTTCACTTATATTATCTCATTTAGTCCTCACAATATACTTCTGAGGTAGGTGCTGTCCATTTTACAGGTGAGGGAAATGGAGTCTTAGAGAAACTGTGCAGCATTTTATTTGGAGTGCAGTGTGCATTTGTACTCCCTTCCTCCGTTCATATCCTCTCTCTCTGTCTCTCTCTCTTTCCCTTTCTCTCTCTCTCTCTCACACACAGAGTAATAGAAAGAGAAAAGGGAGGTCTGAGCACAGTTTGTTCCTCAGAGTGAGGCCTCATGTAAACCTAATCTTGTAAGGTGATGTAAGGAAGCTTTGGAATCAGCATGTCAGCATGATGTAGATTTCCATCTTCATCTGCCTTTTCATAGATTTGTGACACTGAGCAAGCTTTTCAATATTTCTAAGTCTGGTCACTCTCAGCTATAAAATGAGAATAGTAATAATAAAGATATTCTAGGAATTCAGTTAAAATAATGTAAGTTAACTGCCCAACCCATAAACGGCAATCAGTGAGAGTTACCACAAAACATGATTATTGTAATTCTTTTCTTCGTGATTACCTGCTTTGAAATAATAGCAACAACAGAGGTGGGAAAATTCTTAAATTTGTTGAAAAGAGAATTAGGTACCTAAAAGATTAAACAGCATCACACAGGTGGTTTGCATGAAAGAGGATTTATGCCATTCCTCAGAAAATGATCTGCAGCAGATAAAGTCTTATAAGGTGTTGTAACAGTAGGCCAATTGCTGAGGCTGTCACATCCAGTATATCACCTCTCTGTGTTCCTCCTTCACCTTCCTTGGCCTTTGAGAAAGCTCTAAGGCACAGCACCTTACAGGGAAGCATCTCTGTGTGTTTAGAGGAGGACATTTCTGAGTCTTCCGGAGACCATTTCAGTGTAAGCACTGTAATAACTGGGGCATCATGAGGCCACCTGTGTCTTCAGCTCCACAGCTTTCAACATGACATGCCGTGTACTCTCATGGGGTAGCACAGAGATCTTGTATTTCAGGGGCAATAGCAAGTGAAGGAAGATCCTGTGTAACTTCGAAAAGTGTCACATTTAGCTGTGTTGCTCCCGCAATTTCCTGCAATTGAAAACACTGTGATGGAGAATGATGTCCAGGCAGTTAGGCAGCAGACCTGCACACAGAGCTGTTTGGGGTTCCCCACCCAAAGGAATGGCAATGGGCATTGTAAAGGAGGCAAGAGACTTTGCAAGTTTATAAACTGAATGCAACCCACCAAATACTTGGTTATTTACTTGGGTCAGAGTATTACAGGGGTTTTCTTTTTGTGCTTTATGTCTTTTTAGTGCTTTCAAATTTCTTGTAATTAACACAAATTGCTTTAGCATCATTTTGAAGATTTTTTTTAAAAAAAATCATATATTAAATTTTCCAATATGGAGAAAAAATAAAGAAGAAAGATATTCTCAATAACCTTTTCACTCAGATATCCTCATTGTCACTATATTTTAAACATGATTGAAAAATCTGAGAATAGAAGAATATTAAGTACAGGAGTTTTTTGTAGTAGTTAAGATGGCACTTGAGATGCTCATATCCTGTATCAAATTCCCAGGCTCCAGCCCTGACTCTGCTTCCAAATCCAGCTTCCTACTAATGTGCACACTAGGAAGCAGCAAGTGATCACTCAAGTAGTAGGATCCCTGCCACCTGCATGGGAGACCTGGATTGATTTCCCAGGTCCTGGTTTCAGCCTGACCTAGTCCTAGCTTTATGGGTATTTGAAGAGTGAACCGATGGATAGGAAATTTCTCTCTCTCTATCTCTCTCTCCTCTGTCTCTCCTCCTCCTCCACCTCCTCCTCTCAAAAAAATAAATAATAAAATAATAGAAAAATATATAAAATTCTCCTTCTCAAACCCCTCAGAAACTTCAAAACACATCAAAAGTCCCAGAAAAAAAGTTCATATTAGACAAATATATAGATAGGTACACACACCCACCAACACATACATACGTGCATAATGCTGGCATATATTCTCATTTTATTCCTGCAAGAGAGATTATGACATATATAATGCCTTATATCTTGTCATAAAGCACTTAGAAATCTATTACTTTTAGCCACCTCACAGTGTTCTTTGTTGGAGAGGATACCACATATTTATTTTGTTTGTTCATTTTTATTTATTTATTTTCATTTTCTTTGAAAGGCAGAGAGAGGGGGGCTGGCGCCGTGGCTTAATCCTCCGCCTGCGGCGCCAGCATCCCGTATGGGTGCCGGGTTCTAGTCCCAGTTGCTTCTCTTCCAGTCCAGCTCTCTGCTGTGGCCCAGGAGGGGAGTGGAGGATGGCCCAAGTGCTTGGGCCCCTCCACTTGCATGGGAGACCAGGAGAAAGCACCTGGCTCCTGACTTCGGATTGGTGCACTGCACCGGCCGTAACGGCCATTTAGGGAGTGAAACAATGGAAGTAAGGTCTTTCTCTCTGACTCTCTCTCTCACTAACTCTACCTGTCCAAAAAAAAAAAAAAAAAAAAAAAAAAGAAAGAAAGAAAAAGAAAAAAAAAAGAAAAGAAAGGCAGAGAGAGATTCCATCTACTGGTTTGTTCCCCAAATACCTACAAGAGCCAAGGCTTGGCTAGGCAAAGCAAGGAGCCAAATCCTCAATTTGGGTCTGCTGTGTGGGCAGCAGAGACTCAAGAACTTGAGCCGTTCTCTGCTCTCGCTTGGGGTGTGCATTAGCAGGAAGCTGAATTGGAAGCAGAGGAGCCAGCACTAGAACCAGGTACTCCAATGTGGGCTGCTGACATCACACGCAGCAGCCTAACTGCTGCACCAAAAGTTTGTTTTAACCAATCACTGACTATTTTGTAAATACTCTTTAATCAGATAAATTTAATAACCTTTTAAAAGCATTTTCTAAATCTTAATATAAAGGAAACCCGAACCTGTTTGTGTATTCTGTGGTCACAGGAGAAAACCACCATATGTATATGTAGGTATGTGTATACTGTATACAACATATTAGAGAAGATTGCCTTGAACCATAATTGTACAGTATGAAAATTTTACAATATAAAATGTCAGAATGCCCATAGGCAACGTGTCTCTGTGGCCTGGGCTGACTCGTGGCCTCACATGGAAGTCAGCTTCCTTCTTGAAAGTTTTAATGCAGTCACTGATCACACTCTGAGATTTTACTGCAGTTTCCATTTGCATTAAAACTGATTTTGTCTTCAAAATAAAAGCCTTTAAAAACAGGGAAAATAATTATTTTTCCCATGGCAGGAAATCTAAATCATTTCATTTTATTTCCTAACATAAAAAAGAAAAGTACTAAAAAGTCACTGAAAAGTTGGTGCAAAGGCAACCTCTATTGCATATTGAAGCTATGGAACTTTATTCTCCAGGTACCTGCTAATATCCTAGGTACCTGAGACAGAGACAGCAAAAAATAAGTTATAACCAAGGCTTATAGTGATGACAGTAAAGGAGCAATTGGAGCTTTGTGAAACCATATTATTGCCAATTTTTTTTTTTTTTTTAGACTTACCAAGGTGGGTGTTTGGTACAGTGGTTAAGTCACCACTGGTAACACCTGCATCCCAAATTGGAGTGCATGATTTGTGAGTCAGCTCCTCCTCCTCCAATCCAGCTTCATGTTAATGTGCATCCTGGGGGACAACAGCTCATCCCCCAGGTAACTGGGTTTCTGTCACCCATGTGGGCTCCTAGCTTTGGTCTGGTCCAGGCCCTAGATGTTGTGGGCATTTAGGGAGTAAACTAGTAAGTGGGAGCTCTCATTGTCTCTGTCTCTGTCTGCCTTCCAAATAAAAATTAAATAAATGAATGAATAAAAA
The DNA here is from genome assembly GCF_033115175.1 of Lepus europaeus. Classification (NCBI taxonomy): domain Eukaryota; kingdom Metazoa; phylum Chordata; class Mammalia; order Lagomorpha; family Leporidae; genus Lepus; species Lepus europaeus. The sequence goes on along the minus strand of NC_084828.1, from coordinate 70,688,847 downwards.
TTTTTTTTGACAGACGAGTTAGACAGTGAGAGAGAGAGACAGAGAGAAAGGTCTTCCTTTTTCTGTTGGTTCACCCCCTAGTTGGCCGCTACGGCCGGTGTGTTGCGGCTGGCGCGCTGCGCTGATTCAAAGTCAGGAGCCAGGTGCTTCCTCCTGGTCTCCCATGTGGGTGCAGGGCCCAAGGACCTGGGCCATCCTCCACTGCACTCCCGGGCCACAGCAGAGAGCTGGACTGGAACAGGAGCAACCGGGACTAGAACCCGGGGTGCTAGTGCCGCAGGTGGAGGATTAGCCTAGTGAGCTGCGGCACTGGCGAATGAATAAATTTTAACAGTTTCTCATGTACTTTTGAATCTAAGGAAAAATTTTGTGGGCTTTGGCATGAATGGTCTATGTAAAATACAGAGATAGTTCAAACTCTACTACAGAACAGTAAATGCACAAGCAAGCCATATTTTAACCTTGAAAGTGTGGCTGTTTTTAATGACACAGTGTATTAAGGTCAAGAGAAGGTGCCCTCAGCAGATGGAAGATTTTCAAAGGGAAAAATCTCCATTTACATTTAAAATAGAGTTACACATGATTTCTAAGGAATACTTAGTGTTCCAGTTACAACATGGTTTATTTCTGTGTTATCCTGTGTCAAGTAACTGATTTACCTCATATTTTCCCTAGCAGGTATTTTCCATGAAAAGGCAGGGAAAAAAAGGTGATGGAGGAAGGCATCCATCAATATCTTGTGATAAACCCCCAAGTGTCACTACTTTCAGTGGAGGCAAAGAAAGGAAACTGTCAGAGGACACATCTGTGCCAAGGTGAAAAATGGATGTCACGACACCTTGACTCTTAACCTTTAATACACAAGAACTGCACGGGAGACATTTCCCATGTTTATTAGTGTATAATTCCCCTTATTTTATTTTATTTTGAATTTTAGACTGAGTTGGGCAGTGTTTATATTTAAACTATAGTTTGTTCAGAAATGGTTGAAGATATTCTGTAACACCTGTCTCTCTTAACTTTTTAAATTCCACCCAGTGAGATAGTTAAAGGTGTAAGGGTGCTTTGGGGGAATACAGTGCACTCAGAAGGCTTGATCTCACCTACTTTGTAGGGAATTATGATTGAGTTTGAGAGGGGAGATGCCACATACTTTCATGTCAGTGTTTTGGAAGTAATTCTCTCCTTTTTTCCTGTCTCTCATTTTGTGTTCTTTCTCTCTCCTTGCTCTTCCTTTCTCTCTCTCTCTCTGAGTTTCATGAAAATTCATTTATCTGTGACATTTAAAGACTGTGTCTGAGAGGTGTCTGGAGCTGTGACTGGCTGTGTACATCAATAGTTTCTCAGAATCTGGCACTCTGTCAATATTTGGGGGCCTCAGTAACCGCACTTAAATGCAGAGCCTGCCAGCCATCATGTTCTTCGTGTCTCAGTAACAAGTCCAAATGAATGGATATTAGCATGTCAAACTCTTTCACAACTGAAAACACTTGGTAGACAATATATAGGTGCCTCATATTTGCCTCTGCACCTTTCTGCTTGTCTGCCTCGTGTATATCATGTTCTTCCCACTACATACAAAAACAGGACTTCAAAAAGTATTTTTGTGAACATTGAGGTAAATGACATCATTCTACAATATGGATTTTGTGAAACATAGTATATAAGGTGATGATATATGGACACTTCTTAAAAAAAAGATTTATTTTATTTATTTGAAAGGCAAAGTTACAGAAAGGGAGAGGGAGAGACAGAGAGAAAGACAGAGAGAGAGAAAGAGATCTTCCATCTGCTGGTTTACTCCCAAGATGGCTAAAACAGCTAGGGCTGGGCAGGTCGAAACCAAAAGCCATGAGCTTCTCCCAGGTCTCCCATGTGGGTAACAGGGATCCAAACACTTGGACCATCTTCCGCTGCTTTTCCCAGGCCATTAGCAGGGAGCTGGATCAGAAGCGGAGCAGTTGAGACCCAAACCAGCACCCATAAAGGATGCTGGCATTATAAGCAGTGGCTTTATCTGATATGCTACAATGCCATTCCTGGTACTACTTGTTAAACTATACTCTCAGTGTTTTTTATTCATATTTTTGCTTAGGGTATGATATTTAGGCCAAGATTATTGCTGTTTTGTTATAGAAATATGTGTTTCAAAGCCAATTTGAAAATTCTAATGAAATATCCATAGATTGTGTGTGAGCTTAGTATGGTAGAGATTTGGTTACATAAAGAATAAATATTAGTGGGTGGCAGAGATAGCTGTTCTCTGAAACAAAAACAATTTACATTTTCAAACATTTCTCAGTTGTGCTCCCAAGTACCTCAGTGAAACAATGATTAATTTATTGATTTTAATCATTAAAGCATTATTATGTTTTCCCATGAACTGCCGTAGATGATAGCATATTGGCCTTTCAAGGTCTGTAAGGGAGACCAACACTGGGGCAACCTGTTATTTATGAACTACTGCATGCTGTCAATGCATATGCAACCTTGACAATATGTTGTCTTAAGAATATGTCAAGAATCTGAACTTTAAACAAAGAAGCAAGGGAGAACGTAACCAGATACCAGTCTTATCTTGGAGATATATGTCCAAGCTAGGATTATTATGAAGGACCTTGCCAAGTTTTAGGTCATGCTCAGATCAAATAACTCAAATTTCCAGATATCCAAGAGAATATTCTAGGGGCCGGTGCTGTGGCATAGCAGATAAAGCCACCGCCTGCAGTGCCAGCATCCCATATGGGTGCTGGTTCAAGTCCCTGCTGCTCCACTTCAGATCCAGCTCTCTGCTATGGCCTTGGAAAGCAATAGAAGATAGCCCAAGTCTTTGGGCCCCTGTACCCACTTGGGAGACCCGGAAGAAGCTCCCGGCTCCTGGCTTTGGATCGGTGCAGCTCCAGCCTTCGCAGCCATCTGGGGAGTGAACCAGCAGATGGAAGACCTCTCTCCCTCTCTGTCTCTCCTTATCTCTCTGTGTAACTCTGCCTTTCAAATAAATAAATAAATCTTAAAAAAAAAAAAAAGAGTGTGAATATTCTAGAACTCCTAATATCCTTTGATGGAATCATGACATGACCTTCTCCTTGGATCTATTGAACCAACAATAACTCCTAAGTTGAATGGACTCAGTTCTTTTTCAGTCCTGGTTTTCAACTCAAGTTCCTAACATTTGAGTGCTTGTTCTCTGTGAGCTCCCAGGTTTTGCTGTATACCATAGAAGGTTTTAAGGTGACTCACTGGGACTGAGAAGAAAAATACTGAATTTTTTATGTACATATCCCAGGATGAGAGCCATTGCCTTTGTTCTTTTTGAAGAAATGAGCTTTTAAAATAGCTGTGTACTTCTCTGTAATGAGAATCTTTTTTTCCCCAATAATTGTAAAGCACATATTTTTCAGTATCTGCTCATGTAATAGTGGCCTGGAAGCTACTTGCTTAATTAGCAGTCATGGACCCAAGTGACCATTGATGTACCAAGAAGTAATGAATCCTGAATTATGTATGCAAATCTCTTGGAATTATATGCTGGCAGTGGAGTAGATTAGGCGTGAATAAGAATAGATTAAGCTGATAGAAAGTGTACAATACAAGTTTTTATTAAATCAACTATAAAAATGACATACTGGATAAAACAGAAAAGATTTTACAAAAGAATTGGAGTAGGTAATCTCTTCCATGTAAGTTTCTCTATAAATTTAATAAATAAGCTGCTTATTAATACCATTGTTTACATTCTGTGCTCTTTAAGAATAAGCTATTACAGAAATGCAGCCTGTTGCATTAGTGCACTGTTTGGAAGATCACCCAAGAAGCCTGGTGTTAGACTTAACTTCAGCTTACTAGTTTGTGGGAGATAATATATTCACATTTACCTTCACTGCTTCTTCTTTGCCAAAAAGAAACTCACTTATTGGGAAACTATAGCTAAATACAATTGTTTTAATACTTATGTCTTGCAAGATATAGACTTGGACATCTAATTTCTATCTGATGAAATATCCTGGAAGAGCCCTTGGCAAAACTGATTTGCCAGTCCTTTGATGATACCAGGACACAATGCCATGCTAGTAGGTTGCTTCCTTTCTTGGCCCAGCAAGGGGTCTGCTGAAATACGGCAAGGGTAGAGTTATGATCTGACGCCATTTGACTAGGAGAGCTTTTAATTTAGCCTCAAATAACAAAAAATAAGATGCCTAACCTACTTGTTTTGTGCCAAGCCAAACACTTCAAAATTCTCAGGAAATGATTAATAGGGCATCAGCATCAACTTGGAGAAATATAGAAGTGAGATGTAGTGGGGTCAGTCCTGGGGTCTGACTTTTGATAACTTAGATGATCTAGATATATGTTTTCCAGCGTTGGAACACCCAACATATTCTAAATAATTCAAAGAGGCAATTTAATATCTTAAAATCTTCAATGTAAAACTATATTTTAAGGAATAGGCAGGAAAGAGACTTGTAAAATCTCATTAACAGTACACCAGAACTTCTAAATGGTTGTTGGTAATCACTATTGTAGATGTTAAGACACCATGGATTCAAAGTGCAAGTACTTTTATGCACAGGGTCAAAATAACAACCATTTTAGAGAGATCAATCCTTTGAGATGAACACTTAGTAAAATAGGGAATAAACAGAATATTGTTAAATAAAAGTTACTGTTAATATTCTTCAGGAAGAAAAAGCAAGCCTCAAAAGTGGCACTACCACTCCTTCATCAGTTACACAGAGAATTTCACGTGGCTGTATTTGTTTACATTTGCTAATAGTTGCTAAACTAGCATCACACACTTGAGCATGCTTACCCATTTTCTTTTGTGTGAGTGTGCATCCAACTTCCACACATCTAAGACTCCGCAACAGCAGGCACGTAAATTTGGTTCTTTTAAATTTTCTTGCAAGTCTGGTGTTTTCCACTGTTCATGTTGGTTTCATAAATGTCATTGGTGGCCTGAAAATAAAGAAATGACTAGCTTTATGAGCAATACAGCATCTAGAAGTTACACATAGAAAGTTGATCATTAGTGTAAAATATAAAACTGAAATTTAACAATAGCTTTAATAGCAAAATATGTCAGAAGCATGCAGAATAAAGACATTTTTCTTGTTTTCTCCAAGCATAGATTAGAGATTTAATCATGCTTGTCCAGAATTCAAATACAATTGGATAACATCTTGAAGAGAGTTATCAACTACCCCACCATGAAGTTTCAATTTAACATTTTGAGGGAAAAGATTCTGTAAGGAAAAGTCAAAAATAGTGGGTTTTCATCTTAGAAAAAAGGTTAAAGTAGTGAGCTAATACCAGCTTTAAAACAAATTATGAATTTCTCTTTTTACCTCACTGGCATCCCAGGATGATAATATATGCTTATAGTACAACAGAAAATATTTAGGTTTGATAATTAGGCAGGTTTTTTGATAGTGAGACTTGAAAACACACACACACACACACACACAAACAATCCATGGGATTGCCTTCTATGAAGATCTTTAATTTAAAAAGGATAGACTCACATCTTTCTGAAATGTTCTAAATGTGTCAAGAGAAAGGAAGACATGCCTCCTTAAGATGGGTCACATTTTTCAGGAACTTTCTTCTTCCCTCTCTTTTTGAAAGCTACTGTTACTCAGAAGCAAACACTGTCAAGAGTCACTAAGACTTATAAATGTACTTGACCAGGGTGAAGGCAATAGTTTTACAGATAGTTTTTTTTTTTACAATAGTTTTACAGATTATAGATGTTTTTAAAGATTTATTTATTTATTTGAAAGTCGGAGTTAAACAGAGAAAGAGATGCAGAGAGGGAGAGAGAGAGAGGTCTTCCAATCCACTGGTTCAACTCCACCGATAGCTGCAATGGCCCAAGCTGCACCAATCCGAAGTCAGGAGCCTGGAGCTTCTTCTGGGTCTCCCATGTGGTGCAGGGGCCCAAGGACTTGGGCCATCTTCTACTGCTTTCCCAGGCCGTAGCAGAGAGCTGGATCGGAAGTGGAGCATCTGGGACTCGAACCGGTGCCCATATGGGATGCCGGCACTGCAGGAGCACCTTTACCTGCTACGCCACAGTGCTGGCCCCAAGATTATATTGTTTTACCATCATTTCCTATAATAATTGGTTTACTACAAGCTTCAAATTTTGGATGAAGCTGCTGAAAAAATTCCTCATGAAGAAAGAGATTAGAGCATATTGTTCAGTGTTTGTAAAAAAAAGTACAGTAGAGTTATAGTGGAAATTTTATCACATTTCACTCTCTTTATTGCTGTCAGTATTCAAAGTCAAACCCATTTCCATTATACTCAAACCATTCCCTTCCTATAGTTTTAAGTGAAGTATTTTTGATTCATTTCCAAAAATACAAAGCCAACATGTGTTGATGATATTTGATATAAAATGAAGGGAGAGGTCTCCAGGATGTAATTAGGAAAAAAAGGCATCCTCAATTCAGACATACACTGAGCTCTTCAGACATGCCAACTACTTTTCTAGAAACTGAAAGTACACATATAAATCTGTTTTTGTCACTAAAGACTGCTCACTGATCAGTGGAAGAAACACGTTGGAATATATAACTGTGCAAAGAGACAGGCATTGGATTAAAGGTATGTGCAAGGTGCTATAGTTTTTGCCTGGGATAGATCTGGCTGAAGCCTGTAGTCCTAGTATAATCATTCATAAGGCCCTTTCACCCTCAAAAGTGTCCCTGTTTGCAAAATAAATTTTCTGGTCACCTTATAAACAGCCATATCAATCACATCTGCCTGAGGTTGTCATGAAAGGTTTTCCATAGAATAGGACAGAAAATCAAAGAGACTAAGCATCCTTTGCCACAATACTGCTTACATCCAGATGGAAGTGAGACCTGGGGTAGATCATGACTCATTTCTTTGAGGCTTGTCAGAGAGGTAGACTGGGAATTTAACTCTTGTTGGTTGAGGGGAGAGGAACAAGCTAGGACAATCTAAACCTGGTTGTTGGTATGTGACGTGCAGAAGGGTTATTGAGCCATTAAATTATTAATTACCTGAAGCTCTCAGGACTGAAAGGTGAATGAGAAAGAAGCAAAAGCAATGGAGGGCAGTTTTAGGAAGGTTAAATTCACTACAAGGTGGAGTGCGGCGTACAGATAGAAGTGTCCTGAAACGAGATTTGCTGCCTGTGAGGCTGGGAGTTCCACGGCCCTGGTGGTGCTCAGCAGAGACTCAGTGCTCATGTGAGAGGCTCTCCCACCAGATGATGGACCACACCACACATTACTAAGCACCTCCTCCACCTCATGCCCTGTGAGCTTGTGATTCTATATGCACAGGGTCTTTCTGAGTAGCTTTTAAGAAGTCTGTGTATGGGTAATCCCAAGAAGTGAAAAAAAATGTAGTAATACCATGAAAAATATAATTCTGTGCCAGCTAAAACTACTGGTGACCCTTTGTGAATATACACTAAAAAGAGGGCAGGGACCCAGGGACTATAATGCAGAGCTCTCTGAACTTATTCTTTGCCAACCATACAAGGAAAGCAGCCATCAGACACACAAGACTCAAGGAGCGCAGCTCACAGAGAGTTCTCCACCACTTGGACACATATTCATTCTAAGATGAAGTAGCTGCAGTGTCTTGCTTACAGATTTGATTTGCATAGCTCTGAGTTACATACAAATAGGACTGGTGGCAAAGCTATCATTAAAAAGAAACAAAGCAGAAGACTGAACAAAAGATACATTCTATGCAAAGTTTGAAGTTTAGACTATTCCATTGATCCTTGTCATGGAAAAAGATGCCCGCCTCTTCCCTCTACCTGAAAAGAACCGCAGACAAGTGACAAAGCGAGGCTCCCTGGGGGTAATAGGGGAGCAGAGAGCAGGGTGAACATGCTGAAAGGAAGGAACTGGCTGGACACCAGAAGATGCCGCCAAAGAAGCTGCATTCATTGCACACAGATAGTGACTAGGTCAGAATCCCTTTCACCTCCTCCCCAATGCATCAAAGTGGGAATAGATCAGGGTTGGGGACAGGAATGACATCTTGATGAAGCTCAATGACATCTTGATGAAGCTCAGCTTTCGCCAAGGCCTAAGAGCCAGCTAGAGCCATCTTCTCTTGGGCCCTTTTCTAGCCAATTCTCAAATTTCCACATTTATAGATTAAAATGTTTTTCAATAGACTGGAGAGAAAAGGCCTCTAAAGGCAGTAGAGATGATTTTACTTCTTTGCACTATATGCACTTTGCAGTAAGGGAAACCTGGTTTCAAATCTCTGTAGCTTCCATATTCATGGTGACGTTTATAAGTCCAAAAGTTTCAGTTCCCATATCTAAAGATATGGGAATGTAGAGAGCTGTTGTGTAAAGGTTAAATTACACATGTAAATTGTGTAACACATGAGTGTCTTACAAAGGATTAGTAGCAATAAAATTATTGTTCAGCTAGGACGATTATCATTTTCTGTAACAAACCCAACCTCTGCCTCAGTTTACATCATTATTTCTGTCAGGTCCGTGATGCTGTCAGTTCCAGCTTTGATCTGCTTTGCCAGTTACTGTCTTTAGGTCCCTGGTTCCAAACACCATGATAATGTGTTCTTTAAGAATTATACCTAGAATTATTTTTTATGGTGAAAAAAACATGTTTAGAATTAGCCAGGTGGACTCAGTTCAGATGATCCCAATTTTGTCAGCAATGCCCAAAGCATAATGATCAGGAGTCAGTCAAACATATGCCTTCTCCTCTCCGTCAGGTTCGATCAGGGTGTTGACTTTGGCCACGTCAACGTCATAGAGTTTCTTCACAGCCTGTTTGATCTGGTGCTTGTTGGCCTTGACATCCACAATGAACACCAGGGTGTTGTTGTCTTCTATCTTCTTCATGGCCGACTCAGTGGTCAGGGGAACTTGATGATGGCTTAGTGGTCAAGCTTGTTTCTCCTGGGGGCGCTTTTCCGAGGGTATCTGGGCTGCCACCGGAGGTGTAGTGTCTTGGGCCACCAGAACTTGGGTGATGGGTGGATCTTCTTTTTATTGTGGTTGTGGATGCCTTTCAGCACTGCCTTCATAGCCGTCAAGGCCTTTGCTTTAGCTGCAGCTTTAGGAGGGGCAGGAGCTTTGTTCTTCGCTTCCAGTGCCATATTGGTGAAAAGCTAGAATTATTTATAAATTCAGTACCAACGATGGAATTTAGAGAGTACTGTTTCTTTCCTTGAGTTCTGGAGGTACTTTTCACCTCTTAGAACATTGACCCTGAGACCACCAGTGTCAGGTGTACAAGGAGCAGGTACTGAATAGTTCTTTAATACCCTCCTCTTGGGAGGTTACAATGCCTTTCCAAAGGTCACTTGGTTACCTCAGATGAAGATCTAAAGGGAAGATCTTGAACTGCTGACCTCGAATCTGCTAGGGTCTTCTTTTGCCATGAAAGCATTAACTTAGGAGGATTTCAAATGTTAATTTTATATTTCAGTATTGCTTTTGACCACACAGTTTAAATGTTTGCTGGGTTTGTGTTGGCCTTCTAGTTACCCACAGAATACAGGGAGAAGGCAGCACAAATTCCCTTCCCAATTGCTAAAGCGGTCCTTGTCACCAAAACTATCATGTGTTAGATCACACGCCAGTGTCTGTGACACAGCCAGGCCTTAGCTTCTCAGGATCTACTTGTTACAAGTGAGTTTATGTGCCTTGAAGCATATGGCCTTGATATATGATCCCAGAGCAAAAGAGCAAGGTATTTCAAGCTGGCCACAATTTTATTGACTCTCACAGGCTTGCTTTGTAGTCATTCCAATAAACTAGATGAGAAATTTCTGATGCTCCAAGCTATCCAGTCCTCAGGACTCCATTTCATGATTCAGAGTCCAACTAAACAACTCAAGAGCGCTTTTGTGTGACACTGTAACCACAGGGATAAATAATTGCTTCGTAATTCTCTTTGAGGCAGAAAATTCTAAACATGGAGGAACCATTTCCCCTTAATGGGAGCCAGAAATCCTGTAAGTGCTTGAAATGGCATTCACAAGTCTGAATGGTAAACAGATAAAAACAGGAGCGCACCAGTTGCACAAATGACTTGCTTGTCACAAACTTGTCATTGCAGTAATCTAACATTTCTTTCACAGAGCCCGACGGAAAGTATGGAACAAACAGGCCCTGCTGACGTTTTGGCTCTGCTAAGCCTTCCTCCGAGCTAAAGCATCTGCAGCATCTTCCTGCTCTAGACCCTTTATCTGCTGAAGTTAGCTGATACTGTACATGTCACAGAAATGTTTGACTATTGCATTAACAAGTGGATGACAAGCAAGTTATTCCTGCAATTGAAATACTGCTGCTTTTAGCAGGCTGCCATTTTGACCTTCATTTTATTATACAGAAAAACCCTAACAGAAGTGAGCACCAAGGAGATACCAGTATTATTGTCCCTGGCCTGTTCAGATTAACAAGGACCACCTGTCTTAGCATGGTGATGTAATAGGCATCCTATGCAGCTCCATGGGAGTTATGGATGGGATGATTGTGAACACATTGAACTATCCCATGAATTGCTCTTACAGGGGTAAAATGAACAGCACAGAAATTCATTTCCTCCCACATCCTCTGACGCCTACACATGTGTGCACACACACATATGCACACACCTGAGTATGCTTTGTAGACTGTTAATAGCTAGGAAACTTCAATGAAAATTGTATATATCAGCTATACACAAAGTTTTTGCCAGCTCTTACATTTCCTCCTATTGATAGTCCACCCTAACTTCCTTCTGATTCAGCATAATATCTAGAACTATCTAAAACTAATCAGAGGTAGGATTTTATCCCATGAACAGTGCAGTGTCTCCATCAGCCTCCTCACAGAAACCTTAGGCAGCCAGGTCTCATACAAAACCATATCATCTCCAGCCCTGGCTGCCAGCAGGGAGTGCTCACATGCTGTGCAACTTCTGACCTTGCCTTTCTATCTGAGGAGCCCGCCTCCCATATGGGACCCACCCTTGTGTTCCCCAGGGGTACAGTCCAGTGGGCCCAAGCCTTATCAGCATACAGAGCCCAGCCAGAGCCTGTAATAGGAGCCTTGCCTGTCTCCTGTCCCCTGCCCAGCTTTCTGCTTGTGTTGGTGCCATAGGCATATCTACTCTAGAAACAGTGGAGCATTTGCCCTAAGACTTTGGCCTTTGCATAAAGCTGAGCTTCTGGCCCTCACCAAGGTGTTACGTGCTTCATATTCTCTTTAGGCCTCTGTTTATAGATGCACTGATAGTGTCTTGTCTGGTTTAAATACTGACATGGAAAACTCATATTCTCCAGTTTATTTTCTGGCTGGTACCCTAGGTAGTTTCATTTTAAAAAGCCTCGTGTGAAAATGATTATTATTGTTCAGCCATGAGAACCAGATTTCTTGCCAAAGTCATGGTAGGGCTTGACTTTCTTTTAGACCTGGCTGATTGACCAGAGTACTGTCTCCTAGGTGAAAGGTTTTGCTACCATCCCCAGTATCTCAGGCTATAATCTATACCTTGGCTTTGTTGAACAACTAACTACTTCAGGACAGGTGGAAAGGGTGTGAGAAGAGGGTCCTGTTTTTCACACAGTTGAGGATATTGTCCCTGGGAAAGGAAATGAAGACAGTTTGAGGCAGCACATAAAGTTCTGCAGAAGAAAATATGTGAATGAACAATTCGAAATTTAAATGGGGTTTTACTGACTTCTTCTTTCTTTTTAAAGTTCTTAATAGGATTTCCATAATGATTTTTTTGTTTTCTTTCTTAATAGAACTTTAATGGCAAAGAAATCATACGCTATTTTTGATTCAGAAAAAAATAAAAATCTTTTTCATGGGAACTCTCTTTTAAATACACATCAGGGAATAGATAATGGCAACCAAAAAAAAAATAGAGAAAGAAATCTTCTCTCTTCCTATTCAGAAATATGGCTGATGTGTGAGTGTGTGTGTTTAGTATTTTATTGATTTTATTGCATATTTGATTATTTGTCTATTATATTTTAAGGAGATAAATAAGAAAAAAAGTCTTATGCTGGATCAGTTTCACTAGATTTGTAAAACTTTAAAGCTGGAAAGAAGTTTGATGATCAGACCATGGTTTTGTATCAGTTAAGGGAATGAATTCATACAGGAGGCTTGTGGCAGAGCCAGGCCTTACATTAAGATCTCACTACCAACTCAGGCAATATCCTTATAGGTTATGTTACATTTTTAAAGTTTTCTTTTAAGCAAAGACAGTTACATTTTAGTAATTAACCTTGATGTGCTTTACTCTAACAATGTCTTTGCTATTGCAGGAACTAGGATTTCATACTTTTTAAGCACTCCCCACCCCAGCCTACCCCAACTAAAGAATATACATTTGAACAGTTTGAAGACATTTCTTCTAACCTGTGTTTTATCTGAGTAGCATAAGAAATCTTTATTTCAATTTGTTTTTCTCTATTAAGATGTCAAAGAAACAATCCATTTCCATTTTGGTATCTGAAAACATTTTTTTAAATAGTTCTGTTCCTTGTTTAATAAGTATACACTTAAGTAGGTCAAATTCTAACATTCTTGGAGGTAAAAAGAAATCTTTATCGGATTAAAAGAAATCTGTTTTATATTCCCACTTTTAGCCATGTTTGAGTTGGTTCTTAAAATTGTTAGTTTCAACAAAACACTGATTAAGTCAAAACATCAATGTTTTTGTTTGTTTGGATCTTTTTGTTTCATACACGAGAAAAAATAAAATATGCATTTACCTTTTTGCAGCTATGATAATTATATACTCTATTTTTCATTTATGCAAAACTTATTTTTGAGGGGTTTTTTTGTTTCATTTCTGTTTTTGCATTTTCCAAACATCTGTACCGTGGCTGGTGGCGAGAGTAGCAGTGGCTGGCACTTTTCCTCCACACTGTGAGACAAAGAGAATTGGCTGGAATAAAACCTTGCTTTCCATATGGTCAACTTGAAATGCAGCACTGAAAAGGTATTGTCTACTTTTCTTTCCTGAAACTACAGGTGAACCCCACAAGCAAATAGCAGTTTTGATGCCAAATCACTTGTTGATTCATAGTAGAAAAGACCTTGGCAACACATTCTCCCCACTTCATCCTTTCAAAAACCTAAATTGATGATATTGGTGTAATTGTAATGTCTGACTATATCTGCAATATATGCTTCTGGTCACTCACTTAAGAAAGTCTATGATTCTATTCATAGTAAAAAATGAAGTGAAAGTTTTCCTTTTGACTGAAAAAAAAAATGATCACTTTGTGTGTTTGGTGGTGATATGCTTATTCATCCCTGGAATATTGAGATCTATTGTGAGGGCAATGAAAAGATGATGTTAATGCTTTCCTTTACCTCGATTAATTCTAGCTAGGACAAACCGTGGACTTTGTCTTACACGTTTTTAATGTAAAGTATTTCAAACACATGAAAATATATAAAATAATATGAAATACAAGGTAATACTCTGCTAACACAAATCTGAATAATTTGGAACATTTGTCACTGAACCGATTTTAATCTTTTATTATTCTATTATAAGTTACCAACAGTGAAGTAGACAAATTGGGTATGTAGTTTGGGGAGTTTAGGGATACGGCTGTGTTTTAACACCCAATCCATGGTGCAGAACATTTGCAATACTTAAGAAGTTTTTCCTGACCCCCTTGAAGGTGATAGTCTCCAAAGCTTTAATAAAAGTTTAAATATAATCAAAATTCCTCTGAACTTTATCATGATGAATTCATTTTAGGTAAGCCATATATTCTGGATTATTAAAAAACATGTATTCCTCTGTACATATAACTAAAATTTAGTGATTGATTCTGTCATTATTAGACATTATTTCCAATGTTTCCCATACAAGCAATGTTGTAGTTAATATCTTTACCCATGCATATACATAGAAGTGGAATTGGTTATCTTTAACAAATAGGCATTTTAAACTTTATCAAGTATTGCAAAATTTCTTCCAGAGTGGTAGTATCAATTTATATTCTCAGTAGCAATATTTGAGAGCTTCTCCACATGTTTCTCAATATTTGGAATGGTGAGACTTGTTGAAAATTTTTTCAGTATCATGGGGATTAGATAATATCTCACTTAAACTGCTTCCCTTGTGCTTTGCCTATTTGCATTTTTACCCTCTTTCTTTTGGGTTGTTTTGCTATTGTTATTTTGGAGAGTTTTTGGTTTTGGTGTTAGTTGTGATAGTCTGGATTTTCAGACTTTAAAGTTGAAATTTACACATATCTTCCTAATTTCTCTTTTAACTGTGTCTTTAGTAGCATTTATTTTTCAAAGATTATAGTTTTAATGCAGTAAAGTTTATTAATATTTTCCTTCATGTGCTTTTATGTCATTTAAGAACTTCTGCCATATGTCAAGGTCATAAAGAAACCTTGCTATATTTTCTTCCAACAGTTTTAAATTTTTGCCTTTTACATGTAAATCTCTAATCTTCCTGGAATTTAGTTTTGTTTATAGTATGTTACATGCCCCCCTATTTTATTATTTGTCCTTAGGGATAACCCAGTTATCCCAGCACCGTTGAATGAATTAGTCATCTTTGGCCAAATAACTTGTAACTCCAACATCTACATCAAATCTGTTTTTAGGATCTTTTTTCATTCAGTGGACGGGTTTTCTCTCTCTATGCTAACACCATAGTGCCTTAATTTCTTAGTGCCCTTAATTACCAGAGTTTTATAATACTCTTATTATTTGGTAAGATGACTACATTTTTTCCTATTAAAATTGTCTTGATTCCTCCTAGTCTGTTGCTATACAATATGAATTTTAGTGCTAGTTGGCCAAATTTCACAAAAAATTTGCTGAATTTTACTTGTTACAAGATTAACTTCAGAAAGTAATCAGGCCTTTCTCTCTGTCTCTCTCTCTCTCACTAACTCTGTCAAAAAAAAAAAAAAGTAATCAGGGTAGAATTGACATTTTTAAGTATTTGCTTTCCATCCATTAACTATATCCCTATACTTACTCAGATATTTCTTCGTATTCTATAATAACATTTTATAATTTTTGCCATAAAGGTCTTGAATCTATTTTGTTAAATTTCTTCTCTTACAGCTTAGACTTTAATGCTGTTCTGTGCAGGATCTGTTTTACGTAGTACCATTCATTGGTTACCTTTGGTGTTTATTTGGAAATTGGCTGAACTCTCTTGCTACTTCAAACAGCTGAACATAAAATTTTCTGAACTTTTCTACGTGTGTGTGTGTGTGTGTATATATATATATACATATATATTATCAGTAAATAATGACGATTCTGATTCTGAAGTGTTCAATTTATTTTTCCTGTCATATTGCATTACTAAGCCTCTATATAGTATTGAATAGAAAGAATGATATTAGGAATGTCTATTCAGTTTCATACTTCAATGCAACTGTTTTAGAAAAATGATGTCTCTTTGACATTTTGAAAGTCAAAATGATTGTTAAGGAAGTTCCTTTGACCCATTTATAGTTTGCTAAGCGTTTTAAATCAAGACTCCTAGTTAAATTTTATATGATTCATTTTCTGCATTAATATTATCAAAGTATCCTGCTAATAAGTTTATATTTTATGTGATATTGGTATATTTCCTGATGTTAAACCTATTTTACATTCTTGAAAAAATTCTATTTGGTTTACATATATGTATGTATGTGTGTGTGTGTGTGTGTGTTTATAAAGATTTTGGCCGGCGCCGTGGCTCACTAGGCTAATCCTCCACCTTGCGGCGCAGGCACACCAGGTTCTAGTCCCGGTCGGGGCACCGGATTCTGTCCTGGTTGCCCCTCTTCCAATCCAACTCTCTGCTGTGGCCAGGGAGTGCAGTGGAGGATGGCTCAAGGCCTTGGGCCCTGCACCCCATGGGAGACCAGGAGAAGCACCTGGCTCCTGCCATCAGATCAGCACGGTGCGCCGGCCGCAGCGCGCCTACCGCGGCGGCCATTGGAGGGTGAACCAACGGCAAAAGGAAGACCTTTCTCTCTGTCTCTCTCTCTCTCACTGTCCACTCTGCCTGTCAAAAAATAAAAATAAAAAAAAGATTTATTCATTTATTTGAAAGGCAGAGTTAAAAGACAAAGGACTGGGATTGGTCCAGGCTGTAGTCAGGAACCAGGAACTCCACCCAGGTCTCCCAGGTGGGTGGCAGGGTCTCAAGCACTCAGGCTATCTTCTGCTGCTTTCCCAGGTGCATTAACAGAGAGCTGAATGGGAGGAAGTTGGCATCACAGGTGGTGGTTTACCCCTGTGTGCCACAACACCAGCCCTGTGTATTCTTTTAACACATTAAGTTTAATTTACTAATATTTTATGTAGTTTGTTTGCATAGGGATATTTGTCTTTAATTTCTATTTTTGAAAACTTTCTCTAGAGTGTGGTATCATAGAAATACTAGTCTCTTAAAATAATATTTGAGTTGAGAAACATTTCAATTTTTTCTATTTCCAAAACAATTTGTTTATTATAGGCTTTACCTATTCTGAATATTTGGTTAAACTTGCATCTAAAATCATCTGAACTTGGTACTTTTTATCAATAGGGAGTAGGTAATTTAGAGTAGATTGTTAATTATCAATTCAATTTCTTCCACAGTTACTAGCTTATTTAAGAATTCTATTTCTTCTAAATCAATTTTGGTATATTTTTAAGAAAAGTAAACAGTTCACAGTTCAAATTTATTTGCTTAAAGATATTCATATATTCTTTAGATATTTTCAATTTTTAATCTGTATGTTCTCTTCTTATTCCTAATATTTTTTATGCTGAACCTTTTCTTTTTCTTAGTTACTAAGCATTTCTCTATTTCATTTACTTTTTTCAAGAAGTGGCTTTTGATTTTGATTTTTAAAATTGTATGTCATTGCTTCCTTTTTTATCGGCAGTACTTTCTTCCTTCTACTTTCTTACAGTTTTAGGCCATTTAAATTTTTTCTATATTCTTGAATTTGATTATTAGTCATCTAATTTCAGTAATTTTTGTTATTTTTAAGAGTGAATTTCAGATTCTGGATTTTCCCATTACAGGTCATCAGTTTTGTTGTTGTATTTAAAAGTTTATCTTATCATTTCTTTGAAATGTTGTCAGATGTGGGTTTATTTTTAAATTATCAATCATAAATTCAGGATTCACTCTTTAATTTCAGGATTCCAATTCTAGAAAATTCTCAGCTTTGTCATAATCTCTATCATCTTCTGAAATTATTAAAAGATATATATTGGTTTCCTATTAATTTACAATATCTCAACTTCTCTCACATTTTTAATTTACCATATCTCAACTTCTATTTCATTTTTTTTAAAGATTTTATTTACTTACTTGAGAGGTAGAGTTACTGACAGAAAGAGGGAAGAAAGGTCTTCCATCTGCTGGTTCACCCTCCATCGCTGGGCAGATCCAAAGCCAGGAGCCAGGATCTTCCTCTGAGTCTCCCATGCAGGTGCAGGGGCCCAAGGACTTGGGCCGTCTTCCACTGCCTTCCCAGACCATAATCAGAGAACTGGATCAGAAGAGGAGCAGCCAGAACACAAACCTGAGCCCATATGGGATGTCAGCGCCATAGGCGGAGGCTTAGTCTATTACACCACAGTGCTGGCCCATATTTCATTTTTTAAATGTATTTTCCTTTCTGAGATTTTTTTTTCTGAGTGAATTCCTTGACATCATCCTCCAGTCCACTTCATTCTCTCCTTAAAAGTGCTTCATCTTAAGTTTCCCATCTATGAACTTTTATGTCAATGAACCTGTTTTTCATTCTTAAGATTTCTGATTATTTTTATGATTTTTATCTGCCCATTTTTATTTTACTGATTATCTTTTAATTTAATAATCAGTTATTCTTTTATGGATATGATAGCTTTATTTCTGAGCATCTCAGACATTCTCCTGTTGAGGTCACTGTCAGATAATTCTGTAAAATCAAATTAATCTGGAGTTAATGTTCCAGTTACTGATTTTATTGGTTGATTTTCTTAAAATTAGATTTCTTGCTATGTTTTAGAATTTTATTTTGCAGGTTGGTCATGTGACATTTTGATCTGTCTATTGCTTTTCTTTCCCTCTTCTTTCTTGCATTCACACATGCTTGACTAGTGGTTTTCCAGTTGTCTCTGGATCCCTGGGTTCTTAATCCCAATCCAAACCTTACAGTGGCAACCCTTGGCTTCATTCCTTATAAGAATATGTGGCTATGAGGCTACACATATGTCTTTATCCATATCTCAGGATCTGCAGCCCTTTATAAGCTGTGGTCCCAGGAAGGAGTTGGCCAAGTTTTTGCAGCCTTTTGCTGAAGTACTAAGCCAGGATAAAGTCCACCATTTCACATGGAGTCTTATTGACCCCATTATTTCAAAGAACCGTACTCTCAGCCACCTCTGTGTAATTCCAGACCTGATTTCAGTAAACCTATAGCTTTGACCCAGTTCACTGATTTGTTCCTCTGCATAAAAGATTATCTTTTTAAGTCTGACTGTTTTTCTTATTTTATATTGCATTGATTATATTGTATTGATTTTTTTTTTTTAGTTAACAATATGTGCTTGATTTTTACCTCTTTTTAATTCAGGTACATCATTTAAAAATTATAGTATGGATTATAGTTATTGAGTGTTTATTTGTACTGGGCACTGAGCTTTACCTACAACCTTACAGTTATTTTTATTCCCATTTTATGGAGTAGGAAATAAGAGCAAATTAGCTACATTCACTCTGAGGGAAGAGGTTTGAACTATTAAGTGGCAGAAATAATTTTTCAAATCCTGTGTTTTCTACTTTTCTGCAGCCAAAAATAATGTTCTTTAAAAAAAAAAAAAAAAGATTTATCTACTTTGAAAGCCAGAGTTACAGAGCTAAATGGAGAGACAGAAAGAGGTCTTCCATCCGCTGGTTCACTCCCAGATGGCCACCACAACCAGCACTGGGCCTAGCTAAATTCCAGAGCCAGGAGTTTCATACAGGTCTTTCACATGAGTGGTAGGGCCCCACTGGGCCATCTTCTGCTGTTTTTACCAAGCCATTAGCAGGGAGCTGGATTGGAAGTGGAGCAGCCAGGACAGGAACCGGTGCCTATATGGGATGCCAGCACCACAGGTGGAGGTTTTACCTGCTTCGCCACAACACCAGTCCCAAAACTTGTTATTAAACTAATATTCTGTGGGGTTTTAAATGAATACTAATAATTTTTGATATGTCAAATTAATTTTATTGTTGTGAAAAAAATGTTTGTGGTCCTACCTCAGGAATCTTACTTTCATTTTGTGTGGTTTTATTCTTCCTTGGTCTTCTTATTCTCTCACTCTCTTGTTCTTTTTTATCTTTTGATATATGACTATCTTTGGTTTGTTATCATTCTAGCAAGTTGTAAATTTTAAAGCACAGTTTATTCCTCTAGTAATAATTACTAGATGATTGTTTTTCTGAAAGATACGCAGTCCTGATTTCTTTAATTGTCATCATTAATGAAATTATATGGTATAGGAAAGAGAAATTTAGAATGCTGTTTCTTCATCTATCCATCTCTTCCTATCATTCGCTCTCTCTCTCTCTCTCTATATATATATATATAAAATATAGATTATTATTTTTTGTTACAGCAATGAAAAGAATAATCACAAAAATTATTTTCTGTCATAGACAGCTTATAGCCCAAAGTAGGTGCTTAATTAGTATTTATTGATGAAACCAGTGCCATGGTTTACTAGATTAAGCCTCTGCCTGAGGCGCCAGCCAGCCTCGGCTGTTCCACTTCTGATTCAGTTCCCTGCTAAAGGCCTAGGATAGCAGTAGAAGATGGCCGTAGTGCTTGGACCCCTGCACCCATGTGAGAGACCTGGAAGAAGCTCCTGGCTCCTGGCTTCAGATGGGTCCAGCTCCAGCCATTACAGCCATTTTGGGAGTAAACCAGTGAATAGAAGACCTTTCTCTCTATCTCTCCCTCTGTGTGTAACTCTGCCTCTCAAATAAATAAATAAATCTTTTTAAAATTAATTGATTTATAAGTGAGAGGATCTGTTTTGTGTACACATACCTGCACACAGAGAGAAAGAAAAGATCTCTTGAGAGTTTTACTTTGGTGCTGGATGACCCATCACTTCTTTTAAACTTAGGTTTTGTGAACTGCTAAGCTACCTTGTGATTTAAGTAGTCTTTCTGGAGGCTGGTGTTGTGGCGCAGAGGTTAAGCTGCCTCCTGCAACACCAGCATCCCCTGTGAGCACAAGTTTGAGTCCCAGCTGTTCCAATTCCAATCCAATTCCCTGATAATGTGCCTAGGAAAGATACAACTCCCTGCTAAGGTGCCTAGGAAAGCAAAATATGTCTCAACTGCTTGGGCCTCTGCCAAGGATGTAGGAGACCCAGATGGAATTCCTGGCTCCTGTCATCAGCTTGACCCAGCCCCAGCCATCACAGCCATTTTAGGAGGGAACCAGCAGATAGAAAGTATGTCTCCCCAACCTCCCTCCTCTAACTGCCCTTCAAATAAATAAATAAATAAATAAATCTTTAAAACAATTAAACTCCCTTTAGAAAAAATTCTTTCTTCAATTCTTTTACTAAGCAAATACATGCTTTATGAACCATCCCTTTGCAATCAATGAGCTTCTCTCCGAGTTAGTTCCATCCGTAGATTTTTTCTGCACTAGCTGCTTTCCCCCAACCCCAACACCATAAATAACAGACTTATCTGGTTACTTGCATTCTCACATCAGTTACATTTTCATTTGGCAAATACTGTGAAATTCTTGAATATGAAGAAGTGATGAAGTAATAGTCACTATATCATAATAAATGGCTAGTAGCACGTATTCTCCATGCTGCTTACTATTTAAATAGAGGCATTTTGAAGTAGTGCCTATTTTTTTTGTTGCTGGTTTTGTTTTTGTTTTTGTTTTTGTTTTGTGGGGAGGGTGTGGATCTTAAAATCCTTAACTGTGGTCAAAAGAAAATCTTGCTGGAAAATTGCATTTCTCATTAATATTATGAAGAAACTTAATGATGATCTACAACAAGGTACAATGAAAACACTGTGCTTCTATTGTAGCAAAGCAAACTGGCATTTGGGGAGTGAACTGGCAGAGGAGAATATCTGTCTCTGAATTTCAGTTAATTTTTTTAAAAAAAGAATAGATTAGCAAGAAAGAAAAACAGTATAAGCTGGGTCATTTGCTGATGGGCAAATTTTTTGAAAATTCTAAAGGTACATTTGATCAATTTATAAGTACATATTATTCATAAGAATACTCAAGCCTTCTAAGTGGCGTGATTTTAATAATCTTTTATATATAACAAAATTTAAATTAAACGGACTTCCTACCTGTTAAATTTTCCTAAAATTGTAATTTTTTTTATTATTCTGTATTTAAAAGACCCTTAACTGGGTGTCCAGGGACTCAGTTTCTAGTCTCAGTTTGTCAAGGACACTGCATAATTCATTGAATTATTGAATTCATTGAAGACTGACCCCACCTTTAGGTGTAAATATAGAGAATTGGGACGAATGATCCATAAAGCCCCCTTCCAATTCTAGTGTTCTTGTATTCTACATTGTATATTATACAGAAATACCCACATACTAACACTTAATTTCATAAAGGCTCCATATAGCAATAACCTGAATAAGTTCAAAAGAACTTGTATGGAGATATTTAGAACTGGGACGAATTTTCCACTGAATGAGGCAGTTGAGTTTAGCAGATAGATAAATAACCAGAAGCCACCACAGGATCTTGATCAGGACTGACATGATAAAAGCATCATTTTCTTTTTTCTTTTCTTTTTTTTTTTTTGACAGGCAGAGTGGACAGTGAGAGAGAGAGACAGAGAGAAAGGTCTTCGTTTTGCCGTTGGTTCACCCTCCAATGGCCGCCGCGGTAGGCGCGCTGCGGCCAGCGCACCGCGCTGATCCGATGGCAGGAGCCAGGTGCTTATCCTGGTTTCCCATGGGGTGCAGGGCCCAAGAACTTGGGCCATCCTCCACAGCACTCCCTGGCCACAGCAGAGAGCTGGCCTGGAAGAGGGGCAACCGAGACAGGATCAGTGCCCCGACCAGGACTAGAACCTGGTGTGCCTGCGCCGCAAGGTGGAGGATTAGCCTAGTGAGCCGCGGCGCCAGCTCATAAAAGCATGATTTTCAAATGTACCTTAGGACATCAATGTGCAGACTGGAACAGAAAAAAGAAATCTGGAATATAGACTAAGCAGACATGATGCCAGGGTTCAGACTGAGGTAAGAGAGTAGATCAGGACTGGTGTTGTGGCCTAGTGGGATAAGCTTCCACCTGCAGCACTTCATCACAAACGGGCACCAGTTTGTATCCCAGCTGCTCCAGTTTCCATTGGGTTCCATTTTAATGTGCCTGGGAACTCACTGGAGGATGGCCCAAGTGATTGGGCCCCTGGAGCCACATGGGAGAGCTGGAGGAAGCTCCTGGCTCCTGGCGTAAGCCTGGCCCACCTCTGGCTATTGTGATCATTGAGGTGTGAACCAGTAGATGGAAGACTTCTCTCTCTCTTTCCTTCCCTCTCTGAAACTCTGCCTCTCAAATAAATAAATAAATCTTAAAATAAAAAACACAACCTGCAATAATCTCTAAAAAAAGAAAGTTTCAGATCGTGGTGATATGAACAGAGTTCAAGGAGGAGCAAAAAATATGAACATCCTGATATATTCAAAAGAGTAGCTAAAAAGAATATAAAAGAAAAATATGGAAGGAGGAGATACAAATGTCTAATAAACATATGAAAAACTCACTAGTATGTAAAGATGTGACTTATAAACTATAATAAATCTCATGGTGGAGAGTGTGCAATAAACAGGCACTCCTGAAGGTGGTGGAGGGTGTGTATTGACAGATTTCTGCAAAGTATTATGGCCTTGCGTTTTTACAAACTTTTGTTTAACAGTGTATCCTTTGACCCAGTAAATTGACTTCTAGGCATATAGAATATAGAATCTCAGACAAAGACCTATATACAAAGCTATTTATCACAATATCATTTCTAAAAGTGAAAGAACAGAAAATAATCTGCAATTATTCAAAATCAGAGGAATTGCTGAACAGATTATGGGACATACATGCATATCATTGCATATAAATCTAAATAAATTTTATAGTTCTTAAAGATATTTTAAAGGAATTACTTGTGAAATAATGCAATAGCAATTACCTGGTCTAAAAGAAACAAACTTGTATAGACAACATCATCACAAATTTAAAAACTGCAAGTATTTGGTTATGATAGAAGGGAATACACTAAAATGTGAGCAGCATTTATCACTATATAATAAAATTAAGTGTCACTTTATTTCTTCTATTTCTTGAGCTTTCTAAATGCTCTAGAAAAGCTCTAATGATTAGGAAAAAAAAAGTCTGATGCAATCAACATGTAATGTGAGTCACGAATCCCAAATTTGACAATAATTTAACGTAAGAAAATAATACATGTCTAATTCCAATACATTCAACATCTAAAATATAGGAATATATAGAATTTTAGTTTCTTCAGCCTGAACTATTCATATTGTTTCATTACCCAGTGTTTTCCAGAGTCTGTCTGTCTGTTTGACTTTCTGTCTTTCTTTATTTCTTTTTCATCCTTATACCTTAGTCTTAAGTGGTCAAGCTGCACTTTGACTTTCTTTAGAACCTCTTTTTTTTCCAGTCCATTCTGAGATTAATATATTCAGACCATATTTACATTTATATAAGATCATCTTCTGTTAGCATAAGGAGTTTAGATCATACTTAATGTTTTCAATTGTTTTTAGCTTTTAAATTCCTTTTATTATAAAAATGTGTTCATCTAATAATAGAATTTTGAGTAATTGAAACATGAAAATGAAGGAAAGGACACAACCAATATGTCACTGTAGAACCACTTTTATTGAGTAAAATAAAGAATTACTGATAAAATTTATTAGGCACCCATCTCAAGAATAGAATCTCGACTGCTCTGTGTGGAAATGGCTAAACATAACAACTTATTTGGCTCTGGACCCAGAAATTTAGAATCCCAGTTGGATACCAGAAAGAACAAATCAGATAAAGTTTTATTGGCTCAAAAATATACAAGTAATGTAGTCTTCCCCTTTTCTAACAAAACAGAGTAAGTAAAAATATAATCTTTAAAGTCTAAATTCTTTATACTAGCCAATGGCAAAGTGCTGGAGTAACTAAAAATTTCCAGACCTCACCCTCTTCCCTCTGCCAATTCAATGAACTACTCTGTCTCCCTCAGGCCTCACAGACTGTACAAGTTAACTGAGAACCATTTGTACACAAACTCATCTCCTTTTCAAAGCTGTAAGTCTAGTGAAAGCAGAGACCATATTCCATTTATCATTGCTACCTCAGGGTCGGACAGAGTGTGTGAATGTTGAGCCAACCAATGAAGGATTAGCAGCTTAGTTTTGATGGTTTTATTATCTACAAAACAAACAAACAAACAAACAAAAAAACCTCTCAATAAAAAGTCACTTAGATACAAATCCCTACACTCTGCAATTATTATTATATAATCAATCATACTAACATTCAAGGAAGTTTCTATAGGATTTTGAATTATGAAATCATGAACATTTTGGGAGAAATAAACATCTTTCAAGAACATATTTTTCTTCAAGGCTAAAAGTTAAGTAGTATATTTCTGAAGAGCTCTTTCAATTACTAGTTTTGCATCCACAACAAGTTACTAAATCTCTTTAACTCTTGGTTTTCTCCTCTGAAAGATGGGAATAGTCATATTCTTTATTTTATAGTTCTCGTTGTATGGGTTAGATGAGATATTGCATATAAAACAGCTAAACCTTGAACTATTGTTGCTATAATAATGCCTCTCAGGACAGGTGGTTATTCTTCAAAATCCATCTTGACAACTCAGAGAGTATATGGATATATCACTGAGGCTCTCCCTGTATTTAGAATCAGAGAGTTTAAGTGCATAAGGCAGTGCTTTTCAGCATTTGTAGCATAAACATTAAAAAGTTCCCCCTCAAGAGACTCTAATTCAATTGGTTGCTCTGGGATGAGACTTTTTAGTATACTGCCCAGGTGGTTCTGGTTCAACTAGCCTCAGACCAAGCTCTGATTAACCCTAGCCTCATGATTCCATCCCACCCTTGTCACAGATCACCTCTAGCCCCATGCCATCATACCCCAGGATTCACCCTGCTCAGCGCTATGTAGCTTGGATACCATAAGTCTTGATGCGTCTGCCTCTCAACCCCAAACCAATGAAAGCAGAAGAGAAAAATAGGGGAGGCAAGGTCAATCGAGAAAACCTGAGTAGCTATGGCAAATTATCTGTTATTTTGTATTATTTGGAGTAATGATCTGCATTAGTCAAAATGTGAGCTGATTTGAGAGGGAAGTATGAACTTTAAAACAATAGTCCGCACCCTCCCCCCCAATAACTGGAATGTGGCTATAGTGAAGTTTATCTCTTGCTTTCTTTTTTTTTTATGGAATTGCTATCTAAAGAAGTTAGATGAATAAGCACAATTGAAGTGCAAAGTGTTAAATGCATGCTTTGATTTAGTCAATGCATTTGCACATTGAAGTAATTAGGATGTATTTAAAAGCATTCTGCTTGCAATACTTTGTTCTCCATTTCCTACAAATCAAATTAGTGAGGGGTAGATTTGATTTTGACATCATTTTGAAAATATTTTCTTTTTCTTTTTTTAATTTCCTTAGTATTACATTTTTACAAAGTTCAAAAAACAACCAAACTGTGACTAAATTCATAAAAACAAAAGTCCAAAGTGCAAGAAAATGAAAAACAGCACAGAGTAATATGCAGTAGAACCACGTAAATCATACCTCATGAATATAGTTGTAATAACACACCTTATCCATATCTGATCAATTAATAACAAATTCTTATTCAGATAGCAAACAGCTCATTCTTTTACTTAGATTGAGAGCCCCAAATTTAATTATTCATCTCAGTCCAAATAAATATGAAAAGACAGCCAGTTAACTAAGAAAACTTAGCCATCTCCTGTTTCATTGTACTATATATAATGCAATGAATCAATGTGAAAAATAGAATATAAAGGGTGTTTTCCTTGCTTGCTAACAAAGTGTTCAAGCAAGGTGATTGATTTTTAAAATAAAGTTGGATTTGACAGAACCAAAGATTGGTATGGAGTCATCTAGTACAAAGACAGACCTAAGTTTCTATCCCAGTTGTGCACACTATCTGAACTACAAGTTATCTTACCTCTCTGAGCCTCAGTGTTCACATCTGTAAAGTGAGGGTAGTAATATCTAATTACAGAGTTGTTTGAATAATACATAAAAATGTATTTGAAGTAATTGGCATTTCATATAGACTCAATAATTGACAGTAATTATTGTTAATTGAGTAAAATAAAACTTGGATGGATAACATTCCAAAATTCTCAGAAGAAAAAAAATGAAGCAAAAATATTTTGTGTTTTCACTTTCCTAGAAGCTGTTTACGTGAGTCCCAGATTTTATCCTAAAACTTTATGGTGATTGCTACAGAAGAGAGTGTTTCATCTTCATTATTGTCACCCCAATTATATTAATATTTATTTACTTATTTGAAAGGCAGGAATGATGGCAGAAGAGAAAGATCTTCCTTCTACTCCTCAAAAGGCCTCAAAGGCTAGGGCTGGACTCAGCTGAAGCCAGGAGCATAGAACTCCATCCAGGTTTCTAACATGGGTGGTACAAGCACTTGAGCCATCTTCTGCTGCTTTCCTATGCACATTAGCAGGGACTTGGGTTGGAAGTGGATCAGGTACTCCAATATGGGATGCTGGTAGACAAAGGGCTTAACTCATTGTGTCACAATGCTGGCCTCCTTTATACTATTGGTTTGGATAATTAAATGTTACTACACTTGATCTTAGCCAAAAGGCCGAGAAGCGATGGATAATTAAATGTTAACTTTGCTAATACAAAGTAATCATCATCTTATTGACAATAAACATAACTTTGAACTGGGCTCAGATAAGTCTGATTTGTCTTAGTTTTCCCATTCTTTTATCTTTCTAGAAGTACGTGTGTGTTTGTGTATAAAGGGGAGGTTGGGAGAGAAAGGATAAGAATAACAGAATCATCTGTTCTTAGAAAACAGAGACAGTGATCTGACCAACCCTCTCAGTGGTGACTGCCTCTGTGTTCCATATATAGGAAATGTTCCTTAAATATTTGCTGGATTAAGTAAATGAGGAGGAGCAAATACAATACAACATAAAGGAACCAGCTCAAAAGTAGTATATGCAGAATGTAGGCAGAGCAGTAATCTGTGGGCATCAGCACCTCTTCCGTGAGGTGAGCTCCACATGAAATGAAAGCCATCTGTGTTTAAAGCCCCTATTTCTTGGCTGGAGGAGGTAGCTATGCCAGGAGAACTGATGGGCCAGCAGTTAGAGCCATGGTTGTCAGAGCTGAAAGGAACCATGGAGATTTTCTACTACAAGAACATCAATTTTCAGCTGAAGGGTCTAAATGACTTACCAAACACTTGGTGACAAAATGTGTAGGTAAACTTGAGTTTTCCGATTCTGGTCAAATTCATTTTATTTTGTATCATGCTGCCTTTATGTCCCCGGAGTGCCTATACCCTTGGGGGTTCACATATACAGGGACTTTCCAGTCATGTATCCAGCAATGCCTCTCACTAGAATCATCTCACCTATTATGGCATAGTTCCTAAAAGACAACAAAAAGCTTGTTGATTTGACTCTTAAATTCAATTTTTTTCACCAAGAAATAAACTGTAATAAAGTATTATTAACCATTTACAACTCATCCAAATTGCTTTAGCTCCTTTTCATGTGATTATGAGCTGGAGCTACAGGAAAAGGAGAACGGAGAATCCTAATCTGGGGAACAAGTGAAGGAAGAGTTCTATCTCCGGGTATTACTAAGGAGAAGGCAAGATCAGGTTGGCGAAGTGGAGTGGTCCATGGGACCCAGGAAGTCACTCAAGGATTTGAATCTTACAGAAGTAGAGGAGAGATAAGAAGAGGTGAAGGAATAAAAGAGAGGGCAGGGAACAAAGGGAAGTTATCGCAGGTAGTTTTAATGCTATGGTCATATAGTTCTTTATTTGCTGTCTTCCTAAGTCCCTTGCTCAGTGGACAAGCCTTGAATGCAGGTCATTTATATGCTGTTACCACTTAGCATGGCTTCTGTCAACTAATAACTATAATTCTTTGAATCAAGTGTTAATGATATCCACAAGAAAAGAAATAAAGCATTTGGTAGATAAATATCTTCCCTGTCCACCTAAAAAACACAAGTGTTGATCAGCTGTTAATGGTGAGCTAAACCAGCATACCAAGAATTTTTATAAATGGTTTTCCCATGCTCCATTGAATCTATGGCTGAGACTTTAGTTGTATACCAGCTGTGCATGCAAAATCTCATAATTATTCTTACTGTATTAAGCATTTTATAGCAATTTCTTTTCTAAAATGCTATGCAATAGTTTTTATGCAAGTGTACCAGACATGTAAGCTGTTCCAATGAAAACATTTCCTTTCTTTTAGACACATGGTTTTAGGTTTCCAAACTTAGTTATTTGCATTGATGGAAGAATCTTTAGGACAGACATCAGGTCTTTTTTTTTTTTTGTGGAGGGGAGGGGAGCCAATTGGATTTTCTCGCACATATTTTATTTCTTGGAACAGCCTCATCAGAAAAAGAGGCTTTTCGCTAATTGTATAACCCTGATATTAGCAAGTACTGCTGCTGGGCATTAGTTCCTCCACAACCTGTCCTGTTGAGAAAGGCACCAGAGAGGAAGCCAGGGTGGCCTCCACATCCTCTGGGGCAGAATGACAAACCCACAGAAGGATTTGGACTTAACCTCTCTGCAGAAGGCTGGCACCTTTAACCATGCTGCACATGCTGCTGCGCCCTGCAGTGGCAAGTCTTGGGCCTGAGCCCAAAGCTGGTGTGGAGTTTGAACCCTTGGCATTCTGGCCCAGGGCCAAGTGCTATCAATGGAACCCCACTGACACCTTTAGTTATTCTTCCTAGATTAGGATAGTAATTTACTTGTCTCTTTGATTTCAAGTGTCTGGTTTTGTTTCCAGATGCCTCCCAGCTCATCTGTATTCCAGGGGTTTCAAAAGACTTTAAACTCATTGGTTCTTTCTTTTGTCATTTCCATTTGGGGAACACAGGAGGGGTAGAGAGAGACTAGAGAGAGGCAAGGGAGGGGGTCTTGTGTGTGTGTATGTGTGTGTATGTGTGTGTGTGTGTGTGTAGGAGGCATGTGGGGAGGGCTCTGTGACACTGCAGGAATAATGAAAGGCATATTCTCTTTCAGAATATCAACCATTACAGCCGAGAAAGATAGGATGGAGTTTAAGAGGTGACGTGTAGAACAATGTAGTGAAAAGTATTATTAGATTCCTGTGTAAAAGCCCTCCAGCCAGCAGTAATCTCAAACTCCCCCAAATGATTGCAGTATATGAAAGAAATGGAGAGACCATGTAAATTTTATCCCAATGCCAGTAAGGTAACAGCTCTTGTATTTTTACATGCAATGGTAGAAAAATGCACTTATACATGGGTGTCATTTCATATTTACAAGGGCCTGTCTAGCACTGTTTATTGATTTTACTGCAATTTTTTCCCCAGGACCCTGTAGATAGATAATTGCTAGAAATGTCCATCATTAGCACAACAACGAGTGCAACCATTGCACTAAGAAAAAGATACACACAGGACCCTGTGAGCAAGCATCAAATAGGGGGAAGAGTTACACAATAACACGTGCAGCTATAACTCCAGGCAAACACACACAACACCCTGTGTAGCCATTGCACTGAAAAAATACACACAGCCCCCTGTGCAGCCATCACACATCAGGAAAATACACACATGACACCTCTATGCAACCATCACACCAGGCAAAAGCACAGACATAAAATGCTAAGTCAATAGGAATGAACAGCTCATAAAAGCCTACTGGAATAGATCACATCACAGCCAGGTACATCTGTTCTCAGCACTAACCATTATCGTTAGCTTAAAATGCTTAAAATCACTGCACATCCTCAGGTCTAGGGACAGATTATTCCAAGAAGATTCTACTAAATAGATTTGGCAATGCAGTGAAGGGGACCTCTACTACATTAAAGTGATGCGTTTTGCATCTCAAAGGCTGTCAACTGTATTTAGAGGAACTGGTTGATTGAAGAACAATGCTGTAGGATAGGAGAGCAATTTTTCTGGCCTTTCTAAATCTGGAGGTGATTTTTACCCCAACTTGAGTTAAGTGTACAATTGAACAGGCAGCTCTCAGATTGGAAGGTGACTAATAACAGCAGAATTGGAAATAGCTTTCAACTGGTGCTGCAGAGGAAGCCACTACATCCTGTTGCAAACTGGAACTCTCTGGTGCTATGTCATATCTGAAGGTCTCAGTGAGGTCAGACTTTAAGCCATCAATTTGAGATAAATAGATAGCAACTGTAGTCCTTGCTCGGGAGGGCTGTGTGCTCCACTGGGGGAATAAAGGAACCACCCACCTCTGCTTTCTCCAGTGCCTTCTCTTTATCCTCTTGCCTTGGTCTGTGATGTTATCCTAACTGTGTGACCCAGGGGTTACCGCACTGCGAGGGAGACTCGGCATGTCCTTCTGAAGAGTAGCCCAAAAGAACCAGCTAGAAAGAGTTTCAAGTCTACAGTTCCATGTTTCAATTACAGTGGCGGCAGTTTTGTGTTTCCACTGAGTGAGAGAAGTTTCAAGCTAGCTTGTTAAGAATGATTTACACCATAATTCTAGGAAAAACAAATGTGAGTGACTGAGATTTGAAAGGAAAGAGTAGGGGGGAAGTGCCAGACCAAACAAATCCTAAGTAAAGAAGGGTGGGATTGGGGGTGGGGGGTGGGGGTGGGTCTTTCTTTTGTTCCTTTGCTTATTTCTTTAGAACAAAAGAGAAAATGTATGTACTGTTGGTAATTACTTCTCTCACCTGGGTGAAGTGAAGCACAAGAAAACAGATTCACTCCATTTGCTCCATGTAAAAGCAAATTTTTAGGACAGGACAGGTGTTTGCTGTAAATTCGCGTGACTGCATCTTACTGGGAATGAACAATATTGGAAATGAGAACTAAGAATTCCACTTTTTCCTGCTTAGTATGATAGAGAAGGTTTTGGTTGGGGTGAGCTAAGTATTTTCCATAAAACAATGCACTTAGTGACATGAGGTAATTACATGGTGACTGGGCCACACCGCATGATATACTGGAGAAATTGCAAGTACCTACATGATAACTATAGTAACTCTGATTATCACTACTGTATTATCTCCTGGTAACTATATAATTAGTTTGTGTCATCAAAGCACCCTAAACGTATGCCTGCTCCAGCTACACTGGTAGAAAAAAAAAAAAAAAACTTTTTTGCAAGGGGGAAAAAAAGCTAATGAAGAAAGT
This sequence comes from Lepus europaeus, assembly GCF_033115175.1. Taxonomy (NCBI): domain Eukaryota; kingdom Metazoa; phylum Chordata; class Mammalia; order Lagomorpha; family Leporidae; genus Lepus; species Lepus europaeus. The sequence continues at coordinate 70,657,413 of NC_084828.1, read as the reverse complement.
TGCCAAGAACAGATATTTTGTAATCTGTGCTAAATCTCTGCTGGAAAACATGAACAGTAACGAAGCTGAGAAGACAGTAAAAGAAATTCGGGGCAAGGTGCCAGACGCCCAGACGGAAGGAGAATGTGGACCAAAAGATTGCGACAATCGGGTAATTATGGTTTATGAATTTCAGCTTTAATCTGTAGTTCAGTGAGTCCTGATTAAATATCTGTTAAACACAATTAAAGTTTGTTTTTGTATTTCACCGTCTTGATCAGAATAATTAGAGACTGCGTGTTTCATGTCAAAAGTAGCAAGAGGAATTTTAGTGAATGAACATCGTTTTTAAAAGCCATTTGTAGCACCAGCTGTTGGCATTATTTTATATTTTAGTGTTATCAGCATAAAGATGGTCCTCTGGATGCTGAATAGTTTCCAGCAGGACAAGGATGTTATGCGGCTATGATGGGCCTGGGCTGATGAGGCTTCAACGTGTACAGGCAAGTGTGCACAGGCAATAATGGACAGGCGAGACGGAGGTCAGGGAAGCAAGGATTCCAAAAGAGAGTAGGAAGACATTTGGGTTACGTTTACTCGAGCAAGGAGCTCAGTGAGGGAATTTCCCATGGATGAGCCATCTGTGTTAACACCTGGGAATGCTGGATGGCTTATTGAGACGGACTGTACTCAGTACCTGGAGGAAGGGCACAAGAAAGAAGTGTTGAGAAGCTCTAGGACTCTGTCTAGGACTCTGCTAAAAACATGTGCTTCTTATTCCTAGAGTTAGTAGAAGGAAGAGCTGAAGGAAGCATGAATTCTGCAAAAAGGACAAGGCGAACTGTACATAGGACTGACTGAAACTGGGTAAAGGGGTAAATGAGGCTCTAGAGACCAAAGCCAAGACGGTGGTTTCCATACACTTGGGCCAGGAGGGCCTTGAGAGTTGTGAGTTACTGTCTCTTTAAAAACTGAGGGTGTATGTGAAAAGGTCGGTGTGGCATGCCATAGGATGAGGGTCAAAGGAATGATCAGATATTGTCTTGCTTGCCATTTGGAATGTGGGTATCTGGACTGTTTTGTTCTCTGTGATAGACTGAATAAAGGGCTCCCCAAAGATGTCTGCATCGGAATTCTCAGTACTGGCGAGTGTGTTGCATACATACTCAGTACATGGCGAGCGCATGTGAGATGTGATTAAGAAGCGGAGGTCACTGGGATTCTCTGGGTAGATCTAATGTTATCACCAGGAGCCACCTGAAGGAGAGAGGGAGGCAGGAGGTTCAGAGTCAGGGGAGGTGATGGCAGTAGAGGTGTGCAAGGTTTGAAGACATGGTGCTGCTGGTTTGGAGATGGAAGGAGTTATGAACCAAGGGTCAGAGGTGGCCTCTAGGAGCTGAATCATCAAGGAGAAGGGTGTTTCCCAGTTCCTGCAGAAAGAAGAGAGCCATGCTGACACCTTGATTTTAAGACTTCTGACCTCCAGGACTATAAGGTTGTGTTTGTTAAAGCATTGTTTGTGGAAATTTCACATATCAGGAGTAAGAAACCAATAATCTCCATGAACCTGTTTCATGGACTTGATATCCCTTTAAAAGTTATATAGTTAAAAAGTGCATTAAGTTATGAAAAAATAACTATGAATTTCATCTTCTAAGACCTATTTTCAGGCTGATTTTTTAAAAGATTTTATTTATTTGGAAGGTAGAAAGTTACAGAGAGGTAGAGAGACAGAGAGAGAGGGAGAGAGAGTCTTCCACCTGCTGGTTCGCTCCCCAGATGGCGGCAATGACTGGAGCTGTGCCAATCTGAAGCCAGGAGTCAGAAGCTTCTTCTGAGTCTCCCATGTGGGTGCAGGGGCCCAAGCACTTGGGCCATCTTCTACTGTTTTCCCAGGCCATAGCAGAGAGCTGGATCAGAAGTGGAGCAGCCGGGACTCAAACTGGCACCCATATGGGATGTTGGCCCTGTAAGGCGGTGGCTTTAGCCAGTATGCCACAACATCAGCCCCTCAGGCTGATTTTGCAATTTCATTTGGAGATACCTGCTCTGGTAAGATTTAAAGAAGTCTAAATTAAAGTCATGGGCAACTCCAACCCTATTTCTCTAGAACCTTTTACCAGCCGGACGTTCCACATGAGTAGAAACGTTTGCAGGCAGGGAGGACTGTATAGTGAGAGATAACATTTTAATACTTACCATGGGTTGAGCCAATGCTTTTACCAATATTTGACCTTTTTAGACCTACAGTAATGGCAATTTAATGTGATTCAGTATATCCAGTGTTATTTAAACCTTTTTTATTTAAAGATTTATTTATTTATTTGAAAGTCAGAGTTACACAGAGCAAGAAGGAGAGAGAGAGAAAGAGAGATCTTCCTTCCACTGATTCACTCCCCAATTGGTCGCAATAGCCGGAGCTGTGCCAGTCCAAAGCCAGGAGCCAGGAGCCTCCTCCGGGTCTCCCATGCAAGTGCAGGGGCCCAAGGACTTGGACCATGTTCTACTGCTTTCCCAGGCCACAGCAGAGAGCTGGATCGGAAGTGGAGCAGCCAGGACTTGAACCAGCGCCCATATGGGAAGCCAACACTGCAGGCAAAGAATTTACCAGCCATGTCACAGCACTAGCCCCTATTTAAACCTTCTAAACCCTTCATGAAGATTAGAGAAATACGATTAAAATCCCCCCTCCCCAAATTAATAAAGTTTAGAGTTATACAGTGGTAGGGCTATCAAGATGTTTTATTTTCAGCATGTTCAGTTAAACATGAGATTAAATCCCCATTGGCCATAGGTGTTTTAGCAGATTGGGGGATGGCAGATATGTATCACATGTGCTGTTCCAAGAAATGACATTTTAAAAGTCATGAGAAGTTGTAGGGGAAAGTGAATATAACTCAAATAAACAAAGACCATGACTGAAATTGGCCACCTAGCATCTTTGCATGCAAAAAGCCTGTGATACCACACAGGAAAGAGAGGATAACATAATGGTGAAAGGCTTGGGCCTGGCATAAAGAGTCTGGATGAAAATCGCGGTTTCTTCTTCACTGATGAGCAAATTAAGTACCCTCCTAATACCTCCCTTTCCTGTTGTCTAACAGAAATAACAATAACTTAGTTTGTGGACGCCGTTACTTTGAAGATTAAATGAGATAATAAAGAACTTAGAAAAGGACCTGGCTCTTGGTGAGCACCCATAAGTATGAGCCACAGTTGTTATCATCCTCTTCCTCCTAGACTGAAAAGTAAGGGACTCGGTAAGAAACCTTACAAAGGAAAATGTGTCTTGATTATTGTTAATTATTATATTGAGAAAAACTTAAGAAACTTCTGACTTACCATAATAATATAGCATTTCCAATAGTAAAATCCATTCTGAACTGCTCTGATAGTGTGTGGAAAACTATACAGTTTTTCTTAATCATTGGATTAGGAGACTATAGTATTCATTGTTTTTCCTTTCTTTTTTTTTTTCTTTTTTCTTTTTTTGAGAGAGAGACAGAGAGGAGAAAGGTCTTCCTTCTGTTGGTTCACCACTAAATGGCCGCTATGGCCAGCGCACTGTGCTGATCCGAAGCCAGGAGCCAGGTGCTTCCTGGCCCAAGCACTTGGGCCATCCTCCACTGCCCTCCTGGGCCACAGCAGAGAGCTGGACTGGAAGAGAAGCAACCGGGACAGAATCTGCCGCCCCGACTGGGACTAGAACCTGGTGTGCCGGTGCCGCAGGCAGAGGATTAGCTTAGTGAGCCACGGTGCCAGTGCCAACCCATATTCATTGTTTTGCAATTGAGAAAGAAAAATAAATTTAAAAATAGACCACAAAAACACCATGTCAAAAGCTGATAAGCATAAAACTTGATCTGTACTTAGACTTACATATTTTCTTTTGTGTTGTTTATCTGGTACCCAATTCTTTTCTCCCTATTATCTAATCTTCAAGCCTACAGTAACACACCTGAAATTACGTTAAAATTATTATATGAGCTGGAGCACAGTGGTCTTTTGATTGAAAACATGGTTAGAAACATGTCTCTCTCCCTGTCTCTCCTTCATTGTACCAGACATCTTTTTCCCTATGAGCCCCAAGAAGAGCTGGCCAACCCGGAGGCCCAGCATGCCTCAGAGTTGTTACTGGAGAGGTACAGCTGCATCCAGCCAGCCAGTGCTAAGGTTTTCAGAGGCATTCCCTCTCTGTGGCAAATGCTGAAGCCAGGGGTCTTCCAGTATACCTGAGGCAGACTGAGAAACACTGGTTTGAGAATAGTATCTTTCAAAGAGGTTCCTAACTCCTTTTTACCTATGGCTGCCAATAATAGTCTCATGAAAGCTGTGAACCCTCACCCCTGAAAAAGGACTAGTTTTGAAAGGATTCACAAGGGGCTGGCGCTGTGGCCTAACGGTAAAGCTGCCACTTGCAGTGCCAGCATCCCATATCAACGCTGGTTTGAGACCCGGCTGCTCTACTTCTGATCCAGCTCTCTGCTATGGCCTGGGAAAGCAGTAGAAGATTGCCCTAGACCTTGAGCCCCTGCACCCATGTGGAAGACCCAAAAGAAGCTCCTGTCTTCGGATCAGCGCAGTTCCGGCCGTTCTGGCTAATTGGTGAGTGAACCAGGGGATAGAAGCCCTCTCTCTCTGTCTCTCCTTCTCTCTCTGTGTTTCAAATAAATAAATACATCTTTAAAAAAAAAAACAAACAAACAAACAAAAAAAAAGGATTCACAGAACCCCTCTAGCCTCTCAGTGGGCCGCTACATTTTCTCTAGTTTATAATTGTGATCTGAGAAAACCATTGTGGGTCTGACAAAATTTGAGACCAGAATTCTACAATACTTACTCTCTGAGTTTGGATCAGCCTCTAATGTATACCAAGGTCCTGGGTTTCAATTAATGAAATTAATACTTTTGATACCAATCGACTAAGAAAGTATGGGTTTTTGGCGGAATTTTTGGAGGGTTTTTAAGGAATTTTGAGGTACATTTTAAATAACATTTAGATGAGAAGAACTGGTATTATCCTTGTTTACCATCTCTTTTTTATTGGTTAGTACTCATTTACTCCTTTGTTCAACAAATATTTGTTGCACCTCTATTATTCTAGGCATTGGGAATATAGTAATAAGGACCTTAAGGTCCTGCTTCCTCATGGAACATTCTAGTAAGGGAGGATAGGTAATTAATATGTAAGTATAGTAAAACACACTGAACTGAAGAAAATAATAGTGTTACCTAAGGAGACTGATGTTAGAGGACCTGCTACATGAAAGTATGGAGGGAAACCATCTGGAGCCAATTGAATAGCAGGTATGAAGGTCCTGACTCAGTGAGCTATGCATGTGTATGTCTACAAGAAACATGAACATAAAAGCAGTCGGGAATCAAACTATGTAGATTCATAGTGTGAAGTCTGAATTTTATTCTAGTTGTAGTGGGTAGCCCTTGCAGAACTATGCAGTAGAGTATGATTGCATGCTTAAAGAAATCTTTGTAGTTGCTATATTGTGAATGGAGTAGAGAGGAACAAAAGGGAAAGAATACCAACTAATAGTTAAGAAAATGTCCAAAGCTGAAGATGGAAAGTAATCTTGTGAGACGTAATTTATTGTCTCGTGGAGAATTTGAGATGTCTTATGTTCAACAGTCAAGAAAGCAGAAACTGATTTATGTATTGTAACATCTCCCATGTCTTTGGTCATTTAAAGAATTGTATTTTGACAAAAAAAAAAAATGTTCTTCCTGAAAGGAAGAGGAAAAGGAAATTGGAGCACCGTCTGGTGATGTTTGTAAATGAAGCAATGTTATTTAGAGGAAAAATATTTTTAAAGAGACTGAGAAAGTCACCAGCAACCAGGAACCTCAATGGAGAAGAGAATAATGGAGACTATGCCCATTTTACTGAGGTTCATCAGTCTACCTCTCTGTCTTCTGCTAAGACTACGTGTCATCTCAGTTCTTCTTCTGTCTTTGTAAAATACAAGTTAAAATATCCTACCCCTTTACTACCATCCATCCCTGAAAGTAGTCCACAGAGAAGATCTCTACAATGAATGGTGGGACACGTAATGCAATCTACCTGAATACCAGGAAAGGAGAAATTCTGTTGTGTTTATAGGTGTTTCTCAAGGGAATGAAAACATTAAATCTATTTAATTTAATGTTGATATTAGTACAATACCTTGTGGCTCCAGTGAGTCACCAATATCACTTGAGGGAAGTTTAGTTATATTGTTCTTTGTTAACTGATTGAAAGATTTTAATAAATAGCAAATCATAATAAATACAGCCAGGAATAATGGCCTATATAAAAATAATGATTTGTTGTTATCTTATGGACTTTTCACTAACAAACAAAAATTATGTTAATCATTTTTCAATGATATTCATAAATAATACAAATTGGTGAAGTATTCAGTTATATATGAAAACCTATCTAGACAGTCATTCAGAAAGCAAGGCATGGGTGCTTTCTCCCAAAGGGTATTCCTAGGAGGCTACAGGTTATAGCTCCAGGATAAATATGAAGAGATGAGAAACTGCATTGGAGTTAGAGATAACTGACTTAAAGTGCTGCTGAATTTCGTAATCAGAGATCCTACAGCGACCTAGCAAATTATATTTTCAGAGAAACATGAGCATAATAGTATAATATTATGCAATACCTTATTCTGTGGACCAAAAACAATTAGGCAGTATATATGAAAAGCATATTGCAAATACTAAATGTACAGAGCTTATTTCAGTAAACACTTAACAACTGATGATTATTGTTGGAAATTTTTTAATGGAACTTGTAAATTCCTATAATAACATTTCCTGCACTTCTGCTACCCCAAGTCCTCATACTATTTTAAATACTTTTCCTCCCTTCATTTCCCAAACTTCCCTTTCTCTGGGAAATAAAATATAAATCATCCTATCTAAATTTCAAGAATGACTGTTTCCACGTGAAAGTATGTCACAAAGCTGTGAAGAAAATACAGAACTCTTAACAACCAGTACAATTCACACCAGCTCATCTCCTACCTCCTAATAAAACTGGTTGTTAATCTTCACTGATTTGTCTACATCTTTCAGGTAATAAAAGTGTCCAAACCATAATGCATTCTTCCAGAGAAGATCATCGAGTAACTTAATACCTCTTTGCTCAGAGACACAATGTTCCTTTGTATCCAGTCCTGAATTGGATTGACATTTCTACCTGACACTTTACATTAAAGGTCACTGTGCTCGGTGCACTATCTGATCCTTTTTATTGTCTTCTAGAACATTCCTAATTCTCAGAAAAAGGTTTCTTCCTCCCCAGCAGCATGCTGAGAGCTTCCAATTTCAGTGTCTCATTGGTATATTTCATGAATTATTAAGATATCTCTAATTGTCAGTTTCTCTTAGTAAAGTATCTGAGTCCCATCATTAGAGGTAGTAATGATCAGAATATTGTGAACACCAAAAATAGTGTTAAGTTGGGCATAATCCTGAATTGACAAGGGACAGAGAGCTCTCAAGTAGAAAGGGCTCTGCTAACTGTAGTGATATCATGAGGGCCATTTATTACTCAGTACATTTTCTTAAAATGGAATGAACCACTGTGAGCCAAAGATTTTGTATCTTTCATTTATTTGTGTTGAACCATTCAACTCATACAGGTTGGAAAATAACTTCTACAACAAGACCAACTAGTGTTTTTTGACTTCTTTTCCCTTTTGTTTTGACTATCTTTAAAAGAAAAAAAAGAACAAAAAAGAAAAGTATAAACAAAAATCATGAATAAACCAAGTAACAAAACTTACAAAAATCATTTACACTTATGGCCTTGAAGTTTTTAAAGCTATCAAGGTTACTAGCTACAAAGAGAAAAAAGGGACAGGAATTAAAAATTGAAGGTGCATTTAAAAAAAGACATTACAGAAATATTAAAAGTATGGTGTCCTTCAAAGAATCTAAAAGCCAGAATGATAGAACACTGCTCTGAGAACTGACGGAGACCAAGGATAAGGCTTGGAATACAACATTCATATTGATGGAGACATGAACAGTCTATCTAGTATAAGTGAACCTATCTCCTAAGATTTGATAGTAAACACAGATGAGATTGAGAGGGTAGGGAGTATTTATAGGAAAAGGTCAATATAGGTTAGATGAGTAAAGAGAATTGTTGGAAAATCTTTAGTTAATACTATGTAACTGTTTATTTTTAATCCTACTTTGTTAAAGGAATGATGAACGTCCAGGAATAAAGAAGAATTCACAGGAAGGAAAGAGTTAATTTTTCACTGAACATGGTTATTTCTGATTTTTAAAAAAGCATTGCATTTATAATGGACAATAGGATGCTATTAACTTCCATTGCTAGACATGATTTTTTTTAAAAAAGAAAAAGATAAAGGAATGGAAGGCAGTGATGCCTATGTTATCTCTCAAAGTATTTTTGAATGACTGTGATCTGACTTCCAGTTTCAAGCTGCTTAAATCTATCTCACTGATGGGTCCAAATCTAGTTCTCACATGTTTAGGACAATTAAAGTCAGCAGGGTCTGTGGCTCCCTAACCTAGGCTTTATTGTATAAGGGGTAAACAGCCACTTGTAATTTAGTGAGTAAGTACGGGTCTTTCATGATGCACATACCAGCGCCACTGAAAACCGATCAATTTCTGTGCTTGGCAGTGGCATTCATAAGGCCCCTATGGAGCATTATCCCATGCCTGAGGGTCATTACTCTTCCACAGAAGCACTGACAGTTGTGATGAATGCTGGTACCTGGGAAGAGGAGTGTTTGGATGTTTAAACAGATTACATTTTCCTTTTAGAGCGGTAGATATTAGATCACATCTCAGGCTATCACCCGTGTGGGCAGTGAGGATAGAATCAGGGCAACTGGGATGTGAATTAGTGAGATTCAGATGTACCAACCATCACTTCTTTGGGAGAAATGGGCTGGACATTGCATCCTGTCCCGACAGTGTGTGAGTTGTGCTGCAAAGCAATTGGTGATAACCATGTCTAGCTGCTGAGATGCTGGAATGCCGACAGGCGTGAGATTCTGTCCATCACTATTATCTACTACAAGACTCATTACCTGCCAGCCAGTCAACAGCCCATTTACACCATCTGCAATGAATTAAAAAGTGACTAAAAGAATCAGGATCAGTTTGAGTTGCAACATGATTGTCAAGTTCATTTTCAGCTCTGGAAGCCCTCTAGTTTCTTGAGAGAATTTAGGGGAAAATATATGATGAAGAAACCCAAGAATAGTTTTGCAGGAGCAGTTCTGATAATTATCAGGTTTTTAACCAGGAATTTCCAAATACAATTCAGCTTCTTCAAGTGTAAGACAATTCAGGCCTTTGTCAATTTATCTTTTCTGCTCTTCCCCCTCTCTGCTTGTCCTGTGAACTGGAACCGGGAATCTGTGTTTGATACTCCTAAATTGATGCTGACTACAGTGAGAAATATTTCATAAAAATGTATATTTCAACATAAACTCTGAGGCAAGCCTGCCACTGTATCCAGAGAGGAAGTGATGATTAGTTTCTAATTTACACGTGCAGTGATTTCCTTGGCAAGTGTGAATTCCATGTCCTACTGTAAGGTTCTTTGTAGCTGTTCCTACTTGAAGCAGTTACTGGGGTATTGAAAGATACAGAGGTCTACTGGCACTCGAGGCTATTTAATTTATATATAAGCAAACTAGCTGTCTGTCCAGATTACACATGTGGGTCATCTAGTGGCTGAAACTGTAGAGCAAAAGATCAAACAGAAGTCTCATGTACAAACCACTTGAGAAATAGCAAAAAGATTTGACATTTATTCATATGCATCACCTTTTGTTAGCAGAATCTCTTGTTTTTTTCATCATCCATTTTCTTCATTGGATATTCCATCAATGAGAAAATAACTTTCACCCTTACCTTAAAGATAGGGGTTCTCAGTGTAGCTGTAGGTACTGCTCCAAGCAAAGAGATATCATAGATAAGTCCTTCTGAAAATAACCCTGGCTAGGCAGTTTAATTTCTGTCCCAGAAACCTATCCCTTCCTCCCACAAATTACCCTTGTGGTAGTAACATGGGAAGATTATATATTACCTCATCTCCTTACAGACAAAAGGACAAGCGCTATGGGAATGCTTTGTTTCTTTTAATCATTTCAGGTATCCCTTGCCTTCAATATTTCACTAAAGTGGTCCTTGGTTGCCTTTAGAAAGACACTCTAGTGAAAGAGGAAGAAATAGAGCAATGAAAATGATGACCTCATCTGGAGAGACCTTTTAACCAAAAGGGATAAACTAGCTAGAACCACCATCCTCAAACCTGTGAAACTGACAAGGGTAGAAAGTTGGTGTGGAGTTATTACTACCTCTTCAACATTGTGCTTGATTACTTGTCTTTGTGATAGTATAATTTGGCTGGTACATCATCTCTTTGTCACAAGCTCATCTGTATGTTTTTGTGGGGGAAGATGCAAACTTAAGTGCAAAAGATTTTTAGGTCTATTGACGAGGCTAGAATAAAGAGGATAAATGTCACATTGTGGGAATTTGGAAGTTGTTTTGCAAAAGCTAGGGAAGGAGTGAATGAGTTTCATTCTCCCTTCCTCTTCTCTTCAACCCAATCCTGAACTTGCACATTGTAGCCATTCTGCTAGGTCAAAGTTAGCTTGCGGTCAGGATGTCACAGAACTATAGAAGTATAGACTTTGCCTCTCTAGAAGCAAAATCTGATTATATTTGAATTATTTTAGCTGTGAACAGTGTATTTTCTGATTATCATAAAAGGAATATACCAGATATGTTATACTGTGAATTCATGGTGTTATTTTAACTAATATAAACTGGGCCAGTCCAATAATAAGATTTAGTTAGGAAAGTTTTAAGCCATCTGTACAGCATCAGAAAAGTCCAGTATATTTTGACTAGATATACATGTAATAAAACATTAAATTCTTATCTTCATTGATTTGCTAAGGACCAAAGAAATACTTTAAGAAGGATGTTAGTAAGAGGCTAAATAAAGAAGTAGAAGTTAAATTATACCTCTATTTATTATATTTTTCCTACAAATCAACTTAATGGTGTAAATTGAGCTACTAGGCTCATGAAGTGTTGATTAATACTTAATGCACCACATCATACATGTTATACAGAAGCAAAATGGTAGCGTTCTTAAAGCCCTTTTTAAGTCCCTAACATCTAATTGTTATAGCAGTCTTACAGTAAATACAAACTGGTTGGACTCTCAAGTCTAAAGGCCCAATTAAATATTAAGGCATTGCTCCTGGCTGCTCTCTTATTAAATACATCTGTACCAGGAAATAATTGTAGATTTGAACAAAAGAAGGTAAATTTGTAAACCTATATTGAGGATACTTCTTCTTTTTTTTTCCCAAAGATTTATAGACTTACTTATTTGAGAGGCAGAGTTACAGACAGAGAGAAGAAAAGACAGAGAGAGAGGTCTTCCTAAATTGCCGCAATGGTCCGAGCTGGGCTGATCCGAAGCCAGGAGCCAGGAGATTCTTTCTTCCAGGTCTCCCACGTAGGGGCAGGGACCCAAGGACTTGGGCCATCCTCCACGGCTTTCCCAGGCCATAAGCAGAGAGCTGGTCAGAAGTGGAGCAGCCAGGAATCGAACCAGCGCCCATTTGAGATGCCAGCACTGTAGGCAGAAGCTTAACCTACTATGCCACAGCACTGGCCCCTGAGGATGCTTTTTGAAGTCCAACTTGAAATTATTTTTTGTGTTTGTATAAAATGGTGTGATTGAAAATAATAATTCTGAGGGAAAAAGCATAACACAAAGCAACAGAATATTCTCATGCCTCAGAGAAAATAGGCTTCCACTGGATCATAAATGAACAAATAAAGAGAAACCATGTACAAATACCTGAACTTTTTGTCTAGCTTCATCTTATTCTACCAAGCACAAGAGGGTTTTGTGTATTTTTTTGCAACAACAAACGGGAATCAAATTGCCCGGTATAGCAGCCAGTGGCCACATCTGCAGCAAGACTTTTTTTGTGTGGGAGCTTCCAAAGCTCATAACCGTGGAGTGAACCATAATTACATTGTTTACAAATCTGTGTCACAGGAAAAACTCTCTTGACTCTAACCATTTCCCCATTAATTTGGAGCTGTTTGGAAACAGTCCATGGGAACATTTTACTCTGTCTTGGTAACTTTTCTATTATTTTAACAGTTCTAAAGTAGAATTGATTATTGAATAGGAAGTAAAGAAACCAGAGTCAACTAAACTATCAAAAATTTTTCTCTGTCCTTGATGTCATGATCATTTCGGACTAGATTTCATACCCCATCAAGTCTTCTCCCTTCATGACCATTCCCAGAGAATTTTAGTTAGAGAAAAATAATAAGGGAATATAGTTAAGCTATGGGAATGAATAGATATATAGATATCTCTATTCTACATGTTTTTAACTGAGGACGAGTTTCCATTGATTTATAGAATACAAAGTATTTAAGCATTAAAAGTTCTGAGAGCTTTGTTTATTTGAGGACCATAGTGAGAAATTTACAAAAACATCTGGAACACAGGATACATCTACTCACATCCTTTCTGACTTAAAAAGTAATGTGCCTGGGGCAGGCGCTGTGGCGTAACGGGTAAGGCCGCCACCTGCAGCGCTGGCATCCCTATGGGCGCCGGTTCAAGTCCTGGCTGATCCACTTCCGATCCAGCTCTCTGCTATGGCCTGGGAAAGCAGTAGAAGATGGCCCAAGTCCTTGGGGCCCTGCACCTGCATGGGAGACCCAGGGGAAACTCTTAGCTTCTGGCTTCAGATCATCTCAGCTCCAGCTGTTGCTGCCATCTGAGGAGTGAACCAGCAGATAGAAGACCTCTCTCTCTCTCTTTCACTCTGTAACTCTACCTTTCAAATAAATAAATAAATCTTTTTTTTAAAAAAAGTAATGTGCCTTATAAGTGAGGAGAATATTATAGAGTATCACATGGTAAGTGGCACCTTAACCTAAAATAATTTGTAAGAAAGAAATTTAAATATCACCCATGGTTTCCATAGAAAGCTTTTTTCTTCTTAGTATTCCACTTTTGATTTAACACTCTTTTCTTCACCTAATTGCTTAACTACACCCCTATTTTTCATTTCTACCTGTCCAATATACATAAAGGACTGCCTCAAATGCTGCTACCTTTATGAAGCCCTTCTTGATTTCTTCTCTTCACCTCTGCCACATATGGAAAGTCATTATTCTTCCTGGACACTCCCCCAACAAAGTGTTATGCAACTTATTTTATGAAACTTGGTGCTAATTTACATTATTATCTGTAAATTTGTCTAGTTTCTCTGCTAGATGTGAATTCTTTATCTTTTAAAGATTTGTTTATTTACTGGAAAGGCAGAGCCATACACACATGAGGAGAAAGAAAGAAAAATCTTCCCTCTGCTGGTCCACTCCCCAAATGACTGCAACAGCTGAGGTTAGTTCAAGCCAAAGCTAGGTGCCTGGAGCCCCATCCAGGTCTCCCATGTGGGTGGCAGAGGCCCAAGTACTTGGGCCATCCGCTGCTGCCTGCCCAGGTACATTAGCAATGAGCAGAATTGGAAGCAAAGAAGCTAGGACTGGAACTGGTGCCCTGATAGGGGCTACTGGCATTGCAGGCATCAGGTTTGCTTACTGCCCCACAGCACATGCTGCTGTGAATGACTTTAAGTGAAAGAATTTAGTGCTTGTCTTAGAACAAAGTAGGTACTCAATAAATATTGTTACTCAAACTGAATCTCTTTAGTTGTGAACAGGAATTTTTTAAAGAATGTCACATGCTATTTACAGAATGATAGACTCATAAATAAAAACATTATATTCAAAATTAGAAAAGTTTTCAAAATTTTACTCATCAGTCTACAAATCCCTTCTTTTTTTTAAAATAAACTTATCTTTTAGTTCTACTTTCCCATGAGCTTTTTTTTTAGGTTTATTAGTTTATTTGAAAGGCAGAGTTACTGAGAGGCAGAGGCAGAGAGAGAGAGAAAGAGAGGTCTTCTATCTGCTGGTTCACTCCCCAAATGGCTGCAATGGCCGGAGGTGGACCTATCCAAAACCAAGAGCCAGGAGCTTCTTCCAGACTTCCTACATACGTACAGAAGCCCAAGGACTTGGGCCATCTTCTACTGTTTTCCCAGGCCATAGCAGAGAGTCAGATCAGAAGTAGAGCAACCAGGACCTGAACCCACGCTCATAGGGGATGCCAGCGCTGCAGGCGTTGGCTTTACAGGCTACGCCACAGTGCCGGCCACTACAAATCCCTTCTTAAAGATGCTCAGCCATCTTCTAATTCAGTTCTCTTTTGAAAAATTTTATTGTACACACTATAGTCTCAAAAGGTAACTCAAAATTTATAACTTGAAAAAAGGAGAACAGGGGCTCGTTCTGTGGCACAGTAGATAAAGCCACTGCCTGCATCACTGGCATCCTGTATGGCACCGGTTCAAGTCCCAGCTGCTCCACTTCCAAGGTCTGGCTCCCTGCTAATGCACCTGGGAAAGCAGAAGAAAATGGCCCAAGTTCTTGGATCCCTGCACCCACATGGGAGACTGGAATGAGGCTCCTGGTTCTTTGCTTCAGCTTGGGAAGTAGACCAGCAGAGGGAAAATTTTCTCTCACTCTCTCTCTCTCTTATTCTGCATTTCAAATAAAGAAATAAAATTTTTAAAAATAAAAAGAAGCCCCAATTGGGACATCCATATCCCATATCTGAGTGCCTGGGTCTGAGTCTCAGCTCTGCCCCCGGTGGCAACTTCTTGCTAATGTGTACCCTGAGAAGCAGCAGATGTGGAAGACCCAGATGGAGCTCCAGGCTCCTGGCTTCAGCCTGCTTCAGCCCCAATTGTTGCAGGAACATAGAGAGTAAATCAGCAGATAGAAAGTTTCTCTCTCTCTCTCTCTCTCTCTCTGCCTTACAAATAAATTTTTTAAAAAATGTATTCTTTTAAAAAGAAATAACTCTCCCCCAAAATAATTATTGAGAAAGCTAAGACAAAACACTTGTTCATTAAAAAACTTCCTCTATAAGTGAAGAGGAAAGAAAAAATATTGTTTAGTAGCATTAATCTTGTGTGGCATCATGTTTACACAAAGCTACAGACCAATCAACTCGCCATTTGTGCTTCAGCCTATCCACAGTGGATGTGGATCAGTTAGATTAATGTATCATTATCTGTTATCAAACAGACTGTGGAAAAAATGATGCAAATATGACTGTCTACTTAACCAAAATGTACTGAAGAAATATTTTAATTGAATAAAACATAAGATTGAATGTAATAAGGGAGGGGGAAAAAGAATTAAAGAGGATAAAGTTGTAGATTAGAATATTTAGTGGGAGCAAAATTGAGGAAGCACATTCAGAAAAACCAAATAGTGTAACTGAAGCAACTGGGGACTGTTGCTCAAACAGGAAAAATGTCAGGAAGGTGGTAAACTTCTGAACTGAGAGATTCACCAGAAGTTAATGACAATATCAGTTGACCACCAACAACAAAAATTAGAAGTCATCAACTTCTAACCTGGTGTAAATCAATCCTTCCCACAGCTTCAAGGACAGAATATTCTAAGTGTGATGACTAGAGAAATGGAGACAGAGAAAAGCTTGAAGGAGGACAGTAGTAAAATTGTTTATGTCCTAAATTGGGCACCATTAGCACTTGTATAGTTTGGTGGAAATCACTCTGTGAAAACCAATTTTCGTTTACAAAGAGAAAATGATGCCATGGTAGAGAATGGATTACACTGCATAGATTCAAGATAGGAGGAGCCTTTGCGGAACCAGTAATAATACCATGCCAAAAACATTGGCAGTGAGGATGTACTCTGAATATTTAACAGGATTGTGCTGTTAATTTGAGAGTATCTTAGTAAAGGCAGTAGAAATATAGGACTTATAGAAGAATTATTGCACATAATTGTCCCACTCCACTAAGTCATGAACTACAAAATTAACACTGAATCCATCTTAAAGAAAGTAGTTAATCATGCCAAATACACAGGTGGCCTGGGTGAGGAAAGGTCTAATTTAAAGTTGTAAGGAATGATGAGTGAGGCTATCTAAAATGAGCATTAAAAAGATTTTTTGGTTAGGTAGAAATTTAGTGGATGTCACTAGAAGGGTTGTGTTTCCTTGAATAAGGAAGCATCCGCTATTGTACAGAAAGCCATAGGATTGTCATCCGTCATGCTTTCTCAGTAGCCAAAGGTCAGAGATAAATACAGTCATAGCTTGGTATATTAAGAGGCTTTCATATGTTTGTTTATTTCTTGCGGTACTTTTTTCCTTCAACCACTGCAAATAAGTTGTTTTCCTATCTGTGACTGGTTTTCTTCCAAGCAAGTTTTCAGTTCTTAGTAATTATGAAGAAATGAGATTTCTACATCCATCTTTTGTGTTCCCTTTGCTTTATTTCCATGTTTAAAAACTGGTCCAGTCATGTTTTAATACTTGCTATCCATTTGGTACACTTGTAGTGGAAATTAAATCTGAGACTCATTGCTCTCCTAGGGCTCCCCAGTTCCCTTAGGTCCAAGTGGCATGAGAGTGAGATGATGCAGGAGGCCACCTCCCCCAGGCTTCCATCACACGGGAGCTGAGGATGGACTGAGGCCGCTGCCAACGGATGCCTTCAGAGTGCTTTGTGCAAAGGGTGAGGTTTCCTTTCTCCTCTCACCCACAAAAGAGAAGTGATTGTGGGTGGTTTTGATATCTTGCCCCTAAGACCAAATCTGAGTGAGGTATAGAATATGCACATGCACATGTATCCCTTCTAGGGAATCACCTGGCCTTCAACCAAGAATTATCTGAGTAGAAATTGAAAAACCACTGAAATCAAAAGCCACCGTAGTCACTGACATCCTCTTAATGCACAAACGCTATTGGAGGGAAAAAAAGAAGATAGCCAAGAACTCTTAAGAAAAATTACTTGATTTGAAATTGTGTCAAGATGACAAGTCTATCACTGACGAAAGCTCTGCTGTGTCAGTGATCTAAGAATTACAAACAGTAGAAAATTAATAGACAAAATGAAAGTGCACCCTTTGTATAATGTTACAGTATGATTGAAACTATTTTCCATTCATTGATTGAATTTTTCCCGATTGTAAACCTTGCACATAGTAGGGACTTACTAAATATTTGTTTATAAAGGAGTAGGTAATTGAATGAAAATCGTGAGCTTTTCCATAACATTAGGGCAAAAGAACTATCCTGCTTTACTTATTGTCTATCCCAGCCATCAGTTTTCTTTTCCATTTACTGTCTTGCACCCTTTCCCCAGGTTGCAGCCCTGGAATCATTTTAAAACTCTTCTTTTGTCCTTTTCTTTCATTCATTCAGTCACTAAGTTCTGCCAGTTCATCCCTCTTCACTTGGCCTCTTTCTTCTCTTTATTTTCATGGGCTTGCAGTGGGCCTTGAAAAAGGTGACCTTTACCTCCTTTCTAACTACTAGAAATAGGCTGCTCTTCCCTCGGGCTTTTTCACAGAACAGCCTTCTTAAGTGTCTAGAATAGCTGCTCCCATCCATCATTTCCCATGTTTAATTTCTTGGCCTGATTCTATGCAGCATCTTTTCTACTTACAGATTGAAGTGCAAGTTCCTCATCTGTATAATCTTAACACCAGTTATCTTCTTTGGCCACTTCTTCATCTCCAACTCCAAGATCTCATCAGCTGGTGCCCCAAGGAGAACGAAGAGGGGCTTTGGTTTAGCCTCTTGGCAGTCTTGGTGAGCAGAAGTAGCCGGTCCCTCATGTACGCCAAGCACCTGCAGCTCCTCCCGCAACATCTCCACGTTAGCCATGTCAGTTGCCTTGTCCTTTCCTGGGCTCAGGCTCTTGTTTATGCTATTTCTTCACTCTGTGATGCTGTTCCCTCTCAACTTGGAAAATGTGCACCTATCATTCACTTCCAGATCATTTTTTAAGCCCTATCTATTACACTAATGTCTGTATACAGTCGGTGTGTGCTCACTTTCATTTTCAATTTTGCCTGTATTGGTTTAGTTTGTCCCTTTTTCCCAGCAAGAATTTTAAACATCTTCAGGGAGTGGAGAGCTTCTCCTTACATATGGAACAGCATTTCCATGTAGGATTTCTTCAGTAAATGCTTGCTGACCTCTTCCTGACACAGGTGATGACTAGATATCAGCCTGACAATGAGATTCTCCAGTCCTGATTTTAAAAAACAAAAACAAAACAAAACAACAACAACAACAAAAAACCCCAGTTGTGCGGCAAAAAGGACTCAGTGTACATCCTGGTCCAGCCCAGGAGCTTGAGAATGTTTGAGGAACAGGTAAAGCTCTCAGGACTCATACTGGGTGTTTGATCAGAAGGTCTTAAATATATTCTACCATGTAAAGAAAGTCAAACAAATTTTCAGGGGCCGTGGGCCAGGTTCATCATTTGGTAGAGGAAGTTTGCCAAATGTTGTGATAATCAAATGTGTTTTTCCTTAAGTGAGCACATCTGAGCAGCGTTCTCATCCAGGCTGCCCTCTGAAGATGTAAGGAGGCAACACAACACAGTGTGACTTAGTCAGCTGCCAAAGATGGAGTGGTTCCCAAAACATCTACACCCACCACTCTACACTGTGCAGAATGTCCCAGTTTCCTCTTGTTGTGCCAGCCCAATGGTTGCGAATTATCAATGAATCAGTAAGGGAGAGAGGCCATCAAGATTTTTTTCTATTCTTACAGATTTTGAAAACTAACTAGAAAATGTTAACTGACACTCTCAAGGTTCTGTAACTATTATATCAGGAAATCTCCTGATTCTACTTTAGCCCACCTAATAAAAAATCTGATGGTAGCACTGGGGTTGCTTCAGGGAAAATAGTTTCACCGCTAAGAAGACTTAAAATTAAATTTTATGTCTTGCTCCAGAAGAAGGACTGTCTCTCTAAGAGGGTATAGAAAGGTTTGTTTTGACCATGAATTAGAGAACCATTTTGTGAAAATGATTTGGATCTAAGTTTTGAGGAGGCCATCGTTTTAACTAGAGGTTTGTGATGAACTGAGGAATAACTTAAAGACCAACCTGCCCCCTCTTCAGCTTTGTGAAGAGAAACAAATTATTGAGAAGTCCTTAGAGTCCCCAGTAGGAGTTATTAATGATAATAGCCCTTAAACTGCATTGTTGCTAATTTCTACCTCATTGCAAGGTTGGTATTATTATCACCAATTTACAAATATGAAAATGGATATTTAAAGTGACCAAGTGGCTCATGCACTGGTATATAACTGCTTTGTGGCTTTGGTAAACATGCTGGTCTGTCTGGTACCAGAGCTAGTCCTCTTAATCCCCATGCACCACTGGCCTCTAACTAAACAACACAATGCATGCGAAAGCATTTTACAGAGTATAAAATGGTATACAAATGGTAATTTATGTGGGAGACAGAAAGTCCTGGGAAGGGCAATTTTCCAATCACCCTGAAGAGGGAATAAATGACTTTTATTCTGAACACTAAAATCAGCAGCAGTTCTTTCAGTTATGGGCAGAAGTCCCTAAATTGCTCATCTGTGGTATCCAGAAGCACTCAGAAACAACGGGATTCATATTCCTTTTGGACTAGCCCAGCCAGGAGCATAACTATCCAAAGCAGGTTTGCCCTATTCATGTATAAGGATGCTCCTGGGCAATGCTGTCCCAGGAAAAAAAAAAAAAAGAGATGTGATCTGAACTCAAATTTTCATATATGCATCAACTCTGTGAGTGCATTCATTTAATTTTCTGACAAAGTTTCTTCATGATAACAACATGAAATAGGTAGTTACTCTAAATTTATTGGAGTAAAATTAGTTCCCAAAGATTCTATCTTCCAAAGATTCTGTCTTCCACATGTTAACACTAAGTATAGATTGAATGAGTCATAGTTAAGGTTTTTGACATGGCTGGGAGATACCCTACACATTTGAAACTAAAGCACTGCATGTGGTTTTATTGGCTTTAAGTAATATATCTGTTATATAAAATAGATTGTTCTCCATTTTTATTGATTTCTTTACATAATTTCAAAAACGACTCTGGTTGGCACTTCTTGGCATTTAGCAGGAAGGCAATAGTTTGTAAACAGGTACTTAAATTATTTAAATAAACTTGCTTAAAAATTCTTTAATGAAATGAAAGTTAAATGATCATTGTTTTGAATCTAATTCATCTCTATGATCAAATCTACTAAGCCTAAGTACAGCCCATCCTTCCTTCAGGAAATAGGACATAAGAGTGGTGTTCGCACTACAAGAGCAGAAACCCTGACCCTCTTGTTCAATGCCTAGCACGGTGCAAGCAACATAGTAGGTGCCCAGGGAACAGTTGCTGAATGAATTGTCCGTAATTTGTCATTTGGTCTTGAGGTGTTACCTGGGGTAAGAAGTGAGCCATTTAAATTAATAATATTTACCTATTTCCAGAAATTTTTCATGCTTGCTCTCAAAGATTATTTTTAAAAGTTTATTTACTTATTTATTTGAAAGTCAGAGAGAAAGAGAAAGAGAAAGAGAGATTGATCTTCTGTCTGCTGGTTCACTCTGCAAATGGCCACATCGGGTAGGGCTGAGCTAGAGCTGAAACCAGGAGGTAGGAACCTCATCTAGGTTCCAATGTGGGTTCAGGGCCCAAGCCCTTGGATCATCTTCCCCTGCTTTCCCAGATGCAATCTTCAGGTACAGAAACCTGGAGCCCTTGGCTCATTCTAGAAACAGGCCCATTTTCTATAGAATTTCTATAATTAATGATTATAGAATTCTGTAATGGAATTTATATTAGCTAAAAGTTTTATAGTCGATTAATCAGGTGTTAGGAAGATAGGCAACTTGGACCACAGCACAGGAGCCAATGGGACCTAGAAATTATTGGCTATGTTTTTCTAGGTACAATATGTGTGATTTTTTATAGCAATTTTATTTATTTATTTATTTGACAGATAGAGTTAGACAGTGAGAGACAGAGACAGAGAGAAAGGTCTTCCTGCTGTTGGTTCACCCCCCCAAATGGCCACTACAGCTGGTGCTACGCCCATCCAAAGCCAGGAGTCAGGTGCTTCTCCCTGGTCTCCCATGTGAGTGCAGGCGCCCAGGCACTTGGGCCATCCTCCACTCCCCTCCTGGGCCACAGCAGAGAGCTGGACTGGAAGAGGAGCAGACTGGAAGAGGAGCAGCTGGGACTAGAACCCGGCGCCCATATGGGATGCTGGCGCAGCAGGCGGAGGATTAACCAAGTGAGCCACGGAGATTTTTGTTTGTTTGTTTCAGTAATTGTTATCAGTTGTGATTCTTGGTTTCAGAGTCTCTCTTCCTATCTTTCATTTAAACCCATTTGTTACATTGGAGTAGTCACAGGAACAAATCTTGGCTGTATATGTGCCAGGAAATGTGCAATAAGTTATCAGCCTATTGAAAAAAAGCTATTAAAGAATCAGTGCTTATGCCTTTGGAAAGGAATCTGGTTGTGTCATTCTGAGTGGGTCTGATTCACCTGAACTCTGCCAGAAGAGAAAAAGCAAGAAAGTAGAACACATGTATCTTTTGTGTACCAGTCTGTTAGACCTCAAATGAGATTACTGTTGACAGGGGCAAAATTTGTCCTTTTCTTTCCACAAGGTAATTTAGCTGCTTTCAGATGCAAAATCCTTCCTCCCCACCACCCCCACCACTTCCTCCATTCTCTCTCCCCTCAACCCCTCCCCTTTAATTCCTGCCTGGAATGGATTCCTCCCAAATGAGGATAATCCTGCCTTAGCTGTTTACTCACTTGGTTACCTTCCTGGGCTCTGCACCGTCCACAACAGGCTTTGCAATTTTTTATTTATTCCTGGCAGAATGCACTTAGGAGTTTTTATTATAGTTATGGTTGAGGTGGCACTTTAGCTTTAAGCCCTTATATTTATGATTTATAACTTTCTCTCTAAATTGCATGTTGGACTAGAATTTCTCAAGCACATTTTCTATTTAGACACAAGTGTTTCATAAAATGTGAAGAAAATATTGGGCATGGCAGCCTAATGTCTAAGAATTCATTTAACTTACCTGCCTCAGAGTTAAATGATGTACCTCAGTGTGTCATCTATTGAACGGGTCTGGGCACTCAGTAAAAAGCCATAGACAAATACCTAAATTAAGGAAGCTATTGTGAAAGAAACACAACAAAACTCTGTGTACCTTTCAGTAAAATCACTTTTAAATCACCATTGTTTTATGTTTCCAAAACACCTATAGATCCCCAAATGGTGGTTAAATTACTGCCATTCATTAATGGTAATAGTTTAAACAGTCCTATAAACTCCAAGACAGCTTCCCAGAACCTGTGTTGTATAAATTACTTCATTTAATGCTTGATACAGTCCTATGAAGTGGGTATAATTACTTTGACAAAAAGATTCAGAGAACTGAAGTAATTTGCTGAAAAGTCATTTTGGCTAGTTTAAAGGCATTATTTTAGGATTTGAACTCCTATCCACTTACCTCTAAAGCTTTTGTTTGTTCCCATCAATTTAAATATGTATTCTTAGTTACTCTTTTAAGTAATAGTCCAGGTGAATACCCTTTGTCATCTTTTGAAGGAACAGGCTCCTATAGACTATCATAGTCTACAGGTGTTTTGTTTCTTTGCTACTTTAGTGATTTTCCTTCTCCAGAGGATGGATAGTTTGTAATCCGAAATGAAGGTTAAAGAATTTGTAGGTGAAATGGGTAAATTCCTCAGGAGGCGTAATCATTCAAATACGGAATTGTAATTTTTTAAAAATTGTACTTTTCCAATATTTCTGATGATATGAAATTCTATGCAGACATCTACAACTTGCATCCTAAGCTATTGTGCTTTATATGATTTCCTAGGAACTCTACAACACACAGTTAAACTAAACATATGTTATAGAACACCATTTGAAAAATGTTGTTGAAGTGACAGGGTAGCAACAGAAACCTTAATTTTAAATTTCATGACTTTTGTGCAATTAGGAGCTCAACCTTAACATTGTATTAACTTAGCATTTTTGCATTTAATTATAGATATTGGGTTAAAGCTATGGAAGTTAATATTTTAAGCTTCTATTAATGGTTGTAATAGATTTTTTTGTATTTTTTTGGTTAAAATAATCAAAAGGGCATTTAACCTGGACAGGAAATAAATCTGGGATTCTAGTGATTAATATTAAATCTGCTAATGTATTGTCCTGCTATTCCCCAGAAGCCTAGGTAATCTGGTGCTATATGCAAGAGCTTACAGGTAACAAGAATCACTGGAAAATGACCTAGAGTTCAGTACTTTTCTTTGAATTGTCATGGTAGCATTGTTTTTAGCTTCACAGTGGGAAGGACTTTAAGCAAGTGCAGGGTGGGGATTCAAAGATAAAAGGAATTGACATAAAAACTTAAGAAATTGCTTAATTTGTAAATTTAACCCTGTATCATGATTCTTCATTAGGGATATTTGCTGTACTGATTCAGTACCAAGCACAGGGGGCAAATGGGATAGAAAGGGCACTAACTATATTGAAGATGACACTAGAAATTTGGAGGGCTCTTAATAATTAAGTACTTAAGCTCACCTAGAGAAGTGATTAGTGTTTAGAAGTGGAGACATAGCTACAGGAAGACAGATAAATTAGAATGGAGCAAAATGTCCAGTTTGCCACAATTCTTTTAAGCAATTTTAGCCTGCACAAGGGATGTGGGAATACTGTTCACGCTGCTTCTACAGCCTCTCACAGGACTACTCTGGTCCCAAACCTTTGACTCTGGTGATGCAGACATATGTAAGCAGAAGGGCCTTGGGTTTCTTTGACATGTCTGTCTCTGATATACCAGGTAATACTAATATTTAAATATATTCTTAAAAGTCATGGCTGAAAAGAGTTTGCAACTAAGAGAAAATGAACCTTTGTAATTAAAATGAAATTTATCCCATCAGAGCATATATGTGGTAGGATCTTATTAAAGGCTAGAGATACAATGGGTCATGGTGAGCAGCTCATGGTCTAGTTGGAGCACTGGAGAGCAGGAAGGGTGGGTACAGTCTAATAAAAAGAAAAAACAGAATGTGTCAGGAACGATATTAGAATGTTCAGAGGAGGAGATGATGGTTGGACGCAATGGTCAAGTACACATGATGTAATGCAGTGAAAAGAACACTGGGAGAGGAGTTTGTTCTACACTCCTGGCATACCACGCATGACCCAAAGTAATACTCTGTTTCTATATTTCTGTAGCTATTAAATGGGTGTAATACTTCATTGCTTACACTGCAGCATATATTAAGATGCAAATAAGAGCTATGTATATGGAAGCACTAGGTAAACTATACAGTGCTAACATCTAACATTAATGCTACTGTATTGCCAGAAATGGTGAAGAATCAACACAATTAAATGGATGACTCAGACTAAAACTCATTTTACTAAAAATGCCAAATAATTGTGAAGAAGTAAACTTTGATGGTTAAATTGTATGAATGATGCCTCTGCCTGAAACTCTATTATATGGAATTGATATTTTCTGGCCAGAAACTAGCAGCATAATTGAGACTTTCCAAAATTATAATCTTCTGGAGCTAGGAGAGAGAAACATAAAATTGGAAAGAGCCTGGACACTTATACATTAAAAATGACAAGATGAAAAAGAAGGAGGATTGTGCTTTTCCAAATGTCAAAATTTAAAATGCTAATAAAATCCAATAAACAGGATATTTACCATGGCTACAACAACTAGCAAAGGTTAACTTGGACAAGGACTGGAAACCATTGATGGTACCGAGGGACAACAATCAATGAGCATACCAACCCCGGATGAGTTTTAATCTCATTGGCATGTGCTCAAGTCATGGAGCTGCTTCTTTCACAGATTGAACCTGACTGTCATCATTATTTATAAGAGACTTTTTTCAATGCACATATTATTTCATAACTGTGCTCTTTTTTTTTTTTTCGTTTTGCATAGCAGAAGTTACTTTTGAATCAAAGCAAGGAAAGTGTTCCTAGGTGATTTAGCTCCCAACAGTTTGAGTAAGATGACAGAATGCTCAGATACAAGCAGGACCTGTCTCTACACATCTTAGACAGAGAGCAGAATATTCAAACATGTGTATCTTGCACTTAATTTAAACTGCGTGGTTGGTTACCTATCTCTTTGGCAATTCAGTATAAAGTTTTATTACTGTGAAATAGAATAGGGTAGGGATTTATGTCACACAAAAATGAATTTCCATGGATGGGAACACACATGAAATAATTTAGGTAAGCAGTATGTCAAATGAAAATTTAAGATGTTAGAGCTGGTGTTGCAAAGGGAGGAAGCAAAAGAGGAGGTTTGTTTAATAGATGATAAATATATCACACTGGGGAAAGAAAAAGAACCACAGTCGCTATAGGAAATTATTATTAATATTGAAGAATTGTAGAAAACAGTGAAGAATGAGTTTTAGGGCCATGAAATCAAAGCAACTGATTAGATGAGGGGGCAGTCTCATTTGAATGTCAATGAAAAATGTAACACTTAAAATAAATGTGAGCCCATATGATTATACCGAGGAATGAGTGAAAACCAGAGGCCTGGCGTTCCTGCAGGCCTAGCCCTTAAGGACATGTTGTTTTATTTATTTATTTTTTCAAACATTCTTGTTGCAGAGGTTACAAAAGGACCAGCCATCTGCTAAGCTCCTTTCACCTCTAAAAAAAATCCTGCCTTTCCACTAGTCTCATTGATTGCATTTTGTTTCAAAGCAGTCCCAGTTGTCAGAAATAGAATGTAAGAACGTGCTCCCCCAGAACAGCTCTTGTGGCTTTCTACAGGCTTGTACGGAACTCTGCTATGATGGAAGGGTATGAAAATCTCTTTCTTTTTCATTCTGTACTTCTTGACCTTTTTTGTAGGCTTATGTGGAGAAATTAATGATAGTAAGTCTCTGACATTGAATTAAAGGTTGTCCTATGGCCGATGCCGTGGCTTAACAGGCTAATCCTCCACCTTGCGGCGCCGGCACACCGGGTTCTAGTCCCGGTTGGGGCGCCGGATTCTATCCCGGTTGCCCCTCTTCCAGTCCAGCTCTCTGCTGTGGCCCGGGAAGGCAGTGGAGGATGGCCCAGGTCCTTGGGCCCTGCACCCGCATGGGAGACCAGGAGGAAGCACCTGGCTTCTGCCTTCAGATCAGCGCGATGCACTGGCCGCAGCGGCCATTGGAGGGTGAACCAATGGCAAAAAGGAAGACCTTTCTCTCTGTCTCTTTCTCTCACTATCCACTCTGCCTGTCAAAAAAAAAAAAAAAAAAAAAGGTTATCCTATTTTTAATCTGCCTTTACTTCTCTAATTCTGAAACATGGGGTAAAAATCTCAAAGGATTATAAAATTACTGTGAAATTTAGAGTTTAAGTAGTTAATTTAAGTAAGAGACTTAGGAGAAGAAAGGGGAGAGGTTAATGTTTCTGAGTTGTTGTCATGCAGTAAGAGGGGAAACACAAGAGGAGGAAGGAAGAAGAAGTTTGCTGTGAAAGGCCAAGGAATTCTTGGTTTAGGACTTGTGTTAGGATGGTTGCCAAGGCTGAGATTTTCTGAAGATGCCCAGGATACTATAATAACAAAGCACAGCTCCAGAGAAAGGTCTGGGTTGGGGAGGAAGACTCAGGAGTTCTTGATGAAGAAGTAGCAGATGAAACCTTAAGACTGGATGGGAGCAATTGGGAGGGAAAAAAAAAAACCAGGTAGGGGCTAGGAAATCCCAATACTTACAGAGTGGACAAGAATGAAAAGCCAAAGAAAAGATGGGGGAGACAGTTAAGGAAATCGAGCCAATAAAACCAAGAATGAAGTATTTAAGGAAGAACAACCTAAAATAAAACGGAAAATGCCCAAGTGATTGGGCTCAGAAGAAGTTAATTCTGACTGTGAGAGTTAAGTACTATTTTGTAGTGACCTGGGACAGACATTTGGCCTAGGAGTTAAGATACAAGTTAAAATACTCACATTCTACAACAGAGTACCTGGGTTGAAGTCTTAGCTCTGGCTTCTGACTCCAGTTTCCTACTAATGCACACCCTGAGAGGCAGCCAGCAAGTGATTACTCAAGTGTTGGGTCCCCGCCACCCACAGGGGAGACCTGGATTGAGATCCTGGCTCCCAGCTTTGACCTAGTCCTGCTCTGGCTGTTGTGGGCATTTGAGGAGTAAACTAAACAAAGGAAACTTTCTCTCTCTTTCTCTCTCTCTCTCGTTCTTGTTCTCCCTACCTCTGAAATAATTTTTTTAAAGTTGTAGTGTCAGGGTTGGTGCTGTGTCGTAGTAGATTAAGCCTCTGCCTGCAACGCTGGCATCCCATATGGGCACGCAATTTGAGTCCTGACTGTTCCACTTCCAATCCAGCTCCCTGCTAATGGCCTGGGAAAGCAGTGGAAAATGGCCCAAGTGCTGAGGCCCCTGCACCCATGTGGAAAACCTAGAAGAAGCTCCTGGCTCCTGGCTTTGGATCAGCCCAGCTCTGGCCATTGCAGCCATCTGGGGAGTGAACCAACAAGTGGAAGACCTCTCTCTCTGTCTGTAACTCTGCCTCTCAAATAAATAAATAAACCTTTATAAAAATATAACATTGTAGTATGCATTTAATAATAGCTGATAGCTGAAATTTTACAGGTAGTAGAAGCCGAATATAACTAAAAATATTTCTTTTAGTATCCCCTCATATGTCTCAGTTTTTTTTTTTTTTTTACAGGTAAAGTTATAGACAGTGAGAGATAGAGACAGAGAAAGGTCTTCCTTCTGTTGGTTCACTCCCCAAATGGCTACTATAGCTGGCGCTGCATCAATCCGAAGCCAGGAACCAGGTGCTTCTTCCTGGTCTCCCATGCGGGTGCAGGGACCAAGCACTTAGGCCATCCTTCACTGCCCTCCCAGGCCACAGCAGAGAGCTGGACTGGAAGAGGAGCAACCTGGGACCCATATGGGATGCTGGTGCTGCAGGAGGAGGATTAACCAAGTCAACCACGGCACCGGCCCCAATACTTTTCAGTTTATCTCTTCACTTACCCCTCCCTTTGGTATGTTTTAATTCATCAAAATATTTAATTTATTCTTTATTATGAGTCATTAGAACAATAGTACACAAAATATATTAAAAGGCTATGGTTGTTACAATACATTTCCACACCAAAAAAACAAGTAAAAATTCTCATCATCCCTACCTTCTACTTAAATAGGATAAAACAAAAAACTAGAAAGATCTTTTAAAAATAAAAATTACTTTTACTGTATACTGTAATTTCCAAACCAGCTATGTTCTTTTGCGTTTACTCAGCTAGAGTTCTGTAGGAGATGAGAAAAGTACACATACTATCCTCAGAGATCTTACATATAACTCAAGAAATTATTACAAAGAGAAAAACATGGGGAAAGAGACAGTGTCTTTGAGGCAGGAGCCATCTCCAATTTAAGACAGTTCTTACTTAAGATCGTATTAACTTGTAGAATGTATAACCCCCCAAATCTCAGTGGCTTATCCTAATGGAAGTTTCTCTTTTGTTCATAAAAAGACCAGTCAGGGAGTCAGATTAGCAGAGCTTGACCTTCATCTTCAGCACATAGTTTCCAACATCACTTTTAATGTGACATGAAGCCAAAAGATTAAACGAGAGAGAGAGAGAGAGAGAGAGTGAGAGAGGCACTATTCAGGACGCTTTATGGGCCAGGCCTGGGACAGCCCGTGCCACTTCTACCAGCACCTCACTGGCCGGAATTTGATCACAGGCCATAGCTATCAGAAGAAAAAGCTGAGAAAGAGAGGAAAAGGAAATGATTTTAGGGATCAGGGAGGCACTTGCAGGTGGTTGGACTTACAGACCACGGACAGTGTGTGGAAGAGTGGAGCAGGATGGGAAAAGGGGCTTGAAGAAAGAAGCCAGCCCAGCTTCACGTGCATGGGTAGGGCAGATCATGTTGGTAGCAACATGTGAGCTTTCCATATAAGCTTCTTAACAACATTGTTTTCACATCACAGCAAAACAATCTGTAATGCCTAGCAGTATTCTTAACTGGATGTTGAATGTTAAAGCAGAGGGGAAACCCAGACTTTCTCCTCCAAGACATCTCAGGGGCCGGGAGCTCAGGAAGGTCACAGCATCCAGATCTCACACACTGTCTGTCACAATCGGAAGAGACCTGGATCTCAGCTTCCACTCAGGCGCTCTTTCTGTGAGGGAAGTACAGGTTTGAGTATTTTGTGCCACGATTAGAAATAACCAAGGAATTTCATCACAAATTATTTCAGTCATCCTACCACAAATTCTACCTTCTAACTAAAGGCAATCATTTCGTTCTGTTCTAAAATCTCCTGTATGGTAATCAGTATAGTCTGTCTGTATTCTGTGTAAGAAAAGATCTTGTTTTTTCATTCTAAAGATCAGTGTCTACACCTTCTTTTTGTGCCTCAGTCCAAATATTCAGAGCAAGGACAGATGAAATCAACATGTTTACTGTTACTCTGCAACCTAAATTTTAAAAGGAAAGGGGAACAAAAGGTGAGTGATGAGTGAGTTGCATGGCTATAATTGAGTTTGTGTTGCTTTATTGTTATAAAATTTTAATTGGCATGGTGCTTCAATGTATATCAAAATGCATGTCACAGCTCTTGTATAAAAATAAATTTGACTTTAAAACACATTTTCTTTGGTGAGAATGATAAATTATCTTAGAGCTTGTGACTCTCTACTTTTAAAAATCATAAGGTCAGTTCTTTAATTAAAAGATAAAGAAAAGTACTCAGTGTCCACATAGTTAAATCATTTATATCTGGATAATCTAGTAATCAAAAAAAATTTTTGAAGGGAAAAACACAATCTATCTTCAGGATAATTGGTCCAAGAATGACTTCTTTTCAGAATCTCCCAACACAGTACAAGAAAATGAAGATTATACTATATACAATAAAGAATTTGTTCTAAATTTACTTATTTTATTTTCAATCATAAAAGCTTAATTATTTTATTAAGTAGTAGTTCTCAGAATTCAGCAATCTTTTTCCCAAAACAACTAACATGTAAATATAGCCAGCCTCCAATATAGGAACTACATCATATTAAATTAATTACAGTGACCGGTAAACATATATTGTTAAAGAGAGTAGAGCCACATGTACTCTCCCTAGCCTGACAGTCTCCCCCATTTGGTTCCACATAGGCAACTTCATTTTATACCCCCGAGATTGGGAGAAAGGTATTACAAAGACCAGTAGATAATAAAACCCAGCAGAACATTTATAAAAATCAGCCCCAAGAATGTCTGTTGATAGAAATCTAAAGCTCTAGTTGTGTCTGGATGTGTGTGTGACGACAGTGCTCTACAAGCCTGCCCAGCAAAAGGCCTCCTCCTCACTACAGCCCCACGAAGCACTGTGGATATTGTTTTATCCACCTGATGTTTTGGCAAACTTCAGAAGCTTATTAATGCACCCACAGTGTATTAAGTGCCAGAACTATTCTACCTCCTATAGAGGAAAGGCCCTCCTATGAGGCTCCAAATTTTTGGACCTGCCATCTAGTGGCCACTGCTGTCACAAGAGAGTCACTACTTTTTGGGCTTCATTTGAACACTGGAGTTTAAATGTGGCTCATCTGTGGATAAATATGGAGGCATTGCCCCAACGAGGCAGTTGTCTCCTCCTTCCTTAGACACTGCCGTTGTCCTCGAACAGCTTCAATCAGACCATTTGTTATGTTCAGAAAAGAAAAAAGACCCACAGATTTTTCTGTCACAATGATACACTTCCCACCTGGAACTGCAAAGAAAAGAAAAAGTCTTCCATTATTGAAAAAAGATCTGGAGTGGCGAAGGGGGGAAGGGGAGGAGAGGAGGGGCAGCTGGAGCTCAGGCATATATTCTGTCAAGTAGCTCTACTCGTGAAACTAATTCTTACAAACTGTGCACCCAACAGAGTAAACCTCTTATTTTGCTGTTTTTTGCTCTGATCCCCCACATGGCTGTAATGTTCTAGTTGTTTTCCCCCGTCTTATAAACCACATAGGCATTTGATATACATAATGTTGGCAAAGGAACAATTTACAAATGACTTAAGTAGGTAATTATTTGTTAGAATATAGGTCTATGGAAGTATATGTTACTGTAGCAAAACCTGGTAAGAGGTTAGTTTTGTTTCTGTGTTTCTATTATAATCTCTGGTTGCTAGTTTTCCTTTTTTCTAGGGATTTATGAGTGGAATGTAAAAATGCACAGTGGGTTATTATTTATTATGTGTCAAAGAAACATGAATATACAGAGCAAAGGCCAGTTTGTGAACTATGCCAAACAGTCCTCAGTCCAAGGGACCTTACAATACAACTCTTAAGCAGGTCCTGGAAAATGCAAGACAGAATGAAAACAGATGGGTGAATGATACTTATTCAATATCTTAAATATAGAACTCAGTAGTGCAGGTGCAACTTCAGATGTTATTTGAAAGAAGAGACAGAATATCTTGGCATTGTGTCATTTATTCATAAATATTATAAATTTTATATTATTTGAGAAACTATTCTAAATATACAGGGTGGTTTAAAAGGAGGTGTGAAAGCTGATTCCATCAAATGAGACAAAGGGCAAACTGAGTGAGAAACGAGGACTGAACATAAGAAAAGAAAATGAAGGGGAACCAGCCCAAGGATGGAGCCAAGAAAAAAACAAATCCCAAAGGGATACATAAAGTTTGTTGTAAAAGAAAAGCAGGGATTTAAAAAGAAAATAACAAATTGAAACAACTGAGGAAGAAGATGATCTTGGCAATGATGTCCTGAGTATACTAAAATTGCCGAGAGAATCTAGGAACAATAATGGCAGAGACTAAGATTTAGTATGGGAATTGCGAAGTGAGGACGCAAAATTCGGTGCTGTGGACAAAGAAGCAGATTCTGGTCTTGAAGGTGGTGTCCATAGAGCAGAAAGAATTGTCAGATATAACTAACAGAAGACTAAAAAGTATGAAGGGAGTTATATATGTGAGATTATTTGTTGTAGAAGACCGAAGTCAAGGAACCTCTCCAGTGAGCAGTAATATTTTTTTGAACATCCGTTATCTGACCTACATTATGTTATTTATATTTAATGTGCCATAAATGTAAGTCAGGACCCCTGTGCAAAAAATAAATCCACATTCTAATGAAAAGATAAAAGACACCCACCTGAAACAATTAGAAAGTATAAGGCAACTGGTGTTACTAGGTATTGCGTGACTTTAGAGATGTGAGGAATCAGCAGTGCTCACATCATGGAAAAGGCACCCAGGAAGTAAGAACCATCTTGGGCTGGAAGAATTGGTGTGTGAGGAATGGACACAAACCAGGGAAAAATATGATGAAATCCATCAAGACAGAAATGCCTTGGTGTTTTGGGGGAGCAGTGAGTGACTTTACGGAGTCAAATGAATGGGGGAGGCCGGCACCGTAGCTTACTAGGCTAATCCTCCACCTGCGGCGCCAGCACCCCGGGTTCTAGTCCCGGACGGGACGCCGGATTCTGTCCCGGTTGCCCCTCTTCCAGGCCAGCTCTCTGCTATGGCCCAGGAAGGCAGTGGAGGATGGTCCAAGTGCTTGGGCCCTGCACCCGCATGGGAGACCAGGAGAAGCACCTGGCTCCTGGCTTCGGATCAGTGCAGTGCGCCGGCCGCAGTGCAGCGGACCTTTCTCTCTGTCTCTCTCTCTCACTGTCCACTCTGCCTGTCAAAAAAAAAAAAAAAAAAAAAGAAAGAAAGAAATGAGTGGGAGAGTGGGAAGGAACAGGAAGAATAATTAGGTGAGGCCGTTGTATGAACCTTCGAATACAAGAGTTCATCAGTATGGAGTGGGTGCCAATCATTAGTCCACTCTAGAAATACTTGTTAAGGGCATGTTATATTCTAGCTACAGTGTAGGTAAGACTTTTTCCTTTATGAGACTTACATTCTAGTGAAGAAAAATAGAATTCCCCCCCAGCAAAGACACAAACACATAAATGAACAATATACTTTCAGATACTGGTTAGTGCCTTGAAGAGCATTTAACTGAGGAGCTACAAAGAGCATGGCTGGTGAGAGCTGTGATGGCCCTGCAGGAGCAGAATGCATTGAAAGAGAAAGTATTTAAGACTTAGAGATCATCTGAATAGAGAGCAAAAAGGATGTGGGTGATTTATGGGTATCTGGTCTGGGAAACTGAAGTTTCCTAGTGTCTGTCAGATAAACTGCAAAGGACAAGGAGACAGAGGAAAGACTGAGAGGGGTAGGAAGCCCTGGTCAGCACTCCAGATCTGAAGAGTTTAGCCACTGGCTCACTACTGCTCTTTTCATTTCTGCTTCATTACAATTCATGGTTATTTCAGAGTCTAAATATGTAATCCTTGTCATAACTTCTCTCAATTGTTTGATCTTCTCTCATGATCTGTCTCCCACCTGACCATAGCTACTCATACCTATGGCTGTACTTTTGACATTTCTATCACTAATAATCATAAATTTCAATAATCTCAGTTTCAAGCATCCCACTCTCCAACTACCACCTAATGTCTTTGCCGCTCATCTGCTGGGTTAGTTCTCCAACAATGCCTTTCTACCATTAGGACTTCTAATTCATTGATTTTTACCCTTAGTCTCTCATATTCTCACTTTGTTAGATGGCTTAGATTCCACAGACAACGGGCATTTTAATCATTTCCTTGTATGCAACCTTAACTTCCTTGAGCTTCTCTGGCTTCATTGTGTTCTCCTAGAAATTTTCGACAGTATTGATGATAAACCAAGTCCCCACCTATTCCAAGCCTGCATGACAGTTGAATGTGGCTAAATAAAAACACTCTCACCCTAATTTCATGACCACTCAAGGGGGTACATAGTGCTGCCCAACAATTTTATCTCCCTGTCAAGATAAGAGTATTTCCTATCCTTCCCTCTTTAAGACTTCCGGCATCTCTTCCCCCATCCTACTCTCAAAATTTCCTTTCTCTTTTATTGAGAAAATAGGAGCAATCAAAAAAGAGCTTCACACTCACTCTCCAGAAAACCTATGAATCTGCACCTGTGCCCTTGTACTCTGCTCTCTCTCCCTACATCTACAGATAAACTCCCTGTACCCCATCTCAGTCTACCCCGTTTTGCGTTAGAACCAGCCCTTCTCGCATACTCATAAATCATGCTCCTGAAAAGCTCACATCTTTGTTTTACTTTATCAAAGTTCCTCACAGTATAAAATCTTTCCTATCAACATACAAACAAATTTTAATTTCTCTCACTGTAAAAATACTCTATGACTCCCATCTTTGGCAGTTCCTGCCCCAATTCATTTATTCTCATTAAAACACAACTTCTCATGATGTCTGTAACCATTATAGACACTCTCCAATACTTTTTTAATTCTCTCTTGCTCCTTCTCTAATTAACTTTTGCTCCCGCCAGCCCAGTAAAACTTTCCCTGCTAAAGTGCCCAGTGACTTCCATGTTGCTAAATCCATTGAACAGTTGCAGGCTTCATCTTTCCTTATCTCTCAGCATCATTTCACATGGCTCCATTACTCTTTCTCTGATGAAAGATTTTCTTCACTAGGTTTTCAATTCTCCATGCAATTGTGATGGTTTTCCTGTCTCACAGAGCAATTCCTTCTCAGTCGCATTTCCACAACGTGAACATTAGAGGATCCTAGGGCTCAGTCTTTGAACTGCGTCTCTTCTTTATCTCTACTCCCTCCTTTCTCAAGCTTGTGCTTTAGGCTTGTTTCTCTAGTCTAGGCCTTTAACCAGAATTCTAGGCTCTCCTATTCAGTTGTGTCCAACCTCTCCACTGTGTGCCTGTAAATATCTCAAATTTCATAGGAATGGGGTTCCTCGTTTTACCCAACAAATACACAGTCTTCCCTATCTTTATTTACAGCATGTACAACTCCTTGGAGTTGTTCTAGTCAAAAATGTTTTTCTCTACCAGCTCTTTACTTCTCTCACAGATCCACAATCAATGAACAAATCAGGCTGTTTACCTTCAAAATATGGACAAAACTGTACCACTTCTCTTTCTCACCACTTCTATTACCCTGATTCAAGCCACTATCACCAAATTATCTGGATTATTCCAGTAGACTTCTAGTTATGTTCTCTGCTTCTGGACTTAACCACTCATAGACTGTTCTCAAAAGGTACTCAGAGTGATACTTTGCAACATATGCAATATAATTGCAGCCATTCTTTGTCACACCTCCACTGTGAACTCTCTCAAAGATCCACAGGGTCCTCCACATTCAGTTTTCCTACTCCTTCTCTGCCCATTAAGCCCTCAATCTCTCTCTCACTGCTCCCAACCCTCATGGACCTCCTTGCTTTTTTCATACCCACCGTACTTGAGTTCCCTTCAGGGCCTTGGCACTTGCTTTCCATACCGCCTTAAATTTTGTCCCCCAGATAAAGCTTAATTGCTCATCATCTTAAGACCTTTGTTCAGTTTTCAATTCTAAGTGAGGCCATTCATTATCACCATATTTAAAATTAGAACCCCTCCCTTGCTTCAAAGCACTTACTCCCTTCAGACATGATGGGTGTTTTATTTACATGTTTATTTCCACTTGCCATGGAATATAAGCTTCATTACTGTAAAGGCTTTTATTTTGTTTATTTGTTAGTCTCTGAGAAATCCCCAGGGACTAGAACCATTCTTTGTGCCCAAAGAGTGTTCAGGAAATATTTGTTGGATGAATAGAACACAAGAATGAGTGCTTCTTTCCCTGAGTTTTTAGATGTTTTTATTAAATGCAAAACATAATATCATGGCATGGGCCCCATGATTCTCCATGGCAAAATTTTCATATTCTTCAAAATTAATTTTGAAAATAGCAGCACTTATGCAAGTTTATGCAGAATATTAGATAGGCCACTATTTCTGTTTAGCACCCAAAGCAGCAACATCAAAAGCATTTATTATTATTTTTTATTTAGTAAATGTTTTATTAGGGAATGTTGGTATTCTAGACACAGGTAGTGACATGTGCAAGGACTCAGAATCATAAGAGGATATAGTACCATGGAGTGTCATGGTATCGGAAGGGACAGATGATGAAGGCCTGAGCTGATGTGGCACAATAGGGATGAGAGGGATAGAAATGCAAGAAACAACATGGAGGGAAAGGTCATTAGAATCAAGAAATGTAGTTATGGGGACACAAAATATTATCTCCCTTTTCAGGGTATGACGTTAGCAAGTGATTAAAAAAAAATAGGTAAGAGTGAAACTTTAACATGTAGGACATGTGTTATATAACTACTTTGTAGAGATAAGCTTGAAGTCCCTCATTGTCATAGTGACTATGAAAGTATCAAGGGAGGTGCAAGGCTTAGGCACCACTTCTGGTGATGGCCTCGCTGGCAGAGTTCCAGGGAAAGACAAAGCATCACATGGCAAGAGATGGGAATCGTGTGTGTGTGTGTGTGTGTGATTTTGTGTGTCTTCCTTTTCTTGTAAAGGCACCAGGATTCAATCATAGGAGCCCTACCATAACCACTTTATTACATCCTAATCACCTTCCAATGGCCCACTATTAAAACAATAGTCATGGGACTGGTGCTGTGGCATAGTGGATGAGGCTGCCGCCTGCAGTGCCATCATCCCATATGGGCGCCAGTTCGAATCCCAGCTGCTCCACTTCTGATCCAGCTCTCTGCTGTGGCCTGGGAGGGCAGTGGAGGATGGCCCAGGTCCTGGGGCTCCTGCACCCACGTGGGAGACCCAGAAGAAGCTCCTGGCTCCTGGCTTCAGATTGGCTCAGCTCTGGCTGTTGTAGCCATGTGGGGAGTGAACCAGCAGATGGAGGACCTCGCTCTGTCTGTGACTCTGCCTCTCAAATAAATAAATAAAATCAATCTTTAAAAAATCACTATCTTGAAAAAATAAATAAATAAAACAATAGTCACATTAGGTCTTCAGACTCTTAATGCTTTACAATGCAGATTAGATTTAACACATGAAGCCTTGGGGAACAAATAATATCCAGACCGTAGCACACAGGGAATCGAGGAAGCAGAGAAAGTTTCAAGGAGAAAGTGAGTCCAGCATTGGAGAAGTTGAATTTAGGGTGCTTGGAGATATCCAACTGGAGTTGTTCAATAGGTTATTTGATACAGAGGAACAAGAGGTCAAGATTTCCTTTTCTGGGGTGCATCTGTTATAATGTCGAACCATTGGGATAGTTACGGAGACCTCTGTTAAACAAAGGAGGGAAGTTATCATCTTCTTTTTTTGTTGGACTTGCAGGGGTGGGGAACAGAGCTCCTCAGAACTTCAGTAATTCCCTGAGGGCCAGCCTCTCTGTAAATCAGCCATCTTACAGAAATGTAGCTTTCAATTTTACTGTTTTCTGAGAATCTTTGTTTCCCTTGTCTTGAATTATTTAAAAATGTTTTCTTGCTGTACCCCTTTTGTCATCTTTATACCTCAGTTGGTTTATTTATTTACTTTTTAATTTTAGCATCCCTTGTTTCTGTTCTGTCTTCCCATACTTGAAATTTTCCCGAGAGAGGCAGCCATCAAGTGGAAAGTTTATATTGGTTTTATGGTAGTGGTTGTAATCTCTGTTGTCGCAATTTTCTAGAATCTGTGATCATCTGGAACTTCTCTCTGCTATGCCTCTTTATTGGCAGTCTCCCTTTCTTTCCTGTGTCTTATCTTTATCCCTCCAAAAAAGCTTCTGCAAAATGTGTCTTCCCCACCAATCACAGTGCTACATGGTTAGTGTATGCAGTCTCTATGGTAACTGGGATACATGCCACAATACCACATTTACTGGAGCAACCATCGTAGTGGGGAAATCAGCACTTGCCCTCCTCTGGCACCACCAAAGTTTGCCCACTGAAACTGGAATCAGATACTAGTATTTGAATGTGTAGGACAAGGAAAGTGGCAGAGGACATAATATGAACCCAGTTTCTCCAAAGGCACGTGGTTGGGTTTTCTTGGAATTCTTGAAGTTGATCTTATTTATCCCGAGTGAAGCCAGTGGATCCTGATGTGCTGATCCTGACCAGACTTGGAGAAAACCAGTTGAATTTGTAGAAGTTTCCTTTTTCTTACAGATCCATGACTACTCGCTAAATAGGCTAATTTCACTAAAATTAAGATATACTTTTAGGTAAGCTCAGAGAAATTACCAATATACTATAAAAATTATTCACTAGCATTGTAGGGACAGACTTTTTCAAGTGGTTTCCCCAGCAACTGCATATTGACCCAGTGAGGGCAAAAAGCAAAACTGGCTTTCTGTGAGTATGCTTAAGAGCAGGAGCAATTCTGTGGGTCACAAAGGGAATTCAGATGAGGCAATGAGGCTCCCCTGGTGTGCTTCCACCAGGACTGAACTTCCCTCCCAGTACACAGAGAGTAGGACTCCCAAGTGTAGCCCAGTGGAAACAAAGGGCCACAGGCAGAGTTTTCCAACCTTGGCCCTGTGGACATTTGGGGCCTGATAAGTCTTTATTGTGCATTGCAAGATGGTTCACAGCCTCGCTGGCGTTCACCCACCACATGCCAGTAGCAGCTTCTCCAGACATGACACACCAAAAATACAAATGTCCCCTGGTAGAGTCAAAAATAACTCCACACTGAGAACCACTGACCTAAAACAAGATGTGGCGTAGGTAAGAAAAGAGAGTTGAAGAGTCTACTGTTAAAGGCCTAGAATAGCCATTCAGTTAGCGAGTCAGCAGGCATTTGAGGCTCTCCCCCTCCCCAGGCACTCCTGTTTATCAGGATACAATCATGAGCAACCCAAGAAAGACTTGATCGCATGGAGCTTACATTCTAGTCAATGTGCACCACATGTTTGTAGCCAGCTGGATCCCATTGCCTCCACACAGCCTCGCAACAAATGCTTCAAGCCAATAGAGGGCCAAGAAAAGAAAAACACAAGTTCATGTTTGAAGACTCCTTTTTTCAGTTTATGAACCTCAAAAGCGGTTTTGATTTAAAAATGAAACTTGGCAAGTGATTAGTTCATATGTTTTAGTTTATAATATGTTTTAATCATTTTGGGTGTTTTCAAAACAAATGGTGAGATTAGGGGTTTTTTTCCCCTTCTATTTTTGGCCCCTTTCCTCTGGAGAGTCTTTCTCTTGTGTTTAGTTTTGGTGTTCTTAGTATATTTGAAGAATGCTTTTAAGTATTTGCAATGTGTGCACGTGGGTGAAAGGAGAGGAGGAAGAAGAAACATAAGGGTTTGTGATCTCCGCTCAAACAGATACCCATACTTCAGCCCCAAATCTGGTTTCCGGCATCGCTTCCTCCAGGAAGCTGCCTCAGAAACTGCTCCCGGCAAGTCCCCGGACACAGGTGGTCTTCTAGCCCTCTACATGTATCCTTTTCATGGTGCAGTAAGGAAGCAATAGTGAGCGTCCTTCTTCAGGTTCTCCCCTGTGGAATTAAGTATAGTGAGAGTCAGCACCATGTCAACCCTGTCCACAACTTTACCTTTATCAACATAGCGTCTGGCACACAGGAAGTGCTTCAGAAACCTCTGTTAAATGAGTCATTGATGGAGAATCCCAGGTTTGGGGGTGTCCTGCCCAAATACTTTTAACCTGTGTGCCACCTATGAGTTCCCCTACCTCCAGTCTGAGACTTCATGGCATTGATCATCATTTTGTAGACCATGAAGTAATGTTTGCTTTCTATTGTCAGTGAAACCCTTAAAAAACTATGCTTAAATCAGAAAGTCTGGAGAACAGCTTAAGTTCATTAATCTTAGGAATATTTCAGGCTTATAGAGAGATTGCAAGAATGTTAGGGAAATAACAGGACATGGCATTTAAGGAATATTTTAAAGTATTACTAATGCCCTGAGAATCGTTCAAGAGTTAAGGGTTTGGAGAATAAATGCTTATGATTGTCCGTGTGGGGCAGAGTAAAATTATGTAACTTATTTACTTGTTTTCTTGTTCGAAGCCTATTCTACTAGAATTTCAGCTTTTTAAAGGTGGAGAACTTAACCTATCATATCCTCTGTGCCTAGAATGGTGTCTGACACATAGCCAGTATCCAGTAAATTTTTACTGAATGAAAAGATGGTAGGCATTTGCCTTAGTGTGCTTTCTGTTGTTGTAACTGAATACAGCATACCAGCTAGTTCGTCAAGAAAGGAGGTTCATTTGGCCTACGGAAGGCCAAGAGGTTGGCCCCAGCATCTTCTTGGCAGCTGGGTGAAGTCCTTGCTGATGGGGTGCTGCAGAGTCTCAAGATGGCGCAAGGCATCACATGGTGAGAGAACAGGCAAGCCAGAGAGAGTTTCCATTTATAACAAAGCCACTTCTGTATTAACCCACTAATCCAGCAATCTAAGGGCACAGGTCTCAAGATCCAGTCGCTTTCTTAATGGACCCACCTGGTCCCATCTCTTAAAACTTCACAGCAGATATTAACTTTCAACATGAATTTTGATAGGTCTCTCAAAAAAAAAAAAAAAGACTAATTGCTTCCTAGTGACCCCAAAATGCAGTCATATGATAAAGTTTTTATTTCTGTATTCAACATCCTAGAGCACTAGGAACTCAACAAGCACTTGATGAGTGAAAGAACTCATTAACATTCCAGTATGCTCAAGAATGGTATGTGTTTGCTAAGGCCACTGTAACAATGTACCATGGACTGGGTGACTTAAATATTTTGTTTCACAGTTTCACAGGTAGCACCTCCAAGATTAAGATGTCAGTAGGGTTGATTTCTTTTGAGGACTGCAAGAAAGAATCTGCTCTGTGCCACTCACCCAGTTTCTGGTGTTGTGCTGACAATCTTTGATATTCCCTGGTTTACAGATGCATCCCCCCCACCCCACCCCAGTCTCTGCCTGCATCTTCACATGCTCTCCTCCCTGTTTGTATGTCTGTCCCCTTTTTATAAGGACACCAGTCACATTAGATTAGGGGCCCACCCTACTCCAACATGACCTTATTTTAATTAATCAATCCACAAAGACCCCATCTCCAAATATAGTTGCATTCTGAAGTACTTGGGGCTGGAACTTGAACATATGAGTTTTTGGGGAAAGGAATTTAACCCATAATACTAAAATAACAGAGATCTTCAGGTGGTAACATTTTGATGGATGACTTCCATTTGTAAAACATCAGTTTCTCAAAATACCATCTCACTTTATGATTCTATATGGAAATTGATGTGCTGGTATTAAGTAGCACTTACTCTGTTATACAACATTGTATGTTACAGAGAGGAAATATGAAGAGGAAATTTCCAAGAGGCATGAATGTG
Source organism: Lepus europaeus (assembly GCF_033115175.1). NCBI lineage: Eukaryota > Metazoa > Chordata > Mammalia > Lagomorpha > Leporidae > Lepus > Lepus europaeus. Next base: position 70,616,179 of record NC_084828.1, on the reverse strand, counting down.
CATTGTACATTTCTAGAAAGTCAAATAGGCTTATATGACCAGATGATGGGTTATGATGGGAAGTCTGCTGAGAGATTCCAAAGGGGTTTGCATATGAAGCAAAGGGATCAGGGTTGGGCTTTATTTTACAGTCATCAGGGAAGCAACACAGAAGTCAAAATTTATTGAGCAGTAAAAACATATAAAAAGGATAAATTTTATTGTATGTAAATTATACTTCAATGAATCTGAGTTTAAAAAGAAAGAAACAAAACAATGAGGTCAAAGAGTGGGCCCTGGGGACAAACATTTCAGAAAGTTTGGGTGACCTTAAAAAATAGTTTAATTAGAAACACAACTAGAGAGACCAAAATTTAATGAGTTGAGGAATAAATGGGAATTTAGGAAGCTTGAGGTAGCAAAAATGAAGGAAAGCTCAGGCCCACAGAAGATGGTTTGCTGCTGGTTAGTTTATTGTGGTTGTTGTTTGTCATCTTATTTTAAAAATTATTCTACTTTTATTTTATTTGAAAGGCAGAGAGAGAGAGACACACACAAACACAGATACTGAGAAAAGAGAGATCCTACAACATTGATCCACTCCCCCAAATCCCCACAACAGTCAGGCCTCGGACAGGACAAAACCAGGAGCCTGGAACTCCATCAAGTCTCCCAAAGAAGGCTCAGGGACCCATGTATCTGAGCCATTACCTGCTGATTGCCAGGAAGCTGAAATCTTTAGAAGGGGAACTGGGACTCAGACCATCTCATTATGATACAAGACGTGAGCATCCCAAGTGGTTTCCTAATCCCAAGCCAAATGACCACCCAGTTTGTTACTTTACATGAGGACAGCTAACACATGTCAGTAGCTGGAAAATATGAAGGGCTGGCGCTGTGGCACAGTAGGTTAATCCTCTGCCTGGGGCGTTGGCGCCCCATATGGGCACCGGTTCTAGTCCCAGCTGTTCCTCTTCTGATCCAGCTCTCTGCTGTGGCCTGGGAAAGCAGTGGAAGGTGGCCCAAGTCCTTGGGCCCCTGCATCTGTATGGTGAGACCTGGAAGAAGCTCTTGGCTCCTGGCTTCAGACTGGTGCAGCTCTGGTCATTGTAGCCATTTGTGGAATGAACCAGTAGATGGAAGACCTTTCTTTCTGTCTCTCACTCTCACTCTCTATAACTCTCCCTATCAAATAAGTAAATAAAATACTTAAAAAAAGGAAAAATATGAAAGAAAGGGTTAATTGATGTCAGAAGATCCTGGAAGAAGCTATTGACATTACAGAGAAAGTCTCTGGGATACGCTGGTAGATTCAGTGACAGGGCTTGGTGATGGGAAATGCCATCTGGTGGCCTCTGTCTTCTCTATGTAAAAAGGGACAAAGTTAGAGGTTGACAGTGAAGGATGGAGGTTGGTTATAAGAAATCAAAAAGAGTTCTAGGGGGCTGGCACCGTGGCTCACTTGGTTAATCCTCCGCCTGCGGCACCGGCACCCCAGGTTCTAGTCCTGGCTGCTCCTCCTCCAGGCCAGCTCTCTGCTGTGGCCCTGGAAGCAGTGGAGGATGGCCCAAGTGCTTGGGCCCCTGCACCCGCATGGGAGACTAGGAAGAGGTGCCTGGCTCCTGGCTTTGGATCAGTGCAGCGCTGGCCGTAGCAGCCATTTGGGGGGTGAACCAACGGAAGCAAAACCTTTCTCTCTGTCTCTCTCTCGCTCACTGTCTATAACTCTACCTGTCAAATTTAAAAAAAAAAAAAAAGAGTTCTAAATGAGGGGCCAGCAATATGGCGTAGGAGGTAAAGCCCCCTGCCTACCGTGTTGGCATCCCATATGGGTGCCGGTTCAAGTCCCGGCTGCTCCACTTCTGATCCAGCTCTCTGCTGTGGCCTGAGAAAGCAGTAGAAGATGGTCCAAGTCCTTAGGCCCCTGCACCTATGTGGGAGTCTGGGAGAAGGCTCCTGGTTCCTTGCTTCAGATCGGCACGCTCTGGTTGCGGCCAGTTGGGGAGTGAACCATCGGATGAAAGACCTCTCTCTCTTTCTGCCTCTCCTCTCTCTGTGTAACTCTTTCAAGTAAATAAATAAATCTTTAAAAAAAATAAAAAATAGAAAAAGTTCTAAATGAAACTGGGAAATGGAAAAAGAAACTGACAAGGAACTTATAAACAAATGGCCAAGTAGTCCCAAAATCCCAGTTCAAGCCAGAGACCTTAATTCTGGAGGAGCATGAGCCTGTAGAGTTTTGTGATTTTCTTCCAGCATTGCCCAGCAGCCTGAGAGCTGAGCAGGTTCATCTGTGCTCCAGAATAAGGTGGATACAAATGAGGCTCATAGATGAAGGAACTGATGGAGCTGGTGAATGTTTTTACCATTAATATCCACAGGGGTCCATGGAGATTAATGGTCTGGGGGAAAGAGAAGAGAAAGGAAAAATCAGTCATGACAAGGAGATAATGTGCTTGTTCTCTATAGCTGTATACAAGGGCATGTCCAAAAGTTCATGGAAGTGGAAGTACAAGGTAATGTGTCATTTCTGTGAACTTTTTGAAGATCCCTTGTATGTCCCAGTAAAGAGGCCCGTCGCCATCACACACGTCTGTTTCCACGGATCTCCAAGAAACCACAGATCGTAGACTGAACACATTGGAGGACGTAGAAACAGCTGGCTGGTCAGGGTTTCATTCCCCACTTGCCACTGATTTAAGGCGGCTTCATTACCACAGTTGTGACAGAATGCTAATCCTTAGGGGGAATCTTAACTGCGGCAGCTAAGAGTAGAAGAAAAAGGAACCTCCCACAGGGCAGTGGCAATAGTCCTGACAGAGGCAAATGCTTTTACTTCTTGCTCAGATTCCAAAAGTGTGCTGATGCTTTCCTCAAGGCATGCTCTTTTATTTCTGTTATTTTCAGATGCTCGACTTACTCTTTAAAGAGTCTCCAGACCTGGCACCCTTTGCTGGTCCTCACTGTCCCTTTCTGTTTCCGCTTTTTCCTTGTTCTCCCCCCCCCCCCACCCCGTATCTTTAGGCAGTGAGTGTTGTCATGTCTCAGCAACCTTCCCCTGCCTTTTGACTAAGTGCAGTATTCCCACAAGCTGAGTGCTGATTCTCCCCCCCCACCCCACCCCGAGATGACTGGGCCAAGAAGTTGGTGCTTGGCTAGAGAATAGTTTTAGGAACTTTACAGACGACACTGAACAACTAATCCTTCATGCCTGTGCATTCAGATGGACCTGGGCGTCTCTCTGTGGCATTCATAAGGGGAGCTCTGTTCCTATGGGCCCTGTCTCCATATGTCAGCCTAGCAAAGTAACCAACCATGTTATTCACTGTGAGATACCATGCTCTACTTAGCCCTTACTTGCTTGAATGAACTGTGATGAACATAATACACAGGCTTTAGTAGTTTCCTAAACCCTGGGAGAATTCCTAAGCTCCTTCTCTTGATGTTGTCTATATTTAAGTTAAAAAATAGGATTGCAGGAGTTTCAATAAACAACTCTAAAGAAATCCCCTTTGCAAATATAAGTCCTTGTGGAATTCTGTTGCTCCCCCCCAACCCCCCACCCTCGCACTTCTTTTCCTACTCCTGATCCCATTATAGCTCTTTCTAGCAATGCTAAAAACCAGCTGGTCTGTAGATTAATATGACCAGACATACCATGAATTATTTAAACCTCAAAAGTCCCAGTTTCTCCTACTTCGTCAATCAAATATAGATTATATACATCTATACGCACAATATATTATCCTAAGTCTTCTCTGAAATTTTTTGGTCGTGTTGTTCCCTAAACTTATTTCTAAATTCTTCTTTATTTTAAACAAGTAGAAGAAGGAACCTGAAGAATGGAGGGGAAAGAGTATGAAGAGATGGAGAGAGGTGAAAGTATCCTAGGGGAGTAGGGAAAGCCATGAGGAAATGGAGAAGTGGTGACCTTTTCCCCAGTTCCCTCACATGACTATGAAGTTTGGTTTTGATATTCTTTTCACCCAATGCCCCCAAATGACCTCTTCCTAGCAATTTGTTCTACACACACACACACACACACACAAAATGTCTGTAACTGACAGCAAATATCTCCTACCTTCTCGGTAGGTTAAAATGTCCTTTTCCCACATCTTAGCATCTTCTCCAGTCTGCCAAGCCCCTGATCCACTAACCCAGGAGACTTGGACCCATTGCCATTTATTCCACTCACCCTGCTCTCTATTCTGGTATAGAAAATGTTATTGGCTGTTCTTAATCCAAAAAAAAAAAAGCAATAATTTGATTTTACTTTATTAACATTCAAAATATAAACAGGTAAACTACATCCTGAATTCATTAAATTCTTTTTCTGCTGGTTAAAAATAGGAAAACTTCATTTTTAGAAAAGGGATCGATTGGTGTCATGTATGTATTTGTTCACTTCTGTTTATGCAAGATAATAAGAGTATTAACATGGAGGTGGGATAATGGTATTTATAATTCCATCACCATTGTTTATATAAGATGTAAATGTATGAAAAGGGGAGAGAACATTTCTGCTATGTACATTCATTAAATTCTCCTATTTTTTGTTTGTAAGTCATATAAGAAGAAAAACAAGTTTAATAAGTTGAAAAAGTTAATGTTCTTTTTATCATGCTAGCTTGAAATTTACCTAGGCTGGCTCGGTTCAGAGAATACTAAGTTATAATGGGAGGGGACCAGGGACGTGTACTCCATCCCATCCTCTCTGAGACTGAGATTACTTGAATAAGATTGTAGCCCTCTGTTGAAATTGTTCTGTCCTGGACAGTAGTGAGTGCTAATGTGATTGAGATATACTTTCATAGGAGCCAAGGTCCCATGAATTGTTCCAAAAAAGAAAGAATAGTGCTCCAGATCAGGTTATAAGGACTCTTCAAAAACTTAAGTAGCTTTGGGGCCAGCACTGTGGTGTAGGGGTTAAGCCACTGCCTGTAGTGCTGGCATACCATATGGGCACCGGTCTTGTCCTGGCTGCTTCATTTCTGATCTAGCTCTTTGTTGTGGCCTGGGAAAGCAGTAGAAGATGGCCCAAGTCCTTGGGCCCCTAAACCTGCGAGAGACCCAAAGGAAGCTTCTGGCTCCTAGCTTCAGATTGGCATAGTTCCGGCCATTGCAGCTGTCTGGGGAGTGAACCAGCAGATGGAAGACCTCTCTCTTTCTCTCTCTGCCTCAGCTTTTCTGTAACTCTGACTTTCAAATAAATAAAACATTTTAAAAAAAACTTAAATAGTTTTAGGCAGACTTTTATAATATTTTCATGACTGATAAAGAAACAGTATCTGGGAGTAGGGAAGGATTTTCTTATTTATGTAAAAATTAGCTGAGTTGATAATAGGCAATGAAGTGTCAGGTCATTCATGAGGGTTAGATAGTTGTCACAGAGCAATTGAAAAAGAGCAAATATGGATCAAGACAGGAGGTTTATTGGGGAGGATAGATACATTTATGATAACTTGTCTAAAATGGACTAATAACCTGTTAATAAAAATGAACACATAAAAGGTCTCCACAATACATGGGAGTGGAAGATGCTTGAGGGGCAGTGTTGAATTCAAATGGCAGAAAAATCAGTAATACTTTGAAAAAATATGCATTGAATTAATGAACGAATATTTGATACCATCTTAAAAGTACCTTGCATGTTCTCTTTTATCTAAACTAACTCTCAAGGTAAGTAAGTACAAAAATTTTGCTAGGCACAATTGTGAAGAGTAGAATTTTAACAAAGGCACACATCACTACTTTTTATTAATTCATTAATTCATTGCTTTTTGTCCCTATTCACATTCTTATTTCTGTCCCTCATACCTGACCGTATTGGATTGTCAGTTGGACCAGTTCTTCATGAAAGTGGTGGGAAATGAACTCAGAGAGATAGTGAGACATGTACTGTACTGGGCCTTATGGACCACAGTAGGGTCTTTAGACTCCCAAGCACCAATGAACCTGAAAAGTTCTGATGGGAAGGAGACTGTTAGAAATCCCAGTAATGACACGGTTGATGCAGGATTTCCAGATGATGTACCTCCAGTCAAAGATACAAGAGTGACACAGATGTAAGAGCTATATTTGAGCTGTATGTTAAATTTGAAATTTCCAACTAATGTAAATAAAAACAAACTGTGTCACTGGACTTTTGGGCCAGTTTACCCACCTGACACTCCCAGTTTGTAGCCGAAATACCTAAGAAAAGCTTACGGAGCAACAGCCAAGGTGTTTTAGAACTTTCATAAGGCCTTCAGTTCCAAAGCACAGGATTCAGGACACTTCGAAAAGAATTTTAAACATTAGACAGGTCTCCCCTGTACTAATCGTCCAGTACTCACTGCTCACTGTACAAAACATTATAATATTCCTAGGCATTTAGTAGTGTGTGATTAACTCACTTTGTAGAGGAAAGGGAGGTTGCATTGCTCTCTGATCAACTCCTGCCACCATGAACCCATCTGCTGCATATACTTTTAAGAATGGAAGAGATCTGATAGTGGACTAGGGATGGGACATTCAGAAAAGGTCATTTTCTCATCTATTTCTGATTAAATGCTTAAAATTCTGAAGCCATGCAATGGTAGAAGAACATGTACTATTTCTAGGGAAATAGCCTAGAATTTTTCTTGTCATTTACCAAGATGACAGATTTAACATCTGATGACTCTTTCAAAAGCTCCTGACAAGACCTAGAACTTGCATGGTTCCATTTGTCTGGCCAGGATGTACTTCCAGGATTTATCCACAGTGGTTTTAGTAGAACCTTAAACTTACCATCTAAATTAATGATAAATGTTATTCCTTTCTTTAGCCATGACTAAAACCACTCCACACTATATACATTATGTTAAAGGATTTTTTTTAGCATGTGGACATATTCTGTGAAAGCTTTTTCAGTTTCATCATGCTGACAAGCTGATTCCATTAAATCACCCACCATCATCATGTTCACTTTTTCCTTCTTTTTTGAAAAGTTAGAAAACAGTGATCATCTGAGAGTTTTCAAGACATCTACTTTGGCAAAAATAAGTCTAGAAAAACATGAGTCTGTTCCTTGAAATGGAAAAAAAAAATGAGTTATGTCATTCTTTTCAGCCTTTCTCTTAAAGCTGTTCAAGATAGGAAAGAGGCTATGGTTCTCTAAAATATTTTTCCAGTAATACAAGATATTTTCTAAATGTCTTGAATATAGATCAAACTTCTCCACCTCGATGATTATTGTGTATTATTTACTATTTAAACTGGACACTGTAAGAAGTTGAATGAATGACATGAAAGGGTTTCACTCAAGAAGTTTTGCTATTTATGTGTCCTTGGATAAAATGCTATTCGATAACATTTTAGGGTCACACTGCTGTTTTGAATTAGGCAGAAACATCCCTGCTCCCTCCCAACACCGTGCTTTCTTAACTGGGAGGGAAAAACAGTCATATGATACTGCTGCTGCTGGGGCATTGACAGCAGTGAGTGGATGTGTGAAATGAGAAAAAACTGCTCAGGGTGGCACTCGTTAACTCTGTGGAGTTGTGAGTCGGTCACTTCCTGTGGGCCAACTCACACAGGAGGAACCATGCATGTGCAGATTTTCAAAATTCAAAGAAAACTGGGAACCCTGAGACTCCGGGACACACACTGATGGCCTTTGAAGACAAGAAAGGAACCCCTTTGTGTGGGGAGTCCTTTGAGCTTTCCTAGTCAGAGATGAGCAGACTTCCCTTGGAGTGTCTGGTGCAGGCCACCATCAGGCCCTGAGACTGAATCCATCATTTGAGAAAATCTTGGCAAACCTGGCGCTTCTGGGAATTTACCTCTGTTGACTATTTGTAAAAATCCTGTCTGGCTCCATTTGTTTTTCATGCGCCTTATTTTCTGGGTCCATCTTGGAAACAGCATAATTTCTTCCTGACTGTACGAGTGAGTCTTTTATATTTCCGTAAGTGGGTTTCCCGGTGTTTCCCAGCCTGCCCCAGGTTCCCTGCCTGCTGAGATCAGCTCAGCCATGTTTGGCCTGAATGATGCCCACTAGGTTGCTTAGTCTTAGCCTTTCACGCAGGTTCAAGAGCAGGCAGAAAGCATTCTCGATTCCTAGTTCTCCTTAGTAGGTGGATGAAAGGATTCAGATATTCACGAGGAACTTGCAAGGGCCAGGTTTGCTTTTTGTTTTTAAAGATTTATTTGAAAGAGTTACACAGAGAGGGAGAGGCAGAGAGAGAGGTCTTCCATCCGCTTGGTTCACTCCCCAGTTTCCCTCAACAGCTGGAGCTGCGCTGATCTGAAGCCAGGAGCTTCCTCTGAGTCTCCCACGCAGGTGCAGGGGCCCAAGGAGTTGGGCCATCTTCCACTACCCTCCCAGACCATAGCAGAGAGCTGGATAGGAAGTAGAGCAGCTGGATCTCAAACCGGCGCCCATATGGGATGCCGGCACTGCAGGCGGCGGCCTTACCCGCTACACCACAGTGCTGGCCCCTCAGGTCAGGTTTTCTAGGATGGGAAGATACTGTGAACATCTCTTTGACCTTATGAAGAGGCTACAACCAGTGGACATTAGCCAAGAAAACACAAATGACAATGCTCTCATCAAGTTTCCATGCTTTTAAACCATTGTGTTTTCTTGTGTTTCTGCCTAATTTACTCTGCTTTAGTAAAAATGAGACTTCATGGAATAAATGAACAAAAAGTCCCAATATGTTTACAACTTCTGAGAGGAAAAAATATATATGATGAATGCACATATATGTAGAATTCTTTCCCTGAAGTTGAATGACAAGTAACGTGGGCTTCTTGAGGGTAGGGAAGTAGGTAACCCTGGTAGGGAGTAGAATTGGAAAATTGGAAGAATGTAGGACAGAACCCACCATCATTCCTGATAGACACACACACACACACACATAAAATCACAGAATACTGCTCTCGTTACCTGTGAAACAAACTAAATTTGGATTTTGTAGAGGCAGTTAAGAAAATGCAAATCTCCATTAGAGGAAGTATTAAAACAATTAAATCAATACATTTTTAGAAAACTGAGAGCAAGTTGTGGTTGGGGTAGAGGGCTGACTGACAGTGTCTGTAAAGAAGCAGTGCGAGGCACTTTGTTTCTTTTTCTTCAACTGCCTGTTGATGGGAACGTGGATGTGGAAATAAGAAAGGATGGCAGGAGAGGGCAGGGTGTAAGCCCAGTGATCTCTAACAACCTATATGTTCAGTTTATTGTACCAACCACAGCTTTCTGAAATTTAAGTTTCTGGTTAGCTCAACACCTTTGCTGTTCAGTTCATTCCTGTCATTGAAACAATATAACAATGGCTACATACACCAACCATTATCTTAGTGAGGTTGTCAAAGTTAGCTTAATGGTGACTTTATTTTCCATAGTGATGCTGCACAAAATGCCTCCTTTGATAAAGGTTGCAGACCTCCATCCTCCCAACTGCTGATCACAGTGATAACCAACCTCAAGAAGTCATTAGTGTAGAGGACAACAATCTTCTATTCAACTCAGTGATGAAGAAATTGGCATAGTTTGTCTCTTTGATTTGTGTTCTTATGAAAATAATGGGTTGCAAAGTAAAACTACATTTATTTTCTATCTCCTTTTTAACCAGATCTTTACAAGTTACATTGGAACTGAGGATTTTTCCCTCTTTTTCTAACAAAGGTTGAATAACATCCAAAGGTTTTAATAGCTAAAGTCCATCTTTAGAAATAGCTTTCTTCTATAATGTACTGCCAATTTCTTATGTGTGTATTTTGACCTTCCTGCTGCCTTTGCTATGGGCTGCCTGTTGATTGGTACATGTTAGTGCTTTGCTTATAAGAGTTGGGCAATAGTTCAGTGATCCAGTCCAAATCTGGGCCATAGATAGAATGGGCTCATCTTCTATTTAAGAAATGTGGCAAACTGCTGTAAATGAACTTGGTTCAGACAAGGTCACTGGAACTGTTCATCTAGCCCTGTGTGCTGTATGTAATGGACACTTCTTCTGAGCTCCAGAGCTGCAAGGTAAATAGACAGAAAGCCGGTAACTTGCCACCCCTGTTAGAGCTGTTCCCTGAGCTGTTACTAGATTGACATTCAGAATGTACAGGGCTCTTTTTGATTGTTTAAGGGAATTTTTCCCAGATTCTCCTGATATCTTTTTAGATATTTCTGGGAATAATAGTGAATTCTTATATGTTGTTTTCTGGACTTTTTTTTCCTATTTAATTGGAAATTGTGTTTATATGCATATTCAATACAGGTTTATGAAAGATTCAGGTAAATTTGTAGACACAAAAGAATTAATTGTTAGATGTTTTGCTTTCATAGTCATTATGCTAAAACTATAGTAGATTCATGTACATTTTTCCTCATTTTGTTTGTGTCATATACATTTAGCAAATTGAATCGATTTGAAAGCTCCGTTTACTATCTTGCATTTCATAACTTACAGATTATCTGTGTTGCCTAATCCTCCCTAAGTTGTAGAATGTATTTTACTCAACTATACTATGATTCTATATAGTTTTAAGGTCAATGTTTCATAGGATTTTGTAGAATCATACAGAGCTAAATGGACTGGAGAGGTTATTGAGTTTGTCCACCTATCCAGAGGGCAGAGCTGCATTCATTCCATACAAAGTAGATGAGGATCTCTCCTGTTTTTAAAGAGCTAAGAAGAAGGAAATTTCATAAACGGCTCTTAGCAGTCTATTTGATTATTTACTACTTGCATATTTGGAATGTTCATCTTTAAGTCCTAAATTCTTCACTTGATATTTAACATCTTTTTGCCCTAGGACAAAAGTGCCAATCATTATCCTCTTTGCAAATAACTCTTCTTATAGTCCGAAACCTATAAAGACATACCTCAGCTCTTACTTCCCTAAGCTAAATTATCTCAGTTCTTAAAAAAATTTACTTTTGTTTTATAACTCTTTCTGCACCCGAGTGGCAAAGGGGACTGTTTTAAAAAGATCTGTCATATAATGCCTCTGAGAGAGACGCTGCATATTTTAATTTCACTGTGCGGCTATGGAAATAGCCACAACTTTCTCAGTATATGCTGATGGACAGAGCATTTGTGTTCATTTAACCTTGAGGTTTAAACTTGTTCCCAAAAAAGTAACTGACTCAGAGCATTGACTAGACCCAAGAATAAAGAGCATCAGTTTTCCTAATCTTAAAGCTCATCTTGCCCCCACTCCTAAAACACACTAAAATTAACTTTTCCTTGACCTCTTGCTGGTGCTATTTATTTACTGATTTAACAACTTTTTTCTATCATCTTTGTCTCCTAAAATAGACAGACAGCATTTATTCAACAAACATTGGAGTGTCATGCTGTGTTTAACACACTGTGTTAGGCTTGGGAGATTTGAGTGTGAACTGCTAGCAAAGGCTCAGAGACTAGATGTCCTCTACAAGCTCAAGGAGCAGCAGACAGGCTGTCCTAATAGATAAGAAAGAGTGCTGGAAGAAATGGAAAAAAAAAAAAAAAAACACTAATGAGATGAGTAGGCGTCAGATTGTGAAAAGTCTTGGATGCTCCTAAGCAAGTAGTTGTTGGTGACAAGGACAAAAGAAAGATTTTTCCAATCTATATTGCAGAAAGCTCTTTCAAGTTTCTGAAACACATACCTTGCCCATGGTGTCCTCTTGGTTCAGTATCTAACAGATGCTCGGGTACTAATACCTGCTTAGTTTACCTTTTGATATAAATGTAGTGCTGTAATTTTCCCCTTGTATCGTTTTTGTTTGTTTCTTTGTTTTTAAAGATTTATTTATTGACTTGAAAGGCAGAGTTACAGTGAGGCAGAGGCAGAGAGAGAGAGAAGTCTTCCATTCACCGGTTCACTCCCCAAATGGCTGCAGTGGCTGGAGCTGAGCCAATCTGAAGCCAGGAGCCAGGAGCTTCTTCCGGGTCTCCCATGTGGGTGCAGGGGCCCAAGGACTTGGGCCATCTTCTACTGCTTTCCCAGGCCACAGCAGAGAGCTGGATCGCAAGTGGAACAGCCGGTACTAGAACTGGCACCCATATGGGATGCCGGTACTGCAGTCAGGGTTTTACCTGCTGTGCCACAGCTCAGGCCTCCCTTGTATTGTTTTTAACCATTTAAGGGGACAATTTGTATAAAGACAACCTCCTATTCACACAGAACTAGACGTTTCTTCTCCCTCCTGCTGTGCCCATATTTATTCCAAAGCCCTCTGAACTAGTATGCCTTCTGTGTTTACATGCTGATGAGTTCACCTATAATAGGCACAGTCTTTTTCTACCAAATGGCATTAAGGGTATGAGCTATGAGCAACAAGCAACATTAGCACCAAATGCCTCTAACTGATTGGATCACATAATAACAGTGCCAAACCTTTTCATCAGCCTCTGAAGAATATCACTTTAATATAAATAAAAGATCCTGGTATACAGTCTGTTTGGAATCTACAAAGCTATAACTTCAGAAGTTTGAGATATGGAGGGAAAGGTAGTTTGGAATCCCAGAGTAAAGGGTCTCAGAATATCAGCATGCTGAAGAGCTGGGTCCACTTTAGAAGCAGCAAGAAACCACAAAGTCAACACCTGCCGCCCCTTTCGGCACTACTACTTTCACTTCCTTCTAGTCTTTCAGGCCTTCTACCTGTACCAATCAGGAGGGCTAGGGAGAAGTGTTAATTGTATTTTGGCAGTGTCTCAGATTGAGCATCAGTCCCAGAGCTTGTTGCTGTACTTTGGTTTTTAAATCCTCTCTCTTTGCTGACTATTACCTTACTTCGTGACAGAAATTGTTGCAGGTAGATACCCTTCAGGTTTGTTATCCTGGCATCTTAAGGAACAATCAAGCATCATTATGATTTCCTTGTCATTTGTCTCAAGGTGGATCTACAATAATACACTCTGAAAAGCTGACCTCAAAATATAAATGGCCATGTATGACGTTTGTTGTCTTCTTGATGAATGAGAAGACTTCAAGAAACTTTGGGGAGACCCCAAAGTCCTAGTGTGAGGTGCACGCATGCCATATGTAGAGATGAATAACCCTTCCACCTGAGTTTAACTTGTGAACCTTTTGCCAGGTAGAAAATAGAGAATTAAAATCTCCTAAATTCAAGATGCATAAAATGTCACTAAATCTAGCATAAAATTTCTTGAATCTGTCAGATAAAGGAAATCTTGTATCCTGAGTGAAATTGGAATATCAATTGACAGGAATCTATGAAGCTGGCACTTATTTTGAAAGACATACACATCTTAAAAATCCAGTAGTGCCTCATCCTTTGAAAGTACTGGGAGAGAGAAAAGTGTTAGGAAAATCATTAAGATAGAAATCTTCATCCTACTGTTTGGAATGACTCCCACATAAGAATTAATTACTACAGTAATTCTAGGATATTAAATGGTGTTAAAATGATATCTTTTTCCATAGAAAACAAAGCTATAAATCTATCTAGCTTCTAGAGAGAGTAGTTGAAGGAAGAAGACTGGAAAGATTAAAGGCAAGTCCAAGAGGTCATTTCTGTCCTGTTGTCACACCATTTACCCTCTTCAGCGGAAGGATAAGTGTTGAGCTTCGTTTTGTCTGAATCCCACAGCTCTGTCACTGATGCTATGGCACATTGTAAATTTCTAATTCATTTATGATGAATAGGTTCTCCCTTCTCTACTCAGTATGTTAAAAGTAACCAATTTCTTTCAGTAGGTTATAATTATTTGGTTTTTTTTTACTTCACCATATTTTTTTATTAGAATTAGTATCAGTCTTTGTCTTGTGAATCTCGTGTACAGAAAGGCCCTTGGACAATAGTGTTGCCTGGTTGGGAGTTAGTCAAGAAGAATGAAGAGTCTGACAACCCGGATTCTGTTTTTAACCCAGCCAGATACCTCAGCTGGCAAGTGGCTCAGCTTCCTCACCATAAAATGGGTATAATAATAGCTTTCCTTACCACTGTGAAATATTTAGAATGCAAATCAAGCCAAACCTTTCTCCTTCCAAAGAGAATCTTAAACTAGCCTGCATAATCCTGAATGAGCCCAGATTTCAAGGGGAAACAAAAAGTGGGAAACACCTAGAGGTAGTGTAATTTAGTGGTTCAAAATAAGTAGACTTTGGCATGGCACCAACTCAGTCAGATGCCAGCAGCTGTGTGATTTGGGGTAAGGCTCCTCATTTCTCAAACTCCCTGTTTTCTCTCGTAAATTGGAAGTAGCCGTATTTTCTCTTGTTGGGAGGATTAAATAACACACTGTTAACACGGCTTCTCCAGCTCTTCCACTTGGGTGATCCTCAGTTAGCCAGTGATCCAGCCCTGAGGCTGCCTGTGGAGATGGGCCTGCAGTTGGCTGCCACAAACAAGACTTTTCAGTGAAGGCTCAGATTTCACCCCAAAAATACACATTTTGTTTTCTCTCCTCAGAGCTTTCTTGTCTATTTCACAAAACTGGAAGTTCCACGAGGCCAAGAACTGTATCTGTTGTGTGTCTCCCAGAATATCCAAGAAATAGACACCGAGTCCATACCAACAAGTTTAAATTACTCATAAGGAAAATTGTCACTCCAGGAAGACAGCCGTGTTTTTATTATTTTTTTTTTTGTGGCTTTGCATACTCTCTCTTACATGGCTCCACATCCCTGAGTATACCTATATCCCTGCATTTGTTTAGCAAGATGCCAGAAACCACAAAGAGTAGGTCTTACTGTTGTGTCATTTCTCTGCTCCACACTCCTCCAGCCTGTTGTGGCTAAGGCTTTATGGAATCTTTATAGAGGACCTGGGAGGTGGGAGTCTGCAAGGGCTTTAAAGAAGCCCACATGTCTCTGGCCCCACACCCTCACCCACTTAGAGTTCTTTTTTTTTTTTTTTTATCTATATTTTCTCTACTGCTGGCTTCAGTTTACAGTATTTTGCTAAAACTTCTCAGAGGCAATGACCTGTGGATAGGATTGAGAGGTGGTTTTCACCTCTTCCCCGGGCTGAGGGTGACTCACCTGCAGTTCCTGAGTGGCCTGCATGGATTCTGGAAGCTTTTTGGAACTTGGTATTTGGAAAGGAGTTCTCCTAGGGATCTGTATCACCTGAAAAAGTTCAGATCCACTGCCCTAGAACATTATGTAAATTGAAATTAGAACTGATTAATCTTTACAGTTACAATTAATAATACTTTCCATTCCTTGGAGATTGACACATTATAATGATTTCTACTCAGAAATCATAAAACTGGGATTAGACTTCACCACCACTCAGCCCCTCCTTTCTCTCTCCTGATGCCCCCCAGCCAGGTTTTGATGTCCTGAATTATTTAGCCTTTACAGTTTTAAATTCTTTTGCTTTGAACCTAGCATGCAAATATTTTTATTCTAGCACAAAACTATTATATATAATTCTTTGCATTTCAGATAAAAACAACTTGTAGACACATGAAGTGAAAATCACTTAAGTGGAAAAAGGGCACATATTGATAAAATAGCTATTTGAATTGAAGAAAAATAAATCTATGTAGATTAATACATGGCCTCAAAATTGCATAGCAGATTGTAATTCAATCAAGAAGTAGGGTTTTTTTTAATGTTTATGAACATTTGTGAACTGTACAAAAACTCTGAAATTAAATTTTTAGCTGTGCTATTAAATTTGGAATCAGTTTTACTAGGTATATTTTGGTTGTTGTTTATATATAAGGACAACAATTCAGTTAAACCAATACAATCTCCAATTTCACTTGGCTTTACTTTTGTCTTCGACTGCAACATACCCTATGATTTTTCTCTCCATCTTGGATTCCTGTCATTGACAGCCTGCATGTCATTTGACATCCAGGAAACATAGTTTTTCATTCCAGACCTTGGATATATTAGTCAATCTGGGTACAATTTACATCGATCTCTTTTGATCACATCAAAAATTTAATTTTGACTAATTTTTACAAATAAATTCTCCTTAAAGTTTAGAAAGGAAAGTTATGTGCTAGCTATAACAACATAAACACTATGGTTTTGGAAGACCACACTAGAAAATTATTGGGTTTATAACATGCAACAGAAATATTTAACAAACAAAGTGATAATTATATTTTCTCCTTTTCCTCAAAGGTGAGTAAAAAAATAAGCTCATAGTAGGGATGGGAGGGTGTGAAAAGGAAGAAAGGAAAAAAAGGAAAAGGTAAGAAAAGACACAAAGAGAACACTAAAATGTAGCAAAACTTACAGCTTTAAAGACTGAATACTACTTGATTTTTAAAATATTTTTTATATTTCAAATTTGTAGGTATTTCAATAAATCACATATAATCTAATTATCCTCTTGAAAAATTTCATTAAATTCATCTATTTTGTGGAAGAGTTTGACAATGCTGGAGACCCCCAATCTCTCATTGTGTTCTTGTGCATTGTGATCCAGGCTACAAACTCTCATCTTCTCTCTTCCTGTCCAGGGAGGGCGTCGTCCATGACCCCTGCCTGTGCCTGGCAGAGTTTCACATTGACCACACAGAAGAAACCATTTGCTTAGATAAATCTCTGTCATGGTGCATTTGTCCACAAAACTTTCTGGGACTTGAGATCTCTATAATTGCTAGTTTTTTGCTTTAGCCTTTTTCACAGCAGTTATTTAATCAGGTTCTTCTGCTTGATCTCCTGTAATAAAATTTGTTTTGCACTCTTCTGGAGGCCTTGTTTGAAGTGGTTAAAAAATCATGATGTCAGAAAGACAAGTATCCAATCAGCATATATTAAATTCTTGATGTGTTTTCATGGAGCCAAGGTGGGGGGCCTGCTTTGTTTTCTCAGCATCCTTGTTTGGTTTATTAATTTCTTGTGCATCTTCTATTACTTCCATGTTATCCTTCTATATAAGAGAAGCTATCCCATCCCAGGTTGTTTGCCTTGTACTTTGAGATTGCAAATGAATTAGTTTTTAAACATAGGATGAGAAACTGCTAAAAAGCAACTCCCGCAAAACCTGACATTTTCATCATTAGAGATGTGTGTGGAGGGGGAGAGATACTTTAGGTTAAAATCACTTGATGAGATTATTTCCTACCATACAGAGACATTCCTAGGCTGGTGAGAAAGCATGGAAGAGGCAGTGTCCAAAAGGGAAGCCAAAGCACTGAGGCAGACGTGGCCACGTTATACTCAATGTTAGCAATGCACAGCTACACATGTTGAATTTGGGGGTCTTGTGAGCATGAAGCATACTAAATTTACCCTTAAGAGAGCCAGAGTTTACCAGGGCTTGACTTATCTTTCTCAAAGTAGCTAAAGTCAGTAATGTACTATATAGAGTAATGCTTTTAGCTATCCTAATCAGTGCTGCCCAACCGAACTTTCAGCGATGCTAAATATGTCCTATTGTCTGTGCTGTCCATTAGCCATTAGCCACGTGTGGCTCTGGAACACTTGAAATATGGTTAGTGTGACTGAGAAGCTAAACATGCAGTTTTTAATTAAATGTTTAAGCATTTAGATTTAAATAGACAAATGTGGCTAGTGGCTATTATACGGAATAGTAGAACAGCTCTAGAAAATTTCTGTATGATACAGATCAGAATGAAATCAATAAAGGAAGATCTTGCCACTCCTTGTACTGGGAAACGCTATGCTGGTCATCATAGCAGCGGAATCACACCTTTGGAAAAATTTTCAATCCAGATCTCCTTTATTTAGGGGCTACAGATGACAAAGTGGACTCGGTGTAGAAAGAACCAATCCCATTTGTACTCCGATTTGCTTTCCTTCTCCCCACTGTAGTGTCAGATTTGTTTCTGATTCCTTGTTTTTTCTTTGATTTACAGTTCCTTGACCAGCAGTTGGTGGCCTGTCCCTTCTCTTTATGTAAGTAAAAATGGTTTCTTTACATTTTCAAAAGGTGTCAGATTTGGGAAATTTTGGTCTTTGTTGGCGTTTTTAGTAGGCATTGTTGTGGTTTCTGGCGCTGCTATCGTGTGCATTAGTTTCTTTCGTGTTTCGAGTTGCTGCTGTTGGTGTAGCAGTGAGTTGCCCTCCAGGGGGAGGCTGGAAAGACCCGCGGCCCGAGCACTGCACCTTTATAAAGACGGCCCTTCACTTGGCTGCAGCTGCTGTTTGCAGAAGTCACTGCTCTTCGAAACCGCAGCCTGCATTCTTCAGTTAGACACCAGCAACAGTTGGGCTTTTGCTCCACTGAGCATCAATGAGCAATTATTTATTCTTCAGTTATGCACCCATCCTTAGGGCCAATGGTTTGTAACTTCAGCTCTTAGATCGGAGCTTTCTTTTATTGACAAAATTTCTAATATCCTTTTACCATGAAGTACAACACTGAAAAGTAAATAAGCTAAAATTTGTGTAAAAATTATAAATAGTCTGGGGGAAAAAAAGAAATATAGGATTCATGTGTACCAAGAGGTTTAGAGAAGGAATTTTTTTTTTAAAGAAAAGATGGAAAGACATTTAGGAAAAAGTAATAAATGCTTTCAGATTAATAAAAAAGAAACAGAACATTTATTAGTAAAACCCAAACTAGTCCAAAGTGAGTGGGTTTGGGTAAATTTTACTCTAAGCTGCTTGAATGAGGGTCTGGGGCAGTGAACCCAAGTAATCAAAGTCGCTGTAAGAGAGTGCCTGCAGGTAGTGATTGTCACCTAATGTGCTCAACAATGGTCGGCCTCCTCGTGGTCATATCTCACCATGTGGTAGGGGCTGTCCCTGTGTACAGCAGCATCTGACTACACTGACTTCTTGGGCTGGCATGGTCTGCACAGAAAGGAGGTTCCCACCAACATTTCCTAGAAGCCAGTGGCAGATAGATTTAGGGGAGCAGAATCCCCCAAGGATGCTAAAGCTCAAGTCTGACATGACATTGTATTTGACAGAGGAGGGAGACTGATTAAACTCCCCAAAGACTGCTGTGTATCATGCATTTATATAACAGAGATAGGTCCTGCTTGCCCCCAACAAGTCTCTTTATTCCCTATTCTCAGAGCTTATAGAGCAGATCTGTGAACGCTGTGGAGGATGTCAATGTGGGTGCTTATGGCTACCACTTTACATCCCACACCCCTCCCTCAGTCACCTAGCACTGCGTATTTCCAGTCCTCTGACTGGCAAATCATTTCTGTTACAGTTCTTTTGTGTAAAAACAGTTCACATAATAGCTCTGTGTTAGACAAGACATTAATCCTCACATCACCGGGATGAGTCAGCACAGTGCACTCCTGCCCGCGTGGCTCAGCTATTATGACGTCAGCGCTATAGGGCGCGCCTCAGACACAAGCAGTACAGGGGACTGTGTCACTGATTAGAAATCGAGGGGGAGACCTTCGAGATAAAAAAAAAAAAAAAAACATAATTGAATGGCTGTCTCTGGCTCATAGCAAAGTGTGACACTGATTCTATGCTATACTAACCACCAGTCAGGCAGTGTCCAGGAAAATCCAGTGTTTTACCCAGTGATAAGGCTGGGAGAAAGTCCTGGAGTGAGCTGATAGTCCATTCAAGTCCTCATGACCTCATCCCTCCCCTGGGCCAGGCTTCATGCTTGCTTGGATTGTTCCAAATCCTGAGGCTGCCCATATGTCAGCAGGGTGACAGGGCCTATGACAGCACTACTGTCCTCAAGCGCCCCATGGACACAGCTGATGGCTCTAGGGTGGTGCCCCTGAGACCCATCAAAAGGAAAAGAAAAGTTCCTTGGGAACAAATCAGAACATTATCTCCCCAGTGCTTCGAGCTCCAAGAAGCTCTTTAATGGTCTCCTCTAGACAGGTGCAAAATTCAACCCATCCGACCTTCTGTCTTTGGTACTGCATTTAGTCCAATGTCCCAATCTGGATTTGACCCAGATTTCAATAGGAACTGAATAGCTGCCAGGCATTCCCCCGAGTTTTTCTGTTCCATTCCTCTTTAGCAGAAACAAAGAGGAGCCCTCCATCACCTGCCACGTTGCTTTAAAGCAAGAGGCACAGACTTGCCCTATTTGGGAAACTTACTTCTTATAAGTGAGGCCTCTCTGTACTTCAGACTTAGTGTTGAAAATAAATGTTGATCAGGGTGATAGTTGGCTGCCTTAGTGACATTCTCAGTTAAAAAGAAGTTCCTCTATGACAGCACCCAACACTCACTCTTACCCTCACCCTAGCCAATTGCCAGCCCTTGTGAGGACCGTGCCTTACTGCTGGGATCGTCGGCCCTATGAGATTACTCATAGTTTCCTAACATGCTTATAGTAGCTGGGACTACTGCTTGGCTTAGTTTTGGACAGTTATTGGGCACAGCTCATCATATAGTTTTTAATCAACATTTATGAAAAGCGAGTTACTATGCTTAGTTCTGCTAACTCGAAGATAAATTAGAAATACTGCCTTTTGTTATGAATTGCACAGTCTGATAGGGGAGATAAATAAGGGACTAAAACTGTACCATGTGATAGGCACTGGAATGCAGGTTTATACAAGACGTATTGAGGAGAAAGAGAGGAGTGTGCCTGCTCACATGTGGAGAGTTGCCCATGCAATGTTTTAGAGTTGAAAGGATGAACTGCAACATACCAGGCTGATACAGAAGAGGAGGAAGAAAAGGGGACCATAGTCAAGAAAAATGCAGAAGTCTCTTTCACCCATGTGAGAAACCTGGATTGAGTTCTCAGCTTCTGGCTTCAGCCCCGATTATTGGCAGGCACTGGGAAGTGAACCAGCATATGGGAACTCTCTCTTGATCTCTTTGCCTCTCAAACTAAAAAGCAAACAAGAAAATTCAAGAGACACCAAGTGGCAGCCAGATAGAGGAGCTAAGTAGTTTGGTGGCTAGAGCATGGTAGTCAAAAGAGGAAGTGCGAGAGATGGGGTCGGAGCAGACCACAGAGGACGGTATATGCCATGCAAAGGAGATAGGACCTGCTGCAGCAGAATCAAGGAGGCTTTGAAGAATTTTAAGCAGATTTATAATTTAGAAGGAGTGTTCTGGTGACAGTAGAGATGACTGGCTGAGAATAGAAACACGAGTCCAGAGGTGAAAACCAAGGGCCTGAGCTGTGCGGTAGGGATGGAATGGAGAGGAGAAGCTATTTGGTAGTGTTGTCATAGGCATTAACATTTGCATAATTCTAGCGTATCTTGGTTAACTGCGTAATCCTTGCCCTCTAGGAGAAAGGCAGATATTTTGTGTGGAGCCAAATTTCAGACCAAAATACTTCCTCATGGGAGCCTCACTGGAGACTTCAATTTGAATCTGACCTCAGTCTGAGCTGCTGTCCCCTGGTCTCTGAGGGTGGGGTGGGGTGGGGCTGTGTGTCTCCTTCTGCCCATGGAGGGCAGGGGGAAAGAGGAGGGCAGGTAAGGAGAAGACATTCGTTGTGTCCTGCTTTTCTCTTCTTTCACCTGGAAATGAAACTGTTTCGTAATAATATCCCCCTAAAGTCAATCAATGCCCCAATTTCCTATCATTTTCCCATTGCTGCCTTTTTCTAAGCAGAATTTCCAAGCCATTGAACTGAATTGCAACTTATGCACAGCCGGGTGTTGAAACAATTCAGTATATTCATTCCTTCTCTCTGAATTAGAGTTCACCATAAGTGTGCTTTTCTCTTGTTCACTTTGGGCTGCCAGGACAGTTTAAAGGAAAATTTCAGCAGCTTATGTCTCATGTACCCTGTTCTCGTTTGCAAATGGTAGGATGTGCGTGGGTGTGTTTAACTCTTCTCTATATTGCTTTCTGGAGAAAGGTTTGAGAAGATGAACAAGACAAGGAGCAGAGACCTATTGAAAGCCCAGGTCCCCCAGTGACCTGAGTGTGGAACGTAGGCTGGTGATCAGATGGTCAATTATGTGTTTGTCAAAACACAGTGGGCTGCATTCCAGACTGCCAGCTTTAGAGGCCCAGCTTCTGCCAACCAAATGTCATCTGGGAACATGCAACACTGGGCACTGTGAAGGAGTTTGAAATAGACCATGCCACAGCCAACCTACTGCCAGTCTTATAGCACCAATATGGCATGCACAGCCGGGCCCCATGTTTCAGAGCTCAGGAATTCACTGTGCTAAATTCAAGAGGTCAGATGGGTTCATGTTTTCAAAGCCTATGTTCTCTGCTTTGAACACTGTGACTTGCTCCTCAGCAATTTCCAAAAGATTTTTCCAGTCACATCTCTGTGGAAACCACGCTTTTTGTGATGGTTATGAGAGCCTTGTGAATGTCCCAGAGAAGAGGGGGGAAAAAAATAAACTTGCTTTGACAATGACTGTGATTCCAACAGAGGGATTCCAGCTCTGGGGAAATTACATTAAAGGTGCATAGCTTTTTAAAATATCAGGAACCACCTTGGCAACTTATAAAAAGCAGAAGGGCTTTGCCTATTTTATAAAGTGATTTGCATATACCTGCATAAATAATGTCCCCACCTGTACTTTTATGCATTTAGGTTGAATAAATTAAATTCAGTGATCTTTAAAATATTCACTGTCTTTCATTGCTCAGACACCAGTTTCAGGACTCTTGTTCCTCATTGTTTTCCTGTGGTAGTAGTGTTTTCCTTTTTTTTTTCCCTGTGGTCTTTGGACTAATTCAGAAAATCAAAACACTCTGCAGACCAATATACCATAATCAGGAACGTTATCTCCCTCAGCTGGCATTTCTCTTAGCCTTTCTAACTGTCAGACCATGCATTGCATGTATTTTTCATAAGGGAAAGTTGGAAAATACACGTAAATACAGAACACAATAGGATTAAGCTGCACTACTTACACGTAAGTCACAATTTGGGTGGATGCACACACCTCAGGGATACTCTCATAGTACCCTTTCCTTTCTTCTGCAATTGCCACGAGCTCCTTCAGGGACCATCTAGTTACTACTAGTTAAAACACCCATAACTCAAATTGGAGTGCCTGGGTTTGAGTCCCTGCTCTAGCTCCTGATTCCAGTTTCCTGGTAATGCATACCACGGGAGGCAATGACGATAGCTCTAGTATTTGGGCTCCTGACAACCATGTGGGAGACCTGGATTGAGCTGTGTGTGTGTGTGTGTGTGTCTGCCTCTCAAATAAGTAAATTTTTAAATTTTTTAAGAAACATAAATATAAGACATAGCACTTGTTTGCTTTTAAGGAACCTGATAGTATAATAAATGACTAACTTCCAAAATGAATGATACAAATCCAGGAAGCACTACAAGATTTCATTCATAAGCCTTGAGGGCTGGAAATTTCATGTAAAATACGGTTCAGCTGGGTATTGAAAAATTGGTCCAATGTAAAAAGGATGAAAAATAAGATAGTGATATTCTAAGAAAAAGCACCCACCTAAGCATTGGGATCTTTGAGGAGGTCCTTAAATACCACCACTCTCGCCAACCTAGATTCAAAACCTATTGAAAATAAGGCAAAAGAGCCCAGAGCTGGGGAACCGCCATTTTTGATAAACGTCTGCTGAAGAATGTAGCTTATGTGAGAAGTAAAATGGGCTTGCTGAGTCCCTGGTCTTCACTCAAAACTTTAGAAAAGCCCACCCAAAAGAAACTATTTTGCATCCATCATAAGAGCAACACTTATTCAAGGTCAGTAACTCCCACTACTATTAGTAGAAAAAGAAAAGAGAAAGAGGCTGTTTCTGCAGTCAGATCTGGGATAGCTTGTTCTGCTTGGTTGAGAAATGTTGGACCAATGGCTGTCTCACCAACAAGATGACTCACCTCTATGGGGAGGTACAGATATAACAAATGAGGCAAGAGATAGGAGTGTCTTGAAAATTTCACTCTGGACATGAGGAGTAAGAAAACAGCATTCTTATCAACACAAACATGAATAACCTTGGAACCAATAGCAGAAGACTACTAATGCACACCTTGAGAGGCAGCAGGTGATGGCTTAAGAACTTGGATCCCTGCCACTCATGTGGGAGACCCAAATTGGGTTCCTGGCTACTGGCTTCAGGCTGGCCCATCCCTGGCTATTTCAAACAGATGGAGATTGAACCAGTTAATGGAAGATCTCTGTCTGTCTATCTATCTCTTTACTGTCTCTCTCTGTCTGCTTTCTAGTAAAATGGAAATAAATAAATAAATAGTTTTTTTTAAAAAAAAACACAAAAATTATAGCAAATCTTGAGAACAGATTGTAATCAATAGAATTATGGAACTAAGATAGAAATGGAGGTGACTGTGGCTGTGAAGGGATCCTTTCTTTCTTTTTTAAGATTTATTTATTATTTGAAAGGCAGAGTTGCAGGGAGAGATAGAGAAAGAGATGAGATCTTCCATCTACTGGTTCATTCTCAAATGGCCTTATTGGCTGGGACTGGGCCAGGCTAAAGCTGGGAGCCAAGAACTCCCTCTGGCTCTCCCACATGGCAGGAAGCCCAAGCACTTGGGGCATCCTCCACTGCTTTCTCAGGCACATAAGCAGGGAGCTGGATTGAAAGTGGAGCAGCTAGGACTCAAACCAATGCTAATATGGGATGCCAGTGTTGCAGGCAACAGCGTAACCCACTGTGTCACAATGCTGACACTGAAGGGATCCTTTCGATGGAACCATTCTGTAACTTGACTGTGTTGGTGCCCATACAAATTATACACACATATACAAGTGCACATAAGACTGGTAAAACCTGAATGAAGTAGATGGATTGTACCAATGTCAGTTTCCTTTTTGTAATACTCTACTATAGTTATATAAGATGTTACCATTGGGAAAAACTGGGTGGAGGGAACAACAGATACCTCTGTATTATCTCATCATTTCATACAAATCTATGATTATCTTGAGATTAAATAAAAAAAGAGAGATCATGAAAACTTCATGATGGTGAAAGATAAGGGAGAAAAAAAGTAGTTCTGGGAAGACAAGTAAGGCAACTATTGTAGACAAGAGAAAGACTATGATAGTAACTATCTAGAGCAAAAAAGAAATGGAACTGAGAGAAATTTCAGAGTTAAAATATACAAGATGTTCTCATGGATTGGTGGTGGAAGATGAGAGAGAGAAGTGGGAACTATGACTCCTGGCTGTTGGAAATGCCACAGAGACTGGGGTGGAGGAAACATTTTATGCTCTGTTTTTGAGATATTCAGTGTGAGGTGCTTTAATAGGTAGAAGTGAGCATATTGAATGGACATTGAAATGTATTCATCTGGGCTTCAGAAGTAAAATGAAAGTGTGAGATATCAATTCAGGTAACCAACATATAGTGGTGGACAAGCTGTAATGAAGCATGGGTGACACTGCCAAGGGACAGGGTTAAATTGAAAAGGAGGCCCACACTAAAACCTGAGGAACTCTTAGTGTTTACTCAGCTTCTGCAACTGTTAAGTACCCTCAGAAACAGCAGCTAAAATGGTAGGAGGAAAATCAGAAAACATAGACACAGAAGCCAAAAGAAGAGAATGTTTCTGAGACAGTGGACAGCAGTGGGAAGTACAAGTCTAAGGACTGGAAAATATACACTGAGTGGAGATTACCTAAGCCAAAGCCGTTTCACCGAAGTGGTTTTATCTGTATCTTGTTTGCAACAGTATAAGGAGAGAATGAGAGGAGAAGAAATAGAGGCAGCAAATGTGAACAACTCTTAGAAGTTTTGCTGTGAGGGGAAGCAAAATGAGTTGTGATAATATCTGAGTGAAGGGAGACAAAAGAAGGTTTGAAAAAGGTTTGGTGTTTTTCTATGTTTATGAAAAGAATGCAGTGGAGAGGAGAGGTTCACTGTCCAGGAGAGAGAAGAGCCCAAGGCTGCTTGGTAGGGTAAGATTCCTGATAAGGTAGAGAGATGGAATCCTGAGTGTAACTGGAGGATAGAAGGAGGACACCTCTTCTGCTATTTCAAGAAAGAAGCAGTAAAAGACAGGGGCAGATGCAAGCCCAACTGGTACCGATAGGTTAAGCGGTTTCCCAAATGATGGTTTCTAAGGGGTCTTGGTGAGAATAAGTGAGGAGGAGAGCTGGCGAAAGTAGAGGTTTGAGTAAATGAGACACAAAATTAACCAAAGAAGCATAGTAGAATGCTCCTCAGCAGTGTGGGAAGGTGTGAAACAGAAAGAAAGGAATGGAAACTAATTACAAAGGACTAAGAAACAGATGGTCCTTGTTATTCAAGGGAGCGCCCATTTAAGATGGATAAATGAGCGTCCATCCCTAATGGTGATCTACACCATCAGTCTCCAAAACCAGCTTCCAGACTTGGAAACATACCACAGTACTAGAGATTAATTAAATTCTTGCCACCAGCAATTTAAGAAGTTATGAAGAGGACCTAAAGGAAGTGGACATTCCTAATTTCCAATAGAAGTAGGATCCTTTACTCAGATTCATTCTAAGCATTGTGAAATGGTAGCTTAGAAAGAGGTGGCAACAGTTATGACATTCCCCTGTTTGAGCACATGCCATTCTGCTAGATTCCCTGTAGGAAATGCCATTAGGGCCGTTTGACTCAAAAATAAATTGCACATACATCTGGGGTAAAATTTAGCAGCTGTTGAGCAAAATAGCTGTATTTTTTAATATTTACTTCTTTCATGATTCTATAATTCATATTTATTGTAAAATGTTGAGAAAGTATAGAGAAGGGGAAAGCATCCATAATCCTACCACACAGAAACTATTATTAGCAAAGTGTTAGATCACCTTCTAAGCATATATTATATTATAAGATTTTATTCTATTATTTACTCAATATTTTAAAATAAATATTTTTTGTATAATTACAAACTTTTTATAAATGTTACTGCAATGCCTGAATAATACTCTATCATGTAAAATCCCCAGAATTTAACCTATGATCTATATAGATATTTAGATTATTTCCAATATTTGGAATATTATGTTCTAAAATCCTTTAAAGAAAGAATTGTGATGCATCACCTCAAATTGTCAAACTTGTAGGAAACTTGAAGCAGACAGTGATGTCATCCATCAAGAAATTGCTCACGCAATGATGTCACTCTAGTAAGAGAGCTAATAATTTCTGAAGACTATAAAAATCATATTGGGATTTTAAAGTAGTTGTTGGGGGGTTACCTAAACAATTTTTCCCCTAAAGTTTCTAACTTTTAATTCTAAGAGACATACATTTATTTTTTTTAATTTGTTGTAATGATGGTATGTATCAAGACCAAAGTAAAATTCATTCAAAATCTCAGTCAAGAGATAATCACTGTTAAACACTTGGGAAACATGTTTCTATATAAACCTATTTATTTGTATCATTTTCTTTCTCTCTCTTTGTCTTTCTCTCTCTGTAACAAAAGGAAAAGGTATTTGCTATTTTGTAACCCTGCTGTTTTTGCTTAACATTGTAATAGGCATTTCTCCATGTTAATAAATACAGATCCATCTTATCTTCTTGTACAATCTAAATTGTCCAGTAAATAGATAATTTATTGACTCAATCACTTTTGATGGATTTTTTGGATATTCTGAATTTTTTTCTTATTACTCAGTGCTATAGTAATTATCTTTATATACACACACATGAACAGGCATTTAAAATATGCTTCCCTGATTATTTTCTTAGGACAAATTTATAGTAGTAGAACTGCCAGAGTAAAATATATATATTACTAAAGTGTCTTCTAATAAAGTTGTACCAATTTACCTCCACCAGCAAAAAAAAAGAGACTACCCATTTCTCTGCATCTTTACTAATTCTGTGTTTGTCAATTGTAATTTTGCCATTAACATGAATATTTTCATACTGAGAGTATGGGATGCATTCTCATTGCATAAAACCAAGGTCTGAAAACATAAAGAAAAATATATTAAATTTTATTACATGAAAATAAACAATTCTATGGTAGAAAACATTTTTAAAACCGGGAAATATATTTGTGACATATCCAAAATATTTTAAGAGTGGTTATAAGTCAACAATGAAAAGGTGAATAGTGCAATAAAGATTGGGAAAGGACAAATGAGAAATCTAGCGAGTGTTTAGCTGCTTCATCTCCTTTTTGGTTTTGGGGTTTTTTTTGTTTGTTTTTCTCTTTTTTGTTGTTGTTGTTGTTGTTTTAGGATTTCTTTCTTTATTTCAAAGGCAGAGTTACACAGAGAGGAGAGACAGAGAGAACTTCCATCTACCTGTTCATTACCCACATGGCTATAACAGCCTAGGCTGGGCAAGGTCAGAGCCAGGAGCTTCTTCTGAATCTCCCACATGGGTACAGGAAACCAAGTACTTTCTCCTTCTTTTGCTGCTTTCCAAGACCATCAACAGAGTGCGGGGCCGGCGCCGTGGCTCACTTGGTTAATCCTCTGCCTGCAGCACCAGCATCCCGTATGGGTGCCGGGTTCTAGTCCCGGTTGCTCCTCTTCCAGTCCAGCTCTCTGCTGTGGCCTGGGAAGGCAGTGGAGGATGGCCAAGTGCTTGGGCTCCTGTACTCGAATGGGAGACCAGGAGGAAGTACCTGGCTCCTGGCTTCAGATCGGCGTAGCTCCGCTGTAGTGACCATTTGGGGGGGTGAACCAATGGAAGGAAGCCCTTTCTCTCTGTCTCTCTCTCTCTCTCACTGACTAACTCTGTCAAATAAATAAATAAAAAATAATAATAATAATAAAAAGAGAGAACTGCATCAGAGTGGCGCAGCCAGAACTCAAACTGGCACCCATATGGGATACCAGCATTGCAGATTGTGGATCTACTCACCACACCACAACAATATGAGCTCTGTTGTCTCCTTTTTACTGCAAAGGCTGTGTCCCCTCAAGTTCATTGAGATCACCTTGAACCCTACTTTTTAGGCTCCAATGGCAAGATCTACCCATGTAGAGAGTGTTATGGAGAGCAAAGTGCCAGTGGAGAGACCTGAGGAGTTTCTGGGTAGTCCATGGTTAGTACTTCACCTGGTCACATACATTCTTGTTTTTTTGTCATCACTGTCCCCTAGAGGAGCAGGTGAATTGTTCACTCAACTGATCAGCTGCACTCTGCTGTCAGACTGCAGAACCAGTTAACTATTCAGAAGAGAAAAAATACACACTGGCAATATTGCCTGATCTGTGTCTCCAATGCAAGACTGTAGATGGAGATTTCTGGATTTTTTCTGAAATAAGTGCTAGAAGACATGTCATCAGTGTCCTCCACCTTTCCCCTCTCTCTGACTCCTATGTGTATTACTACATACTTGATGGAAGGCAGTGTTTACAGCAACTTCAGGAGAAGTGAAACATGCTAGAGAAGCAGAAAGGCCACACGGACAGGGTCAACCCAGGCTGCACAGGACAAACTGACAGGGCCTCTTCCCTGTGTTTGGGGTAGGGGGCATCTGGATTCTCAGTGTGAGTTCCCTGGGTCTTTTGGAGGGACAGGAGTTGTTGGAGATTGTACTGAGTGGGAGCTGGAGCTTTCCCGACACACAACTCATCTACTTTAGGCCACTTGGATATTGGATTCTGACTTATTCCTTCTTGGAAAATGAAACATTACATGGGTCTGGCATTATGGTGTTGTGGCCATCCCAGATGGGCACTGGTCCATGTCCTGGCTGCTCCACTTCCTATCCAACTCCCTGCTAATGGCCTGGGAACACAGCAGCAGATTGCCCAAATTATTGGGCCCCTGCAACCCATTTGGGAGCCCCAGAAGAAGCGCCTGCTTCGGCCTGGGCCACCCTTGGCAGTTGTGGCCATCTGGGGAGTAAACCAGCTAATGAAAGGTCTCTCTCTCTCTCTCTCTCTGTCTCAACTCTGACTTCCAAATAAATAAATAAATTTTTGAACAAAGAAATTGAAGTAATATTTAAATTCCAGATGTTTCTACCTATTGTCTATACCATTTGTTCTGCTATAATAAAATGCCTGAGACTGAGTAACTTATGAACTAGAGAAATTTATTTTTCACCATTATGGGGATTGAGAAATCCATTCTCAAGTTACCAGCAGATTTTACATCTGGTAAGGTCTGCTCTCCACTTCCAAGCTAGTACCTCTTACCATGTCTTCACATGGCAGAAAGCAGAATGGCAAAAGAAAGAAGGCAACTCCCTCAAACCTTTTTTATTATGGTGCCTGTCTATTCATGAGAGCTCTGGCCTCATAATTTAGTCACTCCATAAAAGCTCCACCTTTCATATGTTTCAGCATATGAATTTTGTGGGGATATGTGATTTTTGACTATTGTAATAAAATAGTATATCCTTAAATTCATCATCACTCATCTCTACTCAAGCAATGATCAGGGGGTGAAGGTATCCTTTAGAGAGAAGACAGGAGCTCTGCATGGGTAAACCTCCAGATGGCTACAGACTTTGAAACTGGAATGGACACAAAAAGACGTCAGAAAAACTGAGAGCTGTATATACCACAACTGCAGCAGCCACCCTAAAATGAATTGCACATTGATCAAGATAGAATCAAAACATATACTTTAGATAGTCATCCATTTCTAGGATTCTATAAGGTTTTTGTTTGCTCTCATCATTTACCGAAATTATTTTTCTAAAAATAGCTTGGTCTAAGAAGAGAAATTTCCTCATACCACAGTCAGATTATTTCATGGGAACAGTATACCTCTTGACAGAGCACGCTGACTTGTGGACGAGTCTAGGGATCCGGGGAAAATAGACTGACCCAAGATGCAGAGTCTGGGCCAGCTGTCTATAGGAGTCCCTAACGTTTTTCCAAAAGCTATCCCAAATAATCATTTATTTCCTTTCTCAGCAGTATTTTTTGGTAAAGTTAGAGGTCAAGTTCTTTTTAAGAGCTAGTATTATTATTGTATAGGGATTATTCTTCGGTCAACTACAGTGACCCTTGTCTGTGGTCCTTGTCCTCAAGACACTTCCATACACAAACACAGGCACACGTATATGCACATATATACACAGTCTGTTGATATGGGCTTTTCTCCTACCTATTAGATGTATTACAAATCTGCTTTTAATAGGGCCTCTCTGCATTCCAACAGAAATATTTCTGGTGCTCTCGTGGCTCCCACAACACTTGCTGGGTGCACATTTAATATGTTTTAGCTTTACTGCCTGAAGATGGAATCAGGGACATCTACCTGCACATGACAGTGCTTTGGCTTTTGCAGTTGCAGAACTTAATGTATGTATCAGTAATGAAAATCTTAATTAAGAAAGCTGCATCATTGTCCATGAACACTCATTTTTCTCCCCCTGCAAAGCCCTTTGTGTACCGCAGGATATACCTGGTCCAGACAGACAGAGCCCTCGAAGAGCTTGTCTGGCAGATCTTCTCGTGATTATTAACAGCTAGCAAATGACAAAGTCTCGCTCCCCTTTTGTCTTGAAACCGAGGCTTGGAACAGCAGAGCACACAATGTACTGTTGAGTTTGTTTGTGTTTTTTTTAAACTTGCTTTTATTACGTTGGTGGGTTTAAAAATCCGACAGTGTTGATCAAAACTAATTTAGGTAACTTAGAGTTGCCAAAACACTAGCAGATGCATATTTACACATATACTCTCAGAGAAGTGTAATTTTCCATATAGAAACAATGCACAAACACAAGAAGAACGATTTTAAGCTGTCTGCCCATGTTCTGATACCTTTGGCCTCCACTGCCTGAACACTGCAATACCCCCACTTCTGTGACCTTAGAAATTATTTCTTTCCCTGTGCCAATTTGCCATTTGTGCAAAGAGTAAAAGTAATAACTTTATGCAGACAACTAACTGTACCCATAAAATTTGAAAGAGCTATTAAGACAGAGTCTTTTGAAAAGGTGGCCTATCGTTATGTTTATAAAACAGTGTCAACTGTAATATTTTAATAATGTCCAAATCATAATTTCCAAACCTAAAAATTTAATTCATTTAAAATTCTTTTAAAGGCCTCTGATCAATTCACTGTTAGAAAATAATGACTCCTAATATTTCTTCTATGACCTTGACCCATGACTTACAAGGAGAGGAGAAGGCTACATATGCTCACCCACTTACATATTGTACAGTCTTTTGCTTTTTCTAATTTTCTGGTCTATAGTGTTAACCATTTTCTGGAAGAGCCATGTAAATAATTGAACTGGGCTCCAGTCATCTACTTATATAACACTTTCTACCGGAATAGGACACGCCCACCTAAAGAAAGTCTAGTGATAAATATTTAGAACCCATCTTCTTCTTGCACTGTTCTCCCTAAAAGAGGAGCAGGCCTGCTGTCTCTTGTGGTGCTGCTATGCTGTTTCTTTACTCTGCTTCTTAGAACTTCACATGCTTTAGTTCATTTATTTTCAAAATCACTATAAAGTAGGTAATGGTCAGTCTTCCACGTACCTGAAGCAAGAGAAAATTTGCTTAAATATTCTGTCAGTGTACCATGAAAGATGTGAGGAAAGGCCTAATTATGGGAAAATTATTTTCAGATAGTCTGCCTTATTAAAATCTCCTGGTTGCACTCAAAACATGTTGAATTAAGACTAAATATGAAAATAGACTTATGGTGTTAAACTAGAGCCACAGTAAGAAGTTGGACGAAAAGCTAACAGGACTCTTGGTCGCTAGAAAGGAAACACTGTTAACGAGTTGTTCTAGTCTGAAAGACTCCTTTTCAAGAGCCGTCCCAACCAATACTACCGTGAATATTGAAGCAACTAAGAAGTAACTGGCCTCGATGTGTAGTGCAGGTAATACAGTGTAAAGCTGTAGTGGGACCTCAGTAATTGAGTATATCATGTGTGGGTAACTAAGCATGAGCAAATCATGAGTGACAAGATAAAGAATGAATTGTGTGGGCAATTGGAAGACTAAATCATGCACTTAATTTTGAAGTCCTTGATTGGAAGTTAGAAGTCTGCTGAATTTCTAGATCTTGGTCTTCAACTTTTCAAACAATAAATTAGTCGTAGAATTATGAAGAATCTTAAGACTTTGAATTTGAGTAGAGTGCCTGTTTTCTGCCTCTTAAACACACACACATCCAGGTAGGTACCAAGATAGGATCTTCTCCCCTTCAGCCTGTCTACAGTTCACTTAAAATTGAAGAGCGACTAGAACCATTAAATATGGCAGGACTTCAGATGGTTTACCCTCATCTCAGCCTCTCTGCTAACACCTCAACATGTTTCCTCATCATTTTTGTGCTGTAAATGTTGTATGTTGGGTCAGCTTTGTCTCAGCCAACAGCTGAGGAATCAAGCAGCGTAGGGCATAGGAGAGAAAAGTATTTTGAAAACATATTAGCTGGCCATAAGGATGCTCTTGTGTTGAATCCTGGCCACTGTTTGCTCTCACATGGACACATATCCACTAGCAGTGTTAGGAAGTGATCTGATTAGCAAACGTATATATTTCTGTTCCTGTAGAGCCTCATATTTACGTTAGTGCTTCATCAGACGTTCGTAAAGCAGTGTGCAGTTTGTTATATTTAAATGCCTGTGACTTCCTTATTTCAAAAGCAAGTACTTTTAAACATAGTAATAGCATTTCTCTATATGCAAACCTCTGTACATAAAAAAGGTTTACATTTTAAAACAAACATGTTTTTGAGTTGTATCCAAATTCAAAAAAAGCATCTGAAAAATTTAACAGCTGAAAAACACTTTCTCCTTGCTGGGAAAACTTAAACCTTGCTAGGCTTTATGCAACTTAAAAAAAAAAATCACTTCTGTGCTGAGAACTAGCATGAGAAATCTCAGCATGAAAGGTTGTTGGAATTTTTTTTTTCTTCATAGAGCTAAAACGAAATTGTTGGTTTGAGAGTGATGCCATAATATACATGAGCTTTGTCAGGAATAAAGAGTTTTTCAACAAATCTAATTTCAAGGGCATCTTCAACAAAAATTAGGGGGAAAAGATAAAGGCTACTTAAGCAGCGATCCAGAGTCTGAAAGCAAAAGTTGAGGACATCATTGTACCATCAAGGTCTAGAAACACTGCTAACCCTGAGCTGGTTGTTACTGGTTGAAAAGCCTACAGGTATTTGTTTTATTATTGTCTCACTCAATCCTTACTTAGCCGACGGTGTCTCACAAGGGAAGCACTGCTCTGTGATGATGTCTTGGACTTTGTTTTCTATTTGTTTCAGCACTTCAATAAATGGTCTGTTACCTGCCATTATGACCTGCATGCATTTGCTGAACAAAAAAAACAAAACAAAACAAAATTATGTGGCTGTGTTTCTAGAAAGCTGAACCATTTTCAAGATAGCATGGAATTGGATACACACATCGACACGTTCCCGCAATCGTATGTTTATACTGGGCACCTACAGTCAAACATATTCAGGAAAATAAGAAAAGTGGTTGGATGATACTAATATGGAAATGAAGCTTGCTCAAGCATTTACAGCCGATGCTCCTAATGGGGCACATACGTGGAACTGCCCGTGAAAAAAAGACCTGTGTGAGTGTCTACCAGCCAGCATGGTCCTCTTAGTACACTCCTGAGGATAAAGGACACCAAGTGATCGTTTTAAAATTTCACTGGCTTCTTTTTTTTTTTTTTTTTTTTTTTTTTTTTTTTTTATTTGACAGGTAGAGTTATAGACAGTGAGAGAGAGACAGAGAGAAAGGTCTTCTTTCCGTTGGTTCACTCCCCAAATGGCCGCTATGGCTGGCGCTGGGCTGATCCGAAGCCAGGAGACCAGGCTTCTTCTTGGTCTCCCACGAAGGTGCAGGGGCCCAAACACTTGGGCCATCCTCCACTGCCCTCCCAGGCCACAGCAGAGAGCTGGACTGGAAGAGGAGCGACTGGGACTAGAATCCGGAGCCCATATGGGATGCTGGTGCTGCAGGCAGAGGATTAGCCAAAAGAGCCACGGCGCCAGTGGCTACTTTTACTCTAGTAGTGTGAGTATGATTTGGAGGGTCATGGGTAGAAGAAAAGACAGCAACATCCCTCTATTATTTACATGGTGATTTTTGCCTCAGTCCTTCCTTGAAGGCTTAGATATTTCAAGACCTCCTTGGAAAAATTTTTCAGCACCTTCTGTGCTCCAAACTGACTCAGTTTGCATCGTGTTTCAGTATAACTGAGTAACAGGCTGGCAAATTCCCTGCTTTCCTATTCATCAAAATCCAAAATAGAACTCACAAAAACTCCTTCCTTCTTTCCCTTCAACATACACCCTACTGTGGCCCCCCAATGAGGAACAGACAAAAAAAAAAAAAAAAA
This sequence comes from Lepus europaeus, assembly GCF_033115175.1. NCBI lineage: Eukaryota > Metazoa > Chordata > Mammalia > Lagomorpha > Leporidae > Lepus > Lepus europaeus. Next base: position 70,581,200 of record NC_084828.1, on the reverse strand, counting down.
AAAAAAAAAAACCAGCCAGCCCTGAAAGACTGAAAGACAAATTCCCAGCTGTAACTCTAGCACTTTGTTTAGTGCTGTGAGCTTGCTAGAGCTGGCACATTTTTTATAATACAGATGCATAAATGTACTGTCTAAAGCACAGGAATTGCAGTATCTCCCTCTATGTTTCTGAATTGCCCTGGACTAAAGTATGTTGCACAGGAGTAGCCTTCATTCCAAAATGTAGAATGAAAGACTTCATTGGCCATCTGTTTTTTTTTTTTTTTTTAAATTATGACCTTCTATGTCTTAATTTTTCATAAGGTTTGGAGACTTTCACAGCCTTCTCCCAAATTTTCAGTCTTTCAGGGATCGTGTCTTACTCACACATATACACACATGCATACATATTTATAGATTATATGTCTAAAGTGAAATATGTAAATATGGATTACTTTTTCTTTATTTGAAAGACTGAGAAAGAGAGAGAGAGAGAGAAAGAAAGAGACTATCTTCCATCCTCTTCTTAACTCCCCAAATATCTGCAGTGGCCAAGGCTGTAGGACTGGGCCAGGTTGAAGCCAGGAGCCTGAAACTCCATCCTGGTCACCCATGTAGATGGTAGAGGCCAATACTTGGCCATCTTCCACTGCTTTCCCAGGTGCATTAGCAGGGAGCTGAATGGGAAATGGAGCAGCCAGGGCTCAAAACTGGCTCTCATATGGTATGCCAGCATCACAGACAGTGGCTTACCTTGCTGTATCACAGTGCAAGCCCCAAGATGGACTGCTTTAAAGATTTCCTAAGGAGTGTCATGTGTGTGTATTTAATAATGAATTATTTCACAATGGACTTAAAGTAATCAAACGAATGAGAAATCATTGTCCAAACTCAAGATGGATGTTAATCTTTTGAACTATGAAATAGGCATTCTTCAAAATGGGCATATTTTATAGAGAAGTCCTTTTTCTTCTCTAACATTATTTTTTACTTATTTATTCAAAAGACAGAGTTACAGAGAGATGTAGAGAAAGAGAGAGAGGTCTTCCATTTGCTGGTTCACTCCCCAAATGGCCAAAAAGGTGAGAGCTGAGCTGAGCTGATCTGAAGCCAGGAGCCAGGGTCTTCTTCTGGGTCTTCCATGGGTTCAGGGGCTCAAGGACTTGGGCCATCTTCCACTACTTTCCCAGGCCACAACAGAGAGCTAGATCGGAAGTGGAGCAGCTGGGACTCGAACCGGTGCCCATATGGTATGCTGGTGCTACAGGCTAGGGCTTTAACTGGCTACACTACAGCACTGACCCCTTTAACATTATTTTCAAGAATAAATTTTTGAAATAATAATAATTAAAGTGAATGGAAGGAAGAAATGTACACCAACCAGAGGTCCAGTTAAACACCCAAAATTGAGTCAAAATTTTGTCTAAAACTCTAGTCTGCCTCTGAAGGATAATGATGAGACACTCCAAAGTCTTTGCAAAAGAACTCAAGGTGCGAAGCACAGGAACTCAGACTTGTGGCTGCAAACAGATTCTGCCTGTTCCTGTCTCCTCCGGAGTCAGTTAATTCAGCTGTAAACATCAGGAATGATGCCTGCTTTAGAGGACACTTGTGACGCTTGAGTGACAGAACACATGTGAAACATTCAATCCACCTCAGTCAAGTACGAAATGTTGCACGATGGTAGTTATGGATCTCAGTTATTTTAGCGTTGGTAGTTGCTTTGGAATGAAGTGTTGAGCCTGGAGATGGAGATGATGCGCACTTAAGTGTGTTATTTCTGGCATGTTTATATGTGATGTTTCTTTATAGCCATAGCAATACAATTATGTGGTAAGCATTTTGCTTTTTCAAGGTGACACTTATAATACACTAACAGTGTGCCAGGCACTGTGGAAGACCATCAGTGCACATCATCGGGTAATCCTTAAAACAACCCTGTAACTTACCATTATTGTACCCATTTTGCAGATGAAGGAACTAAAGCTGAGAAAGCATCAGTAGCTTGTCCACTCAACTAGGTAATGATGGGGTCAGACTTTGAACCAGTCTTATCCTCAGCACTAAGAAAACAATTGCAAGAAACTGAAATCCATTGTACATGATATGTTTACATATTTTTCAGAATTTTCCCTAATTTATTTTCATTTACTTGAAAAGCAGAGATAGAGAGAGAATGAGAGAGAGAGATTCTTCCATCTACCCAAATGCCTGCAACAGTCAGGACTGGGCCAGGCTGAAGCCAAGAGGCTAGAACTCAGTGTAGGTCTCTCACATGGATGGCAGGGCCACAGTTTTTTGAGTCACCACCTGCTACCTCTTAGGGTGTGCATAAGCAGGAAGCTGGATCAGAAGTGGAAGTGGGACTCAAACCCAGGGACTCTGATATAGGATTCAAGTTGTCCAAGTAGTGTCTTAACTGTTGTACCAAATGTGCACCCCAGATTTTGTATCTTTTTGTTGTAGAGGTTTCAAACCTATACATAAGTAGAAAGAACATCATCGTGAACTCTCATGAGTTTCTCACTCTGCTTCAGTAATTAACAGCTCATAGAAAACCTTGTTAGACATAGTTATATCATAGAACTGGAAATAAGCTAGATGTTCAGCTCCAGAGGATTAGTTAAGTATATAGCATGATATATCCACTAGATAGAATTCTTGAGCCATTAAAATGTTTGTTGGGCTGGTGTTTGGCCTAGCAGATAAGATGCCAGTCAGGACAGCTGCATCCCATATTGCAGTATCTGGGTTCAGTTCCTGATTCCAGCTTCATGCTAATGCAGACCCTGGGAGGCAATGGTGATGGCTCAAGTAAATGGATTCCTGCCACCAATGTGAGAGACCTAGCTTGAGTTTCTGGCTCCTAGCTCTAGCCCCAACACAGCCCCAGCTGTTGCAGGCATTTGAGGAGTAAAAGAGCAGATGGGAGCACTCTCTCTCAATCTCTCTCTTTCTCTCTCTGCTTCTCAAATTGAAAAAAAAAATTGTGAGGAGTTTATAAAAGCATGGACTATTTATGAGACATTAAATTAAAAGGCAATATATGTAATTATACATATGATATAGTCACAATCATTTTTTTAAATAATAGGTTTAAAAAATAGTAGATAAGTATTGGAAATCTAAGATTTTTTGATTTTTTATCTTACTGCTTTTCTATATTTTCTAAATTGTATAATAATGAGCATATTTATTAGAGAAAAGTTAATATTTCCTTAATATTCAGAAAAATACATAGTTATATTCATATATGGAGAGTTTACCTACCTGAATTCATTATGGAAATTAAATTTACATAATAGAATATCCCAAGCAACAGAATTTTATCTTCTTTTAATGATCAAAGATTTTTTAATTTTATTAACATTAAATTTTGATGTATAGCACTGTAAGTTTATATGCATATCTAGTTTTATTAGAATATACTTACCATAATTCAAACTTTTCTAAATGATTCAGGGTCATCATTTTGAACTGTAATTGCATTATGTTTTGTTTCCACTGATGCTGATGAGGGTATGGAAGTATAAAAATAATACTAAGAATTTAAATATTATATTGTTGTTTCCAAGCTGTTCCATGTGGCCATGTGGCATTAATCTTTTGACCTTTATTATTATTATTATTATTATTATTATTATTATTATTATTTTAAGAGACAGAGAGCTCCCATCCACTTGTTCACACCCAAAATGCCTGCATTAGGTATGGCTGGGGTAAGCCAAAGCCAGATGCCCAGAATTCAGTTCAGTTCTCGCAAGTGGGTGGGAGGGACCCAACTGCTTGAGCCAATATCTGCTACGCCCCAGAGTACACATAAGCAGGAAGCTGACATAGGGAGCCAGAACTAGAAGCAGAGCCCGGGTATTCCAATATGGAACTCCAGTATCTTATGCAGCTCAACTGTTAGGCTAAATGTTTGCCCCTGGTCTCCTTATTCTATAAGATTATTTATTTCTGGGCTTATTTACCCATGGGCTACTGTAATATTTTTAGCTCTCATGTCCTCCTTTACAGTTTACATTTCTCTTCCTTAGCTATCAAATTACTTCTTGTTGCATATGCCTCTAAGATCCTCATTCCTTCTGTGATGCATTACTTATAATCTGCATTGAACAAGGAAGACAAACACCTATGTTTAGGTTGTGTGTAGCTTCCATGTGTTAACTCATTGACTTGACACATCTTTGTGTAGTCAGCACTCGAGAGGATATGCAGATAAATAAAAACACAAATCCTGCCCTCAAAGAACTTGTAATCTGGAAACAGAGATGAGATAGAATCCACCCTGGAAAGGGCTATGCTTTATACAAGTATTGCAGATAGAGGACTCTTATGGTTCAAAGGAAGGCTGAGGGCTTTGCCAGAAGAGGTGACATTGGATTTGGGGCTTGGAAGTCAAGGAGGATTTGAGCACACAGAGGTGGAAGAAAGGAACATTTCTGAAACCATGAGCAAAGCATGGGAGAATTAAATGATAAACCATGCACAAAGAAGTAGTTGAGTTTAACTAGAGCAGTGGAGTATGTGAAGGTGAGGAGTGGGAAATAAAGTGGTAAAAGTAGATTGAGACCAGAAACTGAAAGGACTTGATTACCAGGCCAAGGAGTTTGGACTTTATTCAGTAGACAATGGGGAGCTATTGAAAGTTTTTAGTAGGAGATAACATAATCAGAGCTGTGCCTCTGGAAGATTAATCTGGCAACAGTGGGTAAAATGGATTGGAGTAGGGAGAAATCAGAGGACACAAGATCAGGTAAGGAGACTATCACAATGGTCCACGTAAAAGGCAATGAGGGTGCTAACTGGGGCAGGGGCAGAGGGATTGAAGAGAGCCAGGGCTGATTTACGAGACATGGCAGGAGGAGAATTAGTCTGTAACATTTGGGGAGTAAGGGAGAGGAAGGCACCAAAGACATCTCTATGATTTTGAACCTGAGTGGAGTCATAAACAGAGCCAGAAAGCAGCAGAGCAGAAGCAGGTTTGGGAGTAGAAAGCGCAAGTTTAATTTTGAATGCTCTGAGCGGTGATGCTGACTGTATTCGTGAGACATCTGCCAGGCTTTTGGAGACACAGGACCTCAGTGCAGCAAAGGCCAGGCTTGGACTTGAAGACTCGGAGTGTCTCTGTCTCACTGGACAGAGAGGCAAGAAGCATTAGAGCTTATCAAATATGTGCAAAGGATTTATGTGTAGGCTGTCAGAGGCCAATTTTGGCTGTTTGCAGGTCTTTCTCAGTTTCTTTCTGTTTTTTTTTTTTTTTTTTTGACAGGCAGAGTGGATAGTGAGAGAGAGAGATAGAAAGGTCTTCCTTTTTGCCGTTGGTTCACCCTCCAATGGCCGCTGCGGCCAGCGCATCGCATTGATCCGAAGCCGGGAGCCAGGTGCTTCTCCTGGTCTCCCATGCGGGTGCAGGGCCCAAGCACTTGGGCCATCCTCCACTGCCTTCCCGGGCCATAGCAGAGAGCTGGCCTGGAAGAGGGGCAACCGGAATAGAATCCGGCGCCCCAACCAGGACTAGAACCCGGGGTGCCGGCGCCGCAAGGCGGAGGATTAGCCTGTTAAGCCACGGCGCCGGCCATCTTTCTGTTCTTAACCCTATCTAGAATGCCACACAAGTAGGTACAGATAAGCAAAGCTTTGCTTTCCTCAAATAAACACACATCAGATACATCCCAAAATGATGAACAATTTGAATTTTGCTATTGGGGTCAATTTCAAATTTTCCATAGTCTTGATCTTCACATCTAAGATATTCCTGTGGGACCTTAGAGAAGTCATTATACCTCTTACCTCTCTGGGACTCAGATTCCTCCAGACCAGTGAAAAAACTTATTAAGGTCTCTGATCCCCAAAACTGACATTGGATCAAAATTGCCAGGCAAATGGAAGGGAGGGAGTCAATGCTCAGGAATCTGTTATTTTTTTTTTTAATTCCTTACATGATTCTGATTTACAACCAGAGTTGGAAATTAGTGGGATACATAGATTCCCTAGTTCATTCCAGCTCTCACATTCTAAAACTTTATCAATATTTCGACAAAATGTGCATTTTTTTTACAACTCACAAGTGAGAAAACGTATCTAAAATGCAAATTTACTGCCAAACTCAGTTCATCTGTAGTAAAGTGCACCCCCCTCCTTTAAGTTAGGAGAACAGTATATATATATTTAAAGTGTATTTGGAAAGCACTATAATTGAGAAATCTCCTGTGATGCTAGAAAAGGGGAAGGCCAGGTATGGGGGGAGCAATAGAAGGGGAAGAAAGCCAGGGGATGAGACGCCTGCACACATAAAGTATGCTGTTCACTGACCATGCCTCGGGACTGGCCCACCATGCAAGGGTGACTGTGCTCTGCCTTTGACTTCAGTGCTGTGGCTGCTGGGGTCGAGGTGTGTGGTCCTTGTGCTGGTTCTGAGTATACCTGTCAGACTGTATACACCAGCGTTCTTCTCATAGTTCGTGGAAATGTGTGTTATAAAAAAAATGCAGAGGTTGGCATGGCATAGTGGGTTAAGCCACTACTTGCCACACTGGCATCCCAGTTCAGAGTGCTGGTTCAAGTCCCGACTGCTCCCTTCTAATGCACCTGGGAAGGCAGCAAATGATGGCCCAAGTACTTATGCCCCTGCCACCCATATGAGAGACCTGGATGAAGTTCCTGGCTCCTGACTTCAGCCTGACTCAGACCTAGCTGTTGTGGCCATGTGGGTTATAACCCTCAAAACTATGCATGGATTTCAAAGAAAAATTTCCACTCAAACTTATCATTTGATTCCATTTCCCCACAAACTTTCTGAAGTGCCCTTGTGGAAGCAGGCCTGAGACTCCTGTGGAGCAGACAAGCTCTTCTTTAATGGGCATGTTTTCTCTCATATGTTTCACAACTTAACTTTTGTATAGCTCTCAATAGGACATATGTTCTGTTGTTGTTTAATTTATTTGTTTATTTGAAAGGCAAAGCAACAGAGAAAGATGAACAAACAGAGATCTCTTCCTCCTGCTGGTTCATTCCCCAAATAGCCATACAGCCAGATCTGGGCCAGGCAAAGCCAGGAGCCAGGAACTCCATTCTGGTTTCCCAGAATGGGGCCCAAATACTTGAGTTATCCTGTGCTACCTTCCCAGGAGTAGAAGCAGGAAATTAGATTGGAAGCAGAGTACCTGGGACTTAAACCAGTACTCCAAAATGGGATGCCAGTTTTGCAGGTGGCTTACCGCTGTGCCACAGGCCAGCCATCAGAGGACATGCATTCTGAGGACCTCAGAGAATTCAGAGCACATGTTACTGTGCCACACAGAAGGGAAGAGAGAGAGGGTTGAGCTAGCAGCTTTTTTCTGCACTTTCTGTATTCTCTTTGCCTGCCTGCCTTCTTTGCCTGTGAGGACAGTTTGCTGAACATCTCAAGTTGGCTGAATTAACCTAGACTATAGAAATAGTTTGGAATTAGGAAAATCTAGAAGCTTCCTACCTCTCAACTAATTTTGACATTTCATTTGCTCCACAAGTATTTATTGAGGAGTCACTGTAAATAAGGAATTCTGCTCAGTTTTCAGCTCAGAAATTAGCAACAAATTGTAGTGATTTTGATGCTCACTGGCTACTGCCAAAGTTCTAGACATCAGTGCAGAGTAGAACCAAGGTAATGATGATGTTAGCACTTTGTATTTATTTTACCCTTAATGGTGTTTTCCCAGAATTATGTTGGGTGCACTCCCTTCCCCTAGGGAAATCCTTCTCCCTCCTCATTTTTATCACTACCCTTAGCTCCACAGTTAACCATTTCCTTTCCCCAGTCAGACTGTGGCTTCTTGACTTCAGCTACACTCATTTAGGTAATCTGGTAACCTCATTCAAGAAATTTATTCCAGGGTGTGAATGAAGTTTAATCCTTTGTGAGAAACTGGGGATTTTAACCCTCTTGGAAAATTGTATTTTGAAAAACATCTTACAAGACAATTGTTTCCCTTCCCCCTGCAGTTTTTTTTTTTAAGATTTATTTATTTATTTGAAAATAAGAGTTACAAAGAGAGAGGGAGAGACAGAGAGAAATGGGTCCTGTATCCTCTGGTTCACTTCCCAAGTGGCCACAGCAGCCATGGCTGAGCAAAGTCAAAGCTAGGAGCCAGGAGCTTCATCTGTGTCACCCACAAGGGTGGCAGACACCCAAATACTTGGGCCATCTCAGCTGTCTTCCCAGGGGCATTATTAGGGAGCTGAATCAGAGTGTAGCATCTGGGACAAGAACCAACGCACATATGGGATGCTGGTCACATAGTGGCTTTACCCACTACACCATAGTGCCAGCCCCAACAGAGATATTTTTGAGTAGGGCCTTCAGATACATCCTGTTTGCCCTTTATGGCCAACTAAAACTTTATTTACATTTATAAAAGAAGGAAACATGAAATTAGCCAGTCAGCCCTTTATCTACCACCACTAACAGCTCTACATCCTGGATGCCCCTATACTTCCAATGCAACCTGACACTCCTGGGTATCAGACACCTGCTGGACACCATCTTCCTTCCTGTTCCCACTCCAGCTCCCGAGTTCTAGCTGCATCTGCTCTTTATAAGTTACTACCCTTTGATTTTACCTCCTTAGATTTTTTTTAATTATTTATTTATTTATTTGAAAGAGAGAGGAAGAGACAGAGAAAGGTCTTCCATCTGCTAGTTCCCTCCCCAAATGGCTGCAGTAGCTGGAGCTGGGCCAATCCAAAGCCAGGAGTCAGGAGCTTCTTCTAGGTCTCCCAGGTGGGCTCAGGGGCCCAAGCATTTGGGCCATCTTCCTCTGCTTTCCCAGGCCATTATCAGAGAGCTGGATCAGAAGAGGGGCAGCCAGGATAGGAACTGGCATCCATATGGGATGCTGATGCCACAGGTGTAGGCTTAGCCTAGTAGGCCACAGCCCCAGCCCCAGCCCCAACCTTTTTAGATATTGCCCCCAACCCTCTTGGAGATAGTTTAGTAAAGTAGAAGAAGCATAAGCTTTGGAGTCAGATGCACTTACTAAACTTGTGACCTTGTGCCAGGTATTTATCATCTCTAAGCCTCTGTTTCTTACTTGTAAATGAAAAGTATTATGAAGGTTAAATACTATGTATGAATGGGATCAGAACATTTTGTTAAGAGGTTGATACATGGAGTTATTAATGTTGATATTATTTATTTTCTCTACTGCCCTCAACAACTTCGTTTTCAGTTCCTGCTACTGAGCCTACCTTGGAGGACCTGACTGTGCTGGTCAGGACTAGTTTTGTGAACATGACTTTTTCAGTTACATCTAATGCACAAAGCAGATATGGGTGGAGACCACATGTATTCTGAACAAAGATTTAGGACATAATTTTATAAATACAGGCATATTTGTGGACATAATAAAAACATAATAAAAACCAGATCTGTTCCAGGAAATCAGAGGCTTGTGGCTCCTACCTATTCTTAGAATTCTATATGCTGGACAGGGATGAAGTTCACAGCCACAGGGTAGTTCTAAATATAAAATTAAGAATGTGATCTCTGTGATAACTCATCATATAAAAAATCAAAGTTGATTGCACAGAATATTGTCTATATTTCAGAGAGGTAGTTTTCCCTCCTAATGGAGAATTTATCAACTTTGGAGACATGTCTGGGTTTGCATGTAGATGCTACCACTAAAAATTCATGCATAAAGAAGGGCTTAGTGACCAGCATCGTGGCATAGTGGGTAAAACTGCCACTTGCAATGCTGGCATCCCATATGGGTGCCAATTCATGTTCCAGCTGCTCCACTTCAGCTCAACTCTCTGCTAATGGCCTGGAAAAGCAGCAGAAGATGACACAAGTGCATGGGTACCTACCACCCAACGTGGGAGACCCAACGAAGCTCTTAGCTCCTAGATTTGGCCTGTTTGTGCCCTGGCCATTGCAGCCGCTTGGAGAGTGAACCAGTGGATAGAAGATCTCTCTGTATCACTCTGACCTTCAAATAAATAAATAAATCTTAAACAAGAACAAAAAATACAGGCTTAATTGCCTTGATCAAATTGCTCAGTTTATCTGAATCTCAGTTTCCTTATCAGTAACAGATTAATGATACCCGTCTTGCAAACATATTATGAAGATTAAAAAATATGTATAAAATCTACATACTGTTTGATCTAAATAAATACATTTCTTGAAAATCTAGAGCCAGGTTTCTCTTCAAGATGAAAAAAGAACTGAAATTATGCCCACTTTCCTCATATAACCAAGCTCTATATTTAAAAACAAACAAAAACCTAACTACTATAGAACAAGGAAATAAACATTTTCCACATTTAAATTAAAAAAATTTTTGAATGTAATTTATTTTTGTGAGAAGCAGAAAAACAGAGACAGACAGAAAGACACTGTTCCTATCCACTGATTCACTCCCTAAATGCCCACAACAGCCAGAACTGGGCCAGACTGACACCTGAAGCCAGGAACTGAATCTACATGTCCCACATGAGTGGCAAGGACTCAGCTACTTGAGCCATCACCTGCTGCCTCCCAAGGTGTGCATTAGCAGGAAGCTGAAATCTAGAGAAAACCGAGGAGTTGAACCCAGGTGTTCCAATGTGGGATGAGAACATTTTAACTACCACACTAAACATCTCCTCCTACATTTACATTTTTAAATGGAAATTTGTCCAGGAAGTATATCCAGATAGGCAGTTTAGATATAAATTAAGTATTCTTTCAGCATTGATTTCTAAAAAGGAAGCTTTTAACAGATTCCTGATGTACTTTAACAGTATAGCAGTGTCTTTTGTTATTATGTAAGGGAAACATAGGGTAATCTGAGGCTCTGTCATAAATTTTTCTAAAAACCCATAAGAAATGATCATCCAACATTTTATGGAGAAATACAGAAGCACTTAGTGAAACCTCACTAAAAAGCAACTCCTTATTTTGATATATTTAATGCTTAATTTCTAAGTAGAAATATTGCTTTTATCTAAATAAATCTTGAGCATTTTAGATAAGTTGAGAAATTGTATGCTGAGTATTTTTTGTTTCTTATTTCTAATGAATCAGTAATTTTGACCTTCGTTCCATATGCCTCTTTAATTTATGGTGAATAAAGTAATACTGATTTTTCAAAAATTAATACACAATCTCAAGCCACCAAGTTTCCAAATGATGATATTTCCAATGGCAAATGAAACAACATGCTGTCCATGCAGTTACTGATTTGAAGCAATTTGAACATCATGATGGGGCGGGGTGGGGGGGAGATTACAAGCAGTGTTATAATTAAAGGTCTGTTGATTCTTCAGTTTAAATGCCATTGTTGAAAGATTTTTCACTCAGATGTCAAAGTCTGTGGCCAGCCAAAACTTGGCATGCTAGAACTCAGCCCAGGAAAACATTGTGTTCCACAGATTTAAAAACCAAAATCTGTTAAGAACAGAAATGTTGGGCTTGGGCTGATTTCTCATGAATCAGAACCAGAACATAGCCAAATACCACCTCCTCTTTAGGAAAGGAAGTAGTGCAGGTGGATGTTAATGGGAAACGTTTTTTCAGATAGAAAATGAAGGGAAATTATCATTAGATGTCATCATACAGTGCACTGGGTTAAAGTTTTGTACCATTAAAGCATGTTTCCTTGAAAAAGTTCACATTTTAAAGCTTTTTCTAGTTAATTCTTTGTGGGTATTCAGTGGAGAGCAGTATCGACCCATTGTCCACGATTGCTCATTGAGGTTCAGTTTCTCCACATTGCATCCCTTATTACTAAGAACACTTGAGGCAAAACTTTATGTACTGAAATCACTACCTAGGAATATATACTCAAGTACTGTGTTCACTTCTCTTTAATTTGAAGATTACAAACCAGTAGCTTGTGAGCTGCATCTAGCTGCTAGTCCATATAATTTATTTATTTCTTTATTTTCAGTCCTTAGGGTATTTTAAAATAATTTAAGACAATCTTTAGGAATAAAGAGATTTCTCAAAAAAAATTTCCAGATTTTTTCTGCTTCTCTTGAAAAATTGGAGCTCTGGCAACATTAGACCTGCTTCCACACGTGGCACCAATTCTGGAACTGAGTAGCAGCTGCTCCCTTCAGACTAGCCATGTTCTCTTCAGTTTTAAAAAGTCCCCAACACCCCATATTTTATGCTACTCCCACTTCACTCATTTACGCTACCACCCTGGCTCCTAGAGGCATTTGACTTTTCTTTCATTGCTTGTGGTAGTTTTATTAAGTTTCCTTGCTTTTCTTGCTTGTGGTATGAAGTGTAAAAGCTTCCAAAGATGTCTTTTCAATAAATAATAGCATTGCAATGGCTGTGCACAATGATGCTCAACAAAGCATTGTTGAAAATGTAAAAATCAGAATGCAGCCAAAATGTCCAAAAATAGGAGATTGCTTAAGTATATGTTGACATATCCATAGAATAGAATACTGTGCATGATGAAAAAATATGTCTTCAAAGAATGCAGGTTGCAAAACAATGTATACAGCAGGATTTCTTTTTTGTAGGAGACAACATATTTATATGAGAGCACTTCCAAAAGTTTATGGAAAATGGGAATAAAAAAAAGGTGATTTTGATGCAAAATTTTGAAATCCATGCACATTTTTGATAATATGAATACATATTTTCTATGAACTTTATTAAAGACCCTTCTACAGTGGTGTCTCAGGGCTGTACCAGAAAAATATATATGTGAACATAAACATATATAACTGGGTTATATATGTATACATAAATAAGTCCAGGTACTGGCTTTTGTAGGTCCTCTTCTACATGGTTGCCCTACTCCATTTTAAGCCAATAGTTGAAACGCATCCTGAGGCTACTTTTCAATTCTCCATCTAAAACTGATTATCCTTCTTGCCTCTATTCTTTACAGAATATAATCAAGAATAAGATTTCCATAATTATTTGAAATACTTGAAAAAGTATTCTTGCTGGTCCACATGCTAGACTGTCACAGAGGCAAAGCAAGAGAACCAAGTCTGTGAGTTGGTTTGTTCTTCTAAGGCACATTTTGTAGACACCAAAAATTATTCAAAATTAAAAAAAAAAAACTTTGGATGGAAAAGTTACACACAACTATGCAATTTATGTGAACACAAAAATTCTTAGGGCTAGACGTGAAACTCATCATCACAGAGGAATCAACTTTGTGCCAACCATAGTAAGCAAAGCTTCCAGGTAAAAACCATTGAAGCTCTATGCAAATTTCTTCTTCCCAGCACTTAGCACAATGCCTGGCAGATAGCAAAAACTCAGAAAATACTTATTGAATAAAGTACAAATACATTCACACTACTATAAAGAAATGATTAACCTGTGTATCAAAAAATCCGATGTCTTTTAAATAAAAAAACAAACAATAAAATTTGGATTTTACTGACTACTGTTACATGTTCCAGATAGAGTTTGCTTTTGAGTTAATGATACCATAATTTTTTCCTAGAGAAAAACATGTATTTGTGTGATTGTGTGCAAGCATGAGTTTAGGCCAACATGAAAAGAAGTCAGAAATGGTGTTTTTGAAGATGAGTGTGGTATTGAAGGTGCTAGCTCTCTTCCTCTGGCGGGGCTAGCTCCATAGTTTATGATTGGACTGGAACACCCATCTCCACTTCTTAAAGCATTCCCCACCTCTCAACACCAGAGCATCCGTTCTCATGGTTCTCTGGTTCATCCAAATGATCCTTCTTGCTCCTTCATCTGTTTTCCCTTCACAGGCCCACCAAATATGTTTGCTTTTCCGTCTTCCCTCCCTGCATTCTTGAAATCAGCGGGCAGTTTCATGGAACCCATACAACTACAACTAGACGTTCTGATCACCTCTGTGAAAATCTGAATATCTGTCCCTGGCCTCTGGGATCATCAGTTTCCTATTGCTGAGTGGAGATTTACACCAAGATATTCTACCCCAACATCTCAAACTTTAAACAGTCAAATGGACCCAAACATACTTTATGACTTCCTACTCCCGTGCTTTGGTTCATTTTCTATCCATTGCCCAAAGCCTATCTCTTCAATTTCTAATTGTCATAATTTTCCCCGTACTACAAAATATATTTAAAACACTGCCTTCTTCAGGTGACTTTTTTCAGTTTCCTCTGTCAAATGATATTCCTCACATCACTGAACCCTACAGAGTTGTGTTAGTAGCCCTTTATGGCATTCACCTGATTTTGAATTGCATTTTTTGTTTTATGGTGCTGACTTTCTCCCAAAATCTAAAAATCAGGTTTATTACTTCTTTCTTATCTTTGTAGCAACTATATAGAGCTTAGGTCCCAGCAGAGTTCTTTGTTCACAGCAGGTACTTACTAAATATATATTGAATTTAATTGGATGTATGTCTTGCTGGTTGTATGGGTGTCACAATTTGAGAGACAGAGGAAGTCCACCTGCCCAAAGTGTCTCCTTCATTTTCTAGTCCATAATACCTTCTTTGGGGGTATTTTCTGCTAGAGTTGGAAAGGTTTTCAGGTCCTTTTGTTCTCCAGAAGGTGAACTATCATCAAGATAATGTGCAAGTTCTGCAACTTCTAAGATCTAATCATTATGCCCTAAAAGAGAGCAAGGTCTTAAAAAGAATATATCTAGGGGGCTAACACTGTGGCGTAGCAGGCAAAGCCACTGCCTGCATTGCCAGTATCCCAAATGGGTGGCAGTTCAAGTCCCAGTTACTCCACTTCTGATCCAGCTCTCTGCTAATGTGCCTGGGAAAGCAGTGGAAGATGGCCCAATTGCTTGGGTCCCTGCACCCATGCCACCCATGTGGGAGACCCGGATGAAGCTCCTGGCTCCTGGTTTCCATCTGGCCCAGCCTTGTCTGTTGCAACCATTTGGGGAGTGTACCAGAGGACGGAAGATCTCTGTCTATCCCCTTTTCTCCCATAATTCTGCCTTTCAAATAAATAAATCCTTTTTTTAAAAAAAGATTTTATTTATTTATTTATTTGAGAGGTAGAGTTACAGAAAGGGAGAGGGGGAGAAAGAGAGAGAAAGGTATTCTATCTGTTGGTTCACTCCTCAAATGGCCACAAAAGCTAGAGCTGGGTCATTCTGAAGCCAGAATCCAGGAGCTGCTTCCAGGTTTCCCACATGGATGCAGGAGCCCAAGCACTTGGGCTATCTTCTGCTTTCCCAGGCCATTATCAGAGAGCTGGATCAGAAGAGGAGCAGCTGGGACTTGAACCAGCACCAAAATGGGATGCCAGTGCCACAGGCAGAGGCTTAACCTTACTACGCCATAGTGCCAGCCCCTCACATTGCTTCTTGACAAATTAGATTCCAGAACCAAACCTCAAAGATGCCAGGAGCCCTGTTTCAGAAGAATGGTGGGAGTGCCAGCTAATAGTTTCAACCTTTTGATAATTATGTATAATAGTGAAATGTTAAAATATATACCAATTAATGTGAACCAAGCCTAATACTCACCAAACTATGGCTAAATTCTTAATCTAGAACAAACTTACCAACCAGGCCAGGTCTCTTTTTTTCTACCCATGGAAATAATTAATTATCCTAATCCATGTGTTTCACAGTTGGTCATTTTTTTTAAGTACAAGAATTTACTGAAGACAAAAAGTCCTTTCTAGTTAGTCCTATTTGAAAGACTGGAGGTGAAGGGTTGAGTGGAGAAGGAAAAACAAAGGAAAAAAAGGAAAACAACCCAGTCTTGAAAATATCTACAAACACCAGGATATTCGGATCTCAAAGAAAAAGCAACTTGTAATGCACCTTCTCACATTTAGTCCTGTCCTTGTAGTGCTGTGATGTGGCACTTAATGCTCCAGGGGACCTGGAGCAAGTGTTAGAAATGCAACCAAAAGTCTCATGAAAATGAGCCTCTTACCGGTGAGTGAGCTGGTCTGCCATGGCCTCAGGAAATCCCCCCAGCTATGCGCGTCCTTTTCATCCACTACATTCTCTGGCTCAAAGGGAAACCTCACTTCACCTCCTTGACCAGAATTGAGCAGACATTGATTTTGTTACCCAGTGCTTTATTTATTCATTTATTACTCTCCATCATTTGTATTCCACTAGAACAAAAGAATGCATCTTTTCTCAGCATCAATTTAACTTTAAGGATGTGCCAATGTGTGCTTGTCGGAATGTGCATATTTACGTTTATGTAATTGTATGGGCATCTTACTTTAAAATATTTTGCTTCAAAACTATAGTACTTGGAGCCTCATCGTCACCATCACAGTGCAGAAGGACCCTACTTGACACATTAGCTGAATTCCTAAAAATGTTTCACGTAAAGTGAACCTTTTAAAAGAGAATCATGTTTTTCTATTCACTGCTATAATTAGTCAGTTAAGTGTCACAGGGGAAAAATAAGTAGCCCAATGCATACTTTTTTAATAAAAATTAAGAATCACAACTTTCACCTCAGTGATAATGATGCATTTACCTATGGACACTTTATATGCATTAATTGCCACCAAGAAAAGCCAATATGTTGAAAGGGGAAAGGGAGCGGGAGGGGGGAGGGTTGCGGGTAGGAGGGAAGTTATGGGAGGGGGGAAGCCATTGTAACCCATAAGCTGTACTTTGGAAATTTATATTCATTAAATAAAAGTTTAAAAAAAATATGTAGTGAATCCAATTAAACTGCAGAGAGTTTGGAAGCAAATGCTCTGTGTAAACCGCTGAGCTAGAGGCGGTGGGAACTTCAGAGAAGCATAAGTCAGGGCTTGTCCTCAGGGAGGTTATCGTCTAGCTAAGGATGCACAACAGGAAAGCTGGAGTTGTAGATACAATTAAAGATTTAAATAATGGCTCAAGATATTCACATATATTCTTTGCATAATTACATTAATGATTTCTATTAAAATATACTGCACAGTTCATTTTCCTTCCATTTAGAGGACTTACTGATTGGGAACCACAACTCTTGCAGTACTTAAATAGCAACAATGTGTGAGCCTTTCACCTGAACTCAACTCATAGGTTGGTTTAAACAAAGTTTAGGCAATTTGAGCAATAATAATTTGCTTTGTGACAGAATACCCTGTTGTTTTAAACATTGAAAACATAGTAGTTTTGCTACAAATTTCTCTTCAGGAATGCTTCTTGAACTAATGTACAATGCTAAGTAGATTTTTGGTATTAATCAAACAAGGAATAGCCTCTGAAGGTAAATGCCCACTCTCTCAATGCCAGCATTAGACACCATGCTTTCTTCAATTTTATAATACTGAACTTGTTCCTACTTAGCAAATATGTTCAAAGTTGAGTTGGCCGGAAAGAAACCATGATAAATTATGCCGCTTGGTCTTTTCAATGCAAAACTGATTGTGATCAAAATAGAGTACATGTAGGAACTTAAAGGATACAGCATAGCATCCCTTAGTTATAACCAAATCAAGGGATTAGTGTAAATTCAGAGGGAAACCATGAAGGTATGTACAAATTGTTTAGCCTAACAGTGAAAATGCCAGTTGTGACACTAGTTAAGGTGCCTGCATCCCACTTGGAAGTACCTGGATTCAATTCTAGGCTCTGGCTCCTGATTCCAGCTTCCTGCTAATGCAGACCCTGTAAGGCAGTGTCAAGGACTCAGGCAATTGTGTTCCTGCCATCTACATGGAAGACGTGGATTAAGTTCCCACTGCCAGCATTGGACTCAACTGTTGTGGGTATGTGGGGTGAACTAATGAATAAAACTCTCTCTCTCTCTCTCTTTCTCTCTCTCTCTCTGTGTGTGTGTGTGTCTTTCCTGCCTCTCAGATTGAGAAAAAAATGGAAATTAAAAAAAAATAATATCAAGCAAATGGTATCCTAAGTTTACAAAGCACTTTAGATACATCAGAACAAGCTTTCACTTTGGTAAGGTACATATTACGCTATTTTACAAATGAAAAATCTGTGAAGTTTAAAAGGATAGATGACTTGCTTAAAGACACAGAGCTCTTAAAAAGGTGCAACTGCTTCCCCTGGGATGCACACATTTGACTGGCTCACAGGAAACAGCAACCTAAATGGAATCTTAGCCATAGCAGAACTGCTCTGTAAGACTCAAGGCACAGGAGAGTTGCCAGAATGTTCCGTGTAGACTTTAATCCTCAGGAGATGGAAGACCCCCAGGCCAAAAGTCATGCACTCCATAATTTCACGCCAGAATGTAAAGAGATATAAATACCTCTTATGAGATGTTCTTCCCACTTATCAAAGTTCTCAGTAGATACTGAGAATCTTCACTATTCAGATATTGAGTAAAATCCTGATGCTTTTCCATGAAAATAATGGTTGTGTTTAATCTGAGTGTCTCAGAGTTCTTTTAAACCAACTTAGAGATTTGACTTCAGTATCTAAAAAAGATCTCAATCCTGATCTGGAAAATCCTTCCCACCGACAAGGACTCATGTCTTTGCCATTGAAAATTATGTGAATATAATCAGTTGTCATTAAGAGGGCTTCCTGGGAAGTCTTGCTTGTTTAAAGATGGTTTGGAAATGAGAGAGATCATGGGCCTCTTTACTAAAACTGAATGGCACTAGAATTTGATAAAAAAAAAAAAAAAAAAAAAAAAAAAAAAAAAAAAAAAAAAAAAAACACTGCGGTTCTGGATCCTGCAACCACAGACAAAATATTGACAAAATATTGACAGAATCCAAGCTATCACTGAATTTCAATACCTAATAGGAAGAGTTCCAGATCAAAAAATCCAGCACTCAGTTTTGGAGACAATGTCAGTGTGTCCTCCATTCAACATCATGTCCTTTAACACCTCAGACTTCCAGGCTTCATCCTAGAGTATCTGGAGCTTCTTAAGCTTTTTTTTGCTATGATTATCTGTGAGCCTCAGCTAACATGAACAATCAAGACAATATCCCCAATACCTTGGCCCTAGGAGACTTGCAATCTAAATGGATATGTCTTCCATAATAATAATAATGCTGAGGGTATAGCATGTTTCAATATTCATGATCTTATTAAGTTTTACATTAGCCTCTTGCATAGACAGAGCAATAATAATAATAATTACTATTATTATTCCTATTTTCTAGACAAGGAGACAAATAGACTAGGAAAATGATCGAAAGTCATATAGCTGGCTAGTGACAGGTCAGTAGTTGTGCTCAGGTCAGTAGGTTATCCTGCTCAGAGTACAATGTGTTTTTCTTTTTTCTTGCCTTTTTTTAAAGATTTATTTTATTTATTTGAAAGGCAGAGTAACAAAGAGAGACACAGAGAGACGGAGAGATCTTCCATCCACTGGTTCATTCCTCAATTGGCCACAACGACCAGGATTGGGCTAGGCCAAAGCCTGGAGCCAGGAGCTTCTTTTGGGTCTCCCATGTGATATAGGGGCCCAAGCACTTGGGCCATCCTGTTTTTTTCCCAGGTGCATTAGCAGGGAGCTGGATTGGAAGTGGAGCATCAAGGATTGGAACCAGTACCCATATGGGTTGCTGGCCCTGCAGGCAGTGGTTTAACCAACTGTGCCACAATGCTGGCCCCAGCCGTATTTTTCACTAGCCTTTCCAAGTCCCACAGATTTACCATAAGACAGCTAGTTGCTCTAAGCTGAGCTGTAGAATCACCTAACACATGAGACATCCACCTCAGAGCATCTGCTTCAGCAGGTCTGGAGTAAGGCCTCAGATTTGACATTTATAACTCCTTTGTAGGGAATAGTGATGTTTCTTCTGGTCCAGGAACCACTCTTTTAGGAACACTGCCCTACAGGATGTTTGCAGTCATACAACAGTACTGACACATTAAAGCAACGTAGTTTTTTTTTTTTTTCTTTTTAATTGTGAAGTATGTTTTTACTAAAAAAAATTATTTATTTATTCATTCTATCCATTCGAAAGACCAAGAGACACAGACAGACAGACAGACAGATCTCCCATCCACTAATTAATTCACCCAAATGTCTACAACAGCCAGACTTGAACCAAGCTGAAGCCATGACCTGGGAACTGAGTCCAGATCTCCCATGTGGATGGCAGGAACACAACTACCTAACCCGTCACCTTCTGTATCTCACTGTGCATATAAGCAGGAAGCTGAAATGGAGAACAGAGCCAGAACCTGAACCTAGGCACTCTGCTACCAAATATGGGCATCCTAACCAGCAGCTTCACCATTGCACTGAACACCCACCCCAAAATAATCATCTAAGAAGAAAATTTGTTTTGCAGATGCTGTCTCATGCTGCTCTGCTTTTCTATTTCTGACCTCCTTTAGGAAAGAGTAGGACAAATGAGGAGAAGGGGCTAGCAAAACAGCACCTCACTGTTTTGAATGAGTTCACATTTTCTGGCACTCAAGGATCAAACTGTGAAACCCTTTGATTTGCTCTGAACAAGAACTACTGTTGTAGATTAACTTGGATATTTGATTGCCAACTTACCAATAAGGTGCTGCTATAACACTGGACATGAGCTAATGTAATTAGATGTATCTACAAAGCAACTCATTAATTAGCCAACAATCGGGGCCGGCACTGTGGTGTAGCATGTAAAGCCACTGCCTATAGCACTTGCTTCCCATATGGGCGCCAGGTCATATCCTGGCTGCTCCACTTCTGATCCAGCTCCAAGCTAATGCACCTGGCAAAGCAGTGGAAGATAACCCAAGAGCTTGGGCCCCCGCATCCACCTGGAAGACATGGAAGAAGCTTCTGGCTCCTGGCTTCGGATTGGCCCAGCTCCAGCTGTTGTCACCATTTGGGGTGTAAACCAGGGAATGGAGGATCTTTCTCTCTCTCTCTCTCTCTCTCTCTCTCTAACTCTGCCTTTCAGGTAAATAAATAAAATATTCTTTAAAAATTAGCTAACAATCTGTATGTAGAATGCTTCATGACAACCTAGAAAGAAGGTCTTTTTTTTTAAGATTTATTTATTTATTTGAAAGTCAGAGTTACATAGAGAGAAGGAGAGGCAGAGAGAGAGAGAGAGGGCTTCCATCCACTAGTTCACTTCCCAATTGGCTGCAATGGCTGGAGCTGTGCCGATCCGAAGGCAGAAGCCAGTAGCACTTCTTCCGGGTCTTTCACGTGGGTGCAGGGGCCCAAGGACTTGGGCCATCTTCTACTTTCCCAGGCCATAGCAGAGAGCTGAATTGAAAGTGGAGCAGCCAGAACTTGAACCGGGGCCCATTTGGGATGCCAACTCTGCAGGTAGAAGGAAGTTCTCAATAGCAAGAGAGAAATATTCATCTCTGAGTTATCCTAGTCACTATTTTCCTGAAGACTGGTAAGGGTTCACATATTATCCACTGATTTTGAACTCAAATTAAACATGAAATTTAAAAAAAAAAAACTAAAAAATACTTCAGTGGTATTCAAAGGTAATGTCCAGATCAAATGCTGATGGGCTCTGCATTTTCTATAGCTGTTATAATGAATTACCATGAGGCTGCTGGTTTAACACAATGAAAATGTATTCTCTTAAAATCCCAAAGGCCAGAAATCTGAAATCAGTTTCACTGTGCTAACGTCAAGGTATTGGTTGGACTGGTTCCTTTTGGAGGCTCTAATGGAGAATTTATTTCTCTGCCTTTTCTCTCCTCTGGTTGCCTCCACACTCCTTGGCTCATGGCCACTTCCATGCATAACTCCAGTCTCTTTTTCTTCTGTCTCACATCCCCAACTACTGACTGTGATCCTCCTACCTTCCCTTCACCAGAGCTCTTATGATCACATTTAGAGCCTACCTAGAAAATCCAGGATTTTAAGATTATTAAATTAATCATAATCACAACTCTGCTTTGCTATGTAAGGTAATATCCACAGGTTCTATGGATTAGGACATGGAGTCTTTGTGTGGGGGGGTGGATATTATTGAGCTCTTTGTGGTATGTTTATCAGACTACATTAGGATTATGGTGCCCCTTTCTCAGCAACAGAATTTAAGAGATTATTTAATAAAGTATGTCTCAAAGTGGGGTGACCAGGGCTATGAACCACAGATAAAAGCCCCTTGCAAAGTATGGGTGAAGAAATATTAGACCAGAGACAAACTGTCTTCTAGTACTAGTTTTACTTCTATCAAGTTGTTTGACCTTAAACTTTCCATATAAAATATATCTGCCACTCAACTCTCTGTAAGCTGAGAAAACCAGAGTATTCCCTAAATAATTTCTGCCTGTAGAAAATCTATCAGACTCTTCCTACGTGGCAACTAAAAGTCAAAAGCTTACTCTCCATTTCTACTCTTCAAGATAAACCTTGCCCATTTTTTTTAATTCAAAGTTCACTTAAATTCTGAATTTAGAATGTGTTATCCATGGAATCTTGCTGTAAAATTAGTTTTGATGCTATAAAAATTACCAATACAAATGCTTTTCTCTAGCTGATTCTTAAATATCCTACTCAATAATATTAATTTAATATAAACATCAAATCACATGTCTTAAGATAATACACACACACATATATCACTTTTATATATTGGAAACGAGGCACTGAGACAAAAAAATTATATTTGGATATGAGAAACTAAGAGGAAGGGTTTCTGTTGCTTCCAGCTTTTCTAAATTATTGTCTACCACCATGAGCAGGTGTGATGCCAGACAATAGATTAATATGCCAAGCAGAGTGTAAAGACCTCGTTCCCAAAGAGCTCCGTCTCAAGGCATGAGTAACAAACTAGAAGACCATCACTGAGACTGATGTCATTATTTCAGGGGTCAAAGAGGTGAGAAGGCTTTCTAAATGTATTTGCTTTGCCTTCTTCTGAGATAAGAGCATAGAACTTGACCACAGATTCTTACAAAGGAACAGGACCGGTTTAATACAAATCTCTCCACAGCAAAGGGATCATCTCAGGAAAACCAACTTTAAATGATGGCTTACAGAGCACCACAAGGAATAATTTGAAGTAAGTTTATAGGAAGGAAGGCTTGGAGGGCTGAACCAGAAAAGGTACATGCAAGTAAATCAAATCATAGCATACACTGAATTATACCATTTATTATAATGTGCAGAGTATGCGTAGAATTTTGAACTGGAAGCTGAGGAACTAAGGGTCTAGATACTCTCATGCACAGTAAATAAATTAACCATTCATTCTCTCATGTTCCATATTCTCTATATCTGGTGACTTGTTCATGCCAGTATATACTAAAAATGACTGCTAGCCCATGTTTGTCCATGGATATGCCTACCTATTAGTGCATGTGAATAAAACCTATATATCCTGGGGGGGTTTCTTGGGTATCATGTAGACCCAGTGAGTTTTTAGAGGCCAGGAATTCTTTAGGAAGAGGAGAGGGGTTGTGTCTATTTATGACTGTCAAACTTCCCTAAGCTTATTAAATTAGGGTCCTTTGTCCTTTTCTTCTATGGTTTGAAGATTATCCAAGTAATACACTGGGAGATGAAAAAACCTGCCAAATAAGTCAGGGTCTAATAACTGGATTAATAACTGTTGTAAAACCCATGAGTTCAGTGTACTGTACCATTCAGGACCTACTCTTATTTTCAACTTTCAAAGATCAGAGTTTTCATTGGTGTTTTCATGCTGAAGACTACACAGTATAAGGAAATCAGCTTATCATGAACAGGTCATCAGCTCTGGAAATATCTGCCCATGAGGGAAAAAAATATGATTGGAATCCTGTCACCAAGGAAATGGTTTAAAAATCTGTTTATTTCAGTGCCAAACAAAAATCTTAGCTTCAACTAGTTATCTTTATTTTGCAATGACTTTAATTCTTTTGCCCATTCATTCATTTATTACCTGGCTACTATATACTGATCATTTAGGGAGAAAAAAAGCACCGTAAATGATAATGGAAATCTTAAATATAACTATATGTTTATGTGTGTTCATATGCTTTTTTGAAGAGCACATTTGTGACAGGAAGTGAAGAATAGCATAGTCCGGGGAAAAATTAAAGAGACACGATGTAATTATCCGAACTGGAATTAAGCCAATTAATAACCCGTGTGCTAACACTACCCTCAAAGTGCTGAAAATGCCGTCAGATATTTAAATGCCCTGGGCGGTCATGGTCAGTGATCTTCACCTCAGCCATTTTCAACACCATGCAGGGACTAGGCTTACCCCGGCCTCTGTTAAAGGTTGCACCTAAAGTGAGCTACAGAGAATGTACAGATTATATCATGTGAGCACCAGGGGTACTCAAGTGATGGTTCAGATTTTGCTGATTTCTAATAAAAATCAAAATGCTTGTGTTTTGTCCATTTGCTTATACACTCAAAACAGATTTACTAAATACCGGCTGTGTACCAGTATGTGCCATGGCTGCTGAGGCAGGCTTTGGAGTCACAAGGCCTGGATTTAATTCCTAGCTCCACACTTACAACCTGTGTGATCCTGAGAAAGTTGCATAACCTCCCTGCACCTCAATTTCCTTTTCTATGAAATGGTTACATTGGTAGTACCTAATGCATGGGATTTGGTAATGCAAAAGTGTGATTTTTTTTTAAATGTAAGGCACTTATCAGAGTGCTTAATAATCCAGGAGCCGCCGTGATTATTATGAGCCAGGAAATGCACTAAAGTCTGGGAACAAAGAGATGATCAACTCTCAGATGACCTAACATCCTTGTAGTTTAGGTTCTACAAATTTAGTGCTCTAAAGTTGGTGATATCTACTGGCTACCCTTTCTAACAGAAGTTTGTGTAGTAGACGCTTGCTTTCTTATATGCTTTCATGTCTTGAGCAGGCATCCTTTGACTATGACACACTTGGCACATCCATAATATACAATTTTGTTTATTTATACCCTCAAGTTATGCCTTCCTTGATAGTAAC
This sequence comes from Lepus europaeus, assembly GCF_033115175.1. Classification (NCBI taxonomy): domain Eukaryota; kingdom Metazoa; phylum Chordata; class Mammalia; order Lagomorpha; family Leporidae; genus Lepus; species Lepus europaeus. The sequence continues at coordinate 70,556,479 of NC_084828.1, read as the reverse complement.
TACCATGTAATGACTAGCTGTGTACTTTTATGTATGTTAGCCCATGTCATCGTCAAAACAACACCACAGAACCAATATTATCACTTTTGCAGATACTTTGCACAGCTCTGAGAGTAGCTGTGTCTTCTGTAATGTTGGAAAGCTGTTTGCTCCAAAGCTCATACCCTTTTTACTCACTTCACAAGCACTTCACTGCTTGGCTCTGCACTCTTCCCTATCAGGTACTTTCAGGTTGGTAGGAGAATCTGCCAGTGTCAAAAACACAGATTTCTCCCCATCCCCCAAATCGATAGACACCGTTTGTCTCAGGCGTGTCACAGCAGCCATTGTTAAAGAGGTTGGTGTGCCAATAAACTCAATTAGTCTGGATGTGACTTCTTGCAGATTACTTGCTTTTGCATGGGCTCCCAGGTGCCAGACATTTCTTTGAGTTTGCCTCTTTCATCCGTAGTAGCCACTTCATTGCTGAAGCATGACTAAAAGATAGCTTTTGCTTTTGTACCCACCATGCTTCTTGTTTCAAGACAAGAGATTGAACCTCTCTAGCAACATCTGATGATATTTTTCTCATCGTAAGCACCTCTTTCTCCATTTAAAAAAAAATACCCTTAATTATCTGTTGTCAAGAGGGAGGTCCTTACTAAATATGATCATATATGTCCTCAAAAAGACACCATCAAATTGTGGGCAGATAATGTGGTTTCCCCTTTCTGTTTTAGTAGCTCATTTTTAATTGAAAAAATATCAAAAAAGTTACCTATTGCTAATCTTCCAGGTAGAAAAATCTCATCAGTGATTTTAAACAACATCCTAAACTGAAAGACTCAATCTCTTTCACCCACAATGTGCCTATATTTTAGAAATGAATTGTATGAGAAAGCCACATCTTCCCACAAAATGATATAGAGCAGATGATGTTCATAGAGCAAATTATCAACTCCGGGTGAGGTATATGTTGATTAATCTACTAGCCTTCATTCGCTTAGAACTGTGGCACCAGCTTTATACCTTGCTGAGATGGGCCTCTACAACATTATATTTTTCTGCTTATCTCTGAGGAAAAAAATAAGCCCTTAAATCTCTTAAACGTAGCATTCAAAAATGGACAAAAATAAATAGATTCATGTGTGTTTACATATACATGTGTATGTATATTTCCATTTGGCTATTTAGGCATTTTGAAAAATTGGAGGTTTGTACACTAACTATATAGATGGAGAAATCTTACTATTCTGTACCTGTTGGACCAGAAACCCTAAAGAATTCTGGAGGTTAGCTAACAGGCTGCTGGAGCCCTGAGTTCTAGTGTCAACATTGCTATCGCTTTTGCAATTTATTACTCTGAGTCTCTGGGCCTCAGTTTCCTCATCTGCTGAGTGAGGGAGTGGGGGGATTGATCCCTGGGGCTTTCCCCAGCTCTGCATTCTGTGGGTCTGCAAATCGCCTTCAGTGTCTGCCATCGTCTGCCTTGCCAGCTCTGCTTGTCACAAAGATTAATCCATTTTAACTGTACCTTGGAGTGCACCCGGGAGAGGAGGATGGATGGATTGTTTTGCACCTATTATTGCATCAGAACTTTTGCCTTTTTAGATGAGATCGTGCCGTGCCTAAAACCTGTCTGCCTCTCTGCCCACTGACTTTGTCGGTGCTGATCTCTTGCCACCGTGCCTCTTCTTCCAGCATCCATCTCCCTCCAAGCTCTAGATTCGGCATCCGACTGTACCTGTCTTGTTCTCTGTAGCATCTGTCTGCTGCACTCCGAGACCATCGTTAATAAACTTTCACACATTACACATAAACCCCTAATATGTTGGCACCTGCACACAAATATCTACGCTTCATAAAACTAAGGGAGAAAACTCCATTTTTTTAAAGGACCTCTATCTAGTGTCATTTGTATGTGCACTTTTTGTTTAGTTGTAAGTTTTAATAGTTCCCCCTTTGAGGATTTGTCAGTACGAGCAGTATTGCTTATCAGAACACACCAACAGTCTTTTTGTAATATTCGCTTTTCCCCTTTGGTTCAGCCGAGCCTGCTGACAGATCATTCAAATTCAATTGTTTTATGTCTAAGCCGAACAGCTAATTAAAGTAGGGATGATTAACCTGACTGGCAGTGTCGCTCTCCCTCTCGCGCTCTCTCTCCCTCTCCCGTTCTCTCTCTCCCTCCCTCCTGTTCCAATCAGTCTTTTTCTCACACACACTCTCTCTCCTTCCGTGTGTGTGTCTCTCTCTCTCCCCCTCTCTCTCTCTCTCCCTCTCTCTCTCCCCCCTCTCAGTCTCTCCCTCCCTCGGTTGGTCTCTCTCTCTCCCTCTCTCTCTCTCTCTCTCTCTGTCTCTTGCTCTACTGTTTTTTTTTTCTCCCTCTCTCTCTCTCCTAAACGTGGTCTGCTTGCTGATGGCAGAATGGCACTCGGAGATTTGTGCATTGTGTCTGGTTTCCTACGGGCAGGCTGACCCAGTGCCTCCAGGGACTTATCAATAGACCACTCAGAAGAGACACAGACAGGAGAGAGGAGGAGGGGTGGGGGGAGAGAGAGAGAATCAATATCAAGAATAGAAGGAGCTCCGAAGCCATTTTTTTTTTAAAGAAGTATCGGGACTTGGGAGAGGGTGACAAAGAAGGTTTTTCAAAGAGGCAGTGGAGGAGGTTCTCATAAATTTGGAAGGAAACAGTTCCCTGTCTTGGGAAAAGGAGAACTCCTGACTGATTAGCATTCACACCAGGTATGAGATGTTCGCTACCCCTTATCACTGTGTCGCAACCGAGATGGAAAAACCTTTTTTTTTTTTTTTTTAAGGAGACTGAGGGAGCATGTATTTCGCTGTGTTTGTTGTTGGGGGGTAAGAGGGGTGGCGTGAAAAGCTGTGGGCATTTGTGTATGGGAGCAGAAGAATGGAAGCAGTACAACGGGGGGTGGGAAAGAGTATGGAGTATGTTACTGTCTTCCCTGTCTTTGTGCACCCCTGGGGGGTTACCCAAGTTCATTTCTAGCAGGTGGATTTAGACGGGAGTTACTTAACGCTTGACCGCCAGTTTTGAAAAAAAGAAAAAGAAAAAACGCTGCTTCCTATGTCTATTAAAGGAAGCTCCAATTTCTCTCTCTCTCTCTCTCTCTCTCTCTCTTCTCTCTTCTCTCTCTCTTCTCTCTTCTCTCTCTCTCTGCCCCCCCCCCCCATTCCTCTTCCCCTCTCTCCCTCTCTCTTCTTTTTTTCCTCTTCTAACCAGACAGCGGGAGGGTTCCTGGCTCTCAGCCAGCCCAAAAGCCTCTAAGTGTTTTGCACTTGTTTCAGGGAGTAGCTGCCCGGGGATTTTTCAGCATTTTCACTGGAGAACAAAGAGTTCTTTACAAAGGGAAGGGGGGGGGGGGAGTGAGCTTAATGTCTGATATATGTTTTTCTATTTTTATTAGTTTTTCTGCCTAAAAAGAAAGAGAGAGGAACAGAACATTCACTCCATAAAGACACAAAGACATTCAAAAGAAATCCAGTTATGTTTTCTCCTCATCACTCCAATATATACACACATGAAAAATTAAAAGGAAAAAGACTAATTAAGTTGGATATGTTGCTCTTTTCTCCTCCTTGAATCTTTCTACATCCAACGGTTCCTAGGCTCACTCCATGCTGTTTTTTTCCTACTCATAATAAAAGTTCTTCAGGATGCATCTTCTCTTATCTCTTTGCCCTAACTTGGTTCCCCAAAATCTAGTAGAGAAAAGAACAAGAGTCCACCAGATAATCAATTAAGTGGCAAGAGCATCTTCTCCTTTTGCCACTTGGGTAAAAAGTTAATTATGGAATTTGGGTTCCCAAAATATCAACGGGGTACATTAGTTCATTTGATTTCCCAAGTTTTGCATCCATCTGTTTAAAAGGTACCACTTGTGCCACTTGTCAGTTATAAAGAAAAGGTATAGGAAGGGAGCAGATATTTGTATTTTATTTTTGTTTCAATTACATAAATGACAAAACCCCCAGAGAGATTACTTGCCCTGTCTATGATATACTAGTTCAAGCAAAATATAGTCTAGACAGATTTTTCAATGTTTCTGATTGCCACATAGCTTTGTGTTCTCCATTTGAATTTTTTGCCTATGCTTGTATATTTTTACTATAAACTGGTGTTTGTAGAAAACATTCCATAATGCTTGTCATTTTCAAATTAATGCTCCAACAGAAGAAAAAAACATATCAGGATGTGAACTGTTATGTGCAAAATGTAGTAAGCAATTGTTTATATATGCTGTTCATGTTTATCTTTATATGCTGTCTCTGAATTGTAACTCAAGAAAATGTTTTCTTTCTAAAAGTTCTCCTCTTAATGTGTTGATATGTTGATTGTCATTTGGAAAAAAATTTAAGGTACATGATAGACACAAAACTGAGCAAGGGGTAGAATTCACAAGCACCATGAAAATTGTGAAATATCTGTGATCCAGTGCCTAACTATAGGTAACTATTTGGCCAAGGGGAAAACAGCTCAAACTGTTATTTCAAGAATTAGAAACTCTCTTCCCCCTTTTTTTCCTCATCAACTGAAAATATCATCAATACTTATCCCTGGGGAGGGAAACTATAGGAAAAACTAAAGATTTATGCATTTGTCCATATTTATAGAATGCATTTCTGTTAACTGCTTCTTAGGTATAATGAATACCAGGGCAGAGTGTGGTGCCTCTTCAGTAAACCCTCCTGGATAGGAGGTGTGAGTGCCTTATGTTTGAAGTAACTTGATAACCAGGAGTCTTTTCGGGGAAACTTCCCTATGTATGTGTCGCTTCAGTAAGGACCTTCAGAGAAGAAACAAGTACTAGGTGGCCAGTGTTAGCCCGTGGATTTGCAGAGTGATATTAGAGCTAGGAGAACTTTTGGCAAATACAATATTTTCTAGGATAGCTCCCTTCCTCCACTTACGTGTTTTCTTCAGGAAAATTCTTGAATTGCCTTCAGACTTTTCTCTAAATTTTGTAGAATTTTCAATGCTTTTAATAGCACTTAATGAGAAAAAGACCTTTGAAACAAAAGTCATCGTAATAAAGGGAAAGAAATCTGGTCTAGAAAAAGTTTAATATTGAAGGCAACAGCTTTTTTTTTATTTTTCCTTTCGGCTTATTTTTCATTTTTCCCCCTTGAGCCCCTTTGTTGCTGTGATCTGTTGTGCCTATATTTGGGGGGTTTGTTTTCTTTTTCTTTTTTTTTTCTCTCTCTCTTTTTTGCTTTTTGATCTGTTTTGGATGTAACTGAGGGGATCTGTGAAAAGGGCAGAGGCACTGGGATCAGAGGGTCTGACTGAAAACTGCCTACCTCCTCTTCATCCCAACTCAGGCAGCTCCTATCAGCTGGCTGTACAGTGAAAGGTGATAGCTGTCATTCTGGGCTTCTTGGTAGATCTGACCTGAGAGTAACACATTCACAGGAGAGGAGAAAAGGGGAAAAAAATAGAGGAGGAGGAAAGAAAAGCTCTTTGAGCTGGAATACACTGGCCCTTTCTTCCTGTAGGCAATCCGCTCCAGTTCTTGGCGAGGAGTCCTGCACTATCAGATATCATATGACTTTTTATTTAGATTCCTTTTCGGAGAATGGCCTGTTAGGACTCTGTTTGTTTTCTTTTATTGAATTTCCTTCTCCCCTCACCCGCTAGTTTTGTGTATCTGTGTGTGTCACAGAGTGTGTGCGCGCGCATGCATATGTGTGTGCAATTTTTATCTTTGTTTTTGTTCTGTTGATCTGATGCTTTATTTAAGGACAAAGCTTTAATTATTTCAGTATACTGGTTTAATCATTTGCCAAAAAGAAACCTCATTCGAGGCTTTTTGGGGGGTCCATTTTTAAACACATCCATTAAGATCCCAAAGGCTGGTGCTCGGCTCCTGGCCCACTCCCTCACCTTAATTTAACCCTCCTCCTCATCAGATTGCACAGCAGTGGGAGTGAGGAAACACCTGTGCCGAGTTGAGAGGGAAATAAAAGTAGACGCAACTTCTTCAAATCTGCACTCCTAGTTTCACTTTAATAAACTTTTTTTTATTTGTTGAGATTTTGGGTTTTCCTCCCTCCTCTGGTACCCTCTGTTGGGCCTGAGAGCATCAGAGATGGTGAACGATGTGGCTATGGGGCTTTTGTGAGAGCAGCCGAGCACCCCTGGCAAGTAGAACAGGAGCTGAAAGTCACTCAGAGACTTGAGAATGAAGTAAGAGATGTCAGTAAAATCTGTGAAATCTGTAGACTGGTCAGGGTTTGGTGGTTGATGGTAAAATGGAACACTTAGGGAGACTCAAAAAAAGGAGGAAAAGAGAAATCCCCAGCCAGTAGCGACGCAGGCATTGCCGTTGCAATTAGTACTTCAAAAAGCGTATTTGATCCAATTTTTAGTTTGTGTATCTCAAAATGTCACCAAGCAAGATGAGGGTGCCTTCCTCTCCATGCTTGCTGGGAAAAACAGATGAATTATACTGACATTATCACTGGGTTTCTCCTCCTCAATTTTTGATATCTTTTTCGGTTTTGGAAGAGCTCAGCTTTTAGTGAGCAAAGGGAAAACATAACTTCTCTAGGTATGCCCATGGCTGCATACACGTCGTTCTTGTCTGTCCCTACCAGAATCTATCCAGTCCGAGTGGGGATCAATTTGTGTCGAGAAACCTGCAGGTCTGCCTGGACAGTTCAAGTGTCCAGCACATTCCTGAAACCCAGACTTTTCAGTCTCTTGTGACTCTCTCTGAAATTATTATTTTTTTTACAGACCTTAAATTTGTAATGGCTTATCATAGCCAAAGGTGAGTTTTCTTGAAACTTGGAGGAAAATGTATTCCACCCCTTTAAGGGCACCCAAAAGGGAAGGGAGAACCATTTTTCGTTCAACAAAAAATTCTAGAAACCCTTCTCCCCCCAACGGAAAACTCCAAAACAGCTTTGTCTCAGAACGTTAAACTTGGCATGGATAAGAAATGTGAGTTTTGCTTTGTTTGAGGAAATTTGTTTTTGAAACAACAATGTTATAAATATTTTTAAATTGCCTGCTGAGCATGCGCTGTATCTGACTTTATTCCTAGTTTTAAACACACAGCAAAGTGCAGGCTTCCGAATGGCCACAGGTAAGGCTGTTGGTTTCTGTGATCTTGCTCAGAGGCAACTCCAGTGAATCTACTCAGTTTTCCAGAGGGGAAAAGGGCGAGAGCGAAGTTTAAACCTGGACACCCTCCTTAAAAGCATAGAGCAAAAGTAAATTGCCCCAACTAGGGCTCGCACATTGTACTTAGGGTAAGTACTGTTCAACTTTCCTTTCTTACAGGACTTGCCTGCCTTAACTTTTTGATTTCATACTAGCAAAAGAAATTTAGACGAATTTTAGCTCAATAAGGGATTTGACTGAAATGGAAAATTTGCAGATTTTTCAGGGCATTGATTGTGCATAAATTTGGGGATACGAGAATTTGCCAGTGAAATGATAGCAGTTCTGTGCGTACTGAGAGCAAAGATGTGCTAGTCTGAACATGCCTGATCTCATGTGGAACTGAAAGCTAAGTCTAGGTGGGCCTGTAATGATACCAGAAAAGGAACACATGTATCTTTTGTGCAGCCTTAAGAAAAAAAAATAATAACAGGCTTCCAAAGGGAATGACAAAGAAGTAGGTGCTCCTCTTGCTTAATAAGTGGTCAGACTTTGCTTGTGGAGGTAGAGATTTGCAGTTGCTTTGGGTTGTTTTGTTTTGTTTTGTTGTTGCCATCGCTTTTGAATTCTATTATTTGCTGGCAGTGATTGTTAACACTTTCCATTTTTCAGAAGGCTTTATCTCCATTAGCTCCGTTTGATGTTTCCTCTCTTGGTTACCTTTCGCAAGTCTGCAGTGACCCTCTCAGTCTTTGCAATTTTTACCGATTCTGGCCAGGATATACCTATTCATTAGTTGTTTCCATGTGGTTGTGGTGCAGATCATCTCCTTTTTTTGGGCTTTTATAACTATCTAAACAAATTACATTTTGAGGTGAAATTTCTCGTAGTTGTTCTTGACTCAGAACTGAACTTGTCTTGAAAAAGCTTGGAGAAAATAAAATCAACTGGGCTTTTTTTTTTTTTTTTTTGAGCTGTAGATATATTAGTGAATGCAAATGATCAAATGATTTTTTTTACAAAATATTTATTGACATGCAATGCTTTTCTAATTTGTTTTTCTTGTTGTACTTTAAAGCAGAACCTGAAATTTAAATATATGCAAAAGAGAAAGAAACCTACTAGGTTAAACCTGATATTTTAAATACTCAATTTAAAGTTAAAATAGTTTAATTTTTTTCAACATATCACCTTTCAATGTCAGTCAGTAATACTTTATGCAGATACACACACACACACAAACACACACCTTTGTACAGGTATACATATACAGAGAGAGATAAATCTGCTTTTTGTTAAATCTGTTTTGACTTAAGAGAAAAAGGATTGGCAATGCTTTGTAAAATTTAGTATATTTTATGATTTTCCCTATAATTTCAAGATCCAATACACTTTTACTTTCACTCAATTGTTTAATATAGGTATGTACTTATTCACAACTTGATATTCTAATAATTTATTCTAATTGTAAAATATTTTCATAAGTCTCACACACGTTTGAATTTGTGCAGCTAGATGAAGGTTCAGGTTGAATCAGATGCAATTTGCTTTGTTCTGTATCTATTAGTGTGCTAAGGAGTTTTTTACTTTCCCAGTCTAGAAGGGGTATGCCCGTCTTTTCCTGTGTGTGATATCCATATGTCTTCCGTATTCTGAAGAAGAAACTTTTTAACGTGTGGTCTCCTGGAAAGCTTTCCAGTGAGTCAGAGAAGTAATCTTTACCTTGCTGCTCTTTGGTGCATCTGCTTGTACTCAGTGTGCCACTAGCAACGCTGAAAAAAAACAACAGTAATAAACATGAAATGATAATTTTTCTGATCACAGAACCAGGAAATACCAAAGAAAATTGTGGCATATGTAGGAAAATGCCAAGAGCTTCTCCAGTAAGATCAGCTGTTTTAGTACTTTTTTTCCCCCCCTGAATTTTGTTTGTGACTTTTTTGGCTTGCTGAAGCATATCCCCATAATCTTACGAAGTCACAGCAAATTCCCAATGCTACAGCAACGCTGTGGAGTCAGGGAGAGCCGAGCCTGGGTGGCTGCAGACTTCCCCAGCCACCACACAAGGTAGGAGGAGTAGGTAGGCTTCTCTTCTCCTTGCTTCTTACCTGGGCTGTTCAACCTGTCAGGTAGAGAAATTTTCTCTCTGTAGCTTTCATTACAACTTTCTGTGTCTTTTCCTTCGGTAGTCAGTGGCTCAGTACTTCCTAGAAATGGTTCATGTAGCAGAGTAACCCATTTTTATTTTATGCTGAAACACATGGAAAACTTTGAAAATTGGGAAGGGCAAAGGAAAAGGGGCTTCGGGTATCTGAGAAATATCCAAAGTGGCATCGGCTCAGAGCTGTTTCGCCGGAGCTGCTCAGGTCTGGAACTTTTCTGTTCTCTGCAGAGCCTCAAAGTGGTGGAAAGTGGTGAATGGGATAACTATAGGGTGCAAACTGTGATCCAACTGATGCAGCAGATGGAGCTCTTCCCCCTAAGTCTGTGTGGAGATTAACGTCCCACTCTAGTTCGTGGGGCTCCCTGCTTCAAGGTGTGTCATTCTACACATGTAACACTGGGGCCTACGTAGCTGCAGAAGAGGTTTCCTGGCCCTGTGCGAGACATGAAGCATTTGCTCAGGAACGCAAGACAGTGCAGGGGAGCAGTAAAGATGGGTGAGAAATGACGTTTACCTATCTAAATTTCTCCCTGTGTTTGCTGATATTCTTAAGTGTGAAGTTAAATCCTAGCAGTTAGCATAGAAGTGATTATTCCGGTAACTGTAGCAAAATATATAGCACATACAGGATTTGGGCTGTATTCATTGCAAATCTTTCAGGATATCTGAACTGTGCAGATCTCTTTTCACTTGATTCTGTGAAGGAATCTTAATACCGTAACGCAGCTGTTCCATCCAATTAGTCTGGAGAACCTGGCTGAAATGTTATAAATTCTGAATTGTGACAGCACTGTGGAGGGCAAAGCAGCTACGTTAGTAAGGTGCCCTTGTAGAAGCCAAAATATTTTCAACAATAACTGAAAAATAGATCTCCAGTATCTGTCTTAATGTAGAAAGAACTACTTGTTTATTTCTCTCTTTGAATTAATTGAAATGAATAATTGCCACAGAATTCTTGTCAGTGTTACATTATTCTCAGTACCAGCGGGATAAGTTTGATCATACCCCTCCCTGGTGCCAGGAGAGAAAATACATGTCTACTATGTGTAATAAATTATCTTCCTTAGTGGAATGTCTTCTCACAGATTGGAGATATTACTGAATATCTCCTTTTAAATCTTGATAAGATCACTTGGCCAAAGTAAAACTGGTCTTGGCTTTAGTACCAAGAGAAATAGCATTTTTAAAGGACTTGGATTTCCTTTGCATACCACGTGTCTGAGTCCGATACGGTCCAGGAAAATAGAGAGGATGAGACGAAATTATTCCTAAGCAGCCGCCGTAGGCCAAACACTGAAACAGTGCCAACCTGGACCAATCAGGCCGGCTTCTTAGAAGATGCATGCTTTTGTCGAATGCTTACATGAAGAGACAGAGGAAGGAAGTCCTTGCCACTGCATTCGAATGAACAATTTTTTGCTAATTTCAAAAAAGTCCACAGTAATGAATTCAGTGATGTTTTTCCTTTGTAAAGTAGAAAATCTGTGTTTCCTTGTCCAGCTGAGGATCCCTAAATGTTGTGCTCTGACAGCTCTTGAACAAAAACTATCCTTTCAGATTTCAGCAAGTGAAAAACTTCTCACAGAGAGCAAAGAGTAAAATTGATGGAAACTCAAAATCAATTCCAAACCCATTTCTGGCATGATGAGAATAACATTTGTGCTGTGTTTAAAGCAGTTTAAAACAAGAAAATGATAAAATGATCAATATACTTAAAGCCAAAAATAACCAGGAGAGAACAATCTGTAATCCATTTCCAGTCCTGAAACCCTACACTTTTGATTGAACATGAAAATAAAGGAGTATATCTTCTATAAGGTGACATTGTAAGCCTTATAATATAAACCACAATGACAAAATGCTGAGCTTTCAACTCTTTATTTAGGCTATGTTTTCAGAGTCTAGTGAAACAAAAATTCCTGGCCCTAAACTATTGTGGATTTATTTATTTGTACACACCATGGCCAAACAAAGAGCAAAAGTTAAGGAATATATAGATATCACAGTGAATGACATCACTACTTCACAGTGAATGTAGCCTCTTTAATTTTTTTCAAAAGGCTTTAATGACAACAAAAGTATATTTTAGAGTCTTTCAGAAAGTCAGTGATCTGGTCAAAGTGAAATAAGTTTATTATTTCTTTAAAAATACTTTGACTTTTGACTAATTCATTAAATTCAGCACATACATTCTTACATATATATAAATCATACAATTTTAGTACTAATTGCTTTAATAGATGGCTTTAAAAGACCATTAATACATTTTGAACCTGTAGATTCAAGGTCAGTGAAATGCCACTGTCTAGGTTTACAGAAACCTCTCGAGACCTAAAATTTTGCCCTGGTGACTGATTTTCTACTAGTTTTCCAGAGTCATTTGACCAGCAAGGAATTTATTGATCAGATAAAATAAAATTGTTCATTTAGATGAAGAAATTCTAGCTGAAGGAATTAAAATGACAGCACATTGCATAAGCACATTTAATTTTGTTGAACTAAGGTGCAGAGGGAATGATGATAATTCTAATGAACACTGTGACGAATGTACCGACAATGAAGCATGTGTGATTACATCAGTAAGAGTGAACTCAGTGGACAAGGTCAGAAGGGTGAGACACAGAAGCCATGACGGAGTGGAGACTAATGATTAGTTATTGGAGATGTTTAAAGCTTGTGGCTGGGTACAAAATTAACAGATTTGGAAAAGAAGAGTCAATCAATTGCAAAAGTATATAGAAAGGCAGCACCATCCCATCCCTGTAGGGTAAAAAATCCACTGTTTTGTGATAGGGAGTTGTAAAACATCATAAGCTTTGGGGTCTGGTGTGGTGATAGTCATAAAGAGCTGTTATACACATATGCTTAAAGATTCATGTAAGTGTAAGTGTTATAGGAACTTGTTGTTCTATTGTTTGAAGTTGAAAAGTTCTGCCTTAAGTGTCAACAAAGCAAATGTCAGCATCATAGAATCATAATCATTGCATCTTAGAGCTTGAAGGAGTTTTAGATATCTCAATATTGGTGAGTGGGTCAACCTGCTCTCCAGAAAGGAATATTGGAATAGCTAGTGCAGAACGGTGTTAAACTTGGAAAAATTATATGTAATATATATTGTAATCAATGGTCTATATTTGGAAGACAAAATGTAAAAGAAGAGCTTTAAAAATAGAGAAAACAAAGCTGTACAAATTTATCTGGTCTGGTGGTGGTATGCATTAGATTCTGAGAACCAAATATTCTGTATAGGGAAACGTGGCAGAGTTTACAGAAAAGCAAGATTTTGTTTTTATCAAAAGGGGTGGGAGAACTACCAAGAAATGCTGTCTGGGCTTAAATCACTCACTTTGCCAATAGGAAAACTTAAACGCAGAGAACTTTCTCAAGATGAAAAAGGCAAAACTGAGACCAAAGCTCAAGTTTTCCAACTGTGATGTACTCTGACACCATGAGGCTGACCCTTAAAACAGATTTAAAAACACGAAAAGCAGATGCCATTGCAGGAATAATGGAAGAAGAGAGCAAAGGAACCAAACCTGTAGGTACCTACTTCTGTATCAAAAACTCTCCTTAGATGGAGCAGAAGCAAGTATGTGTGGTGAGGACTTGGAAGAAAATGAAAGGAACTGAGGAGCGAGAGAAAATGCACCCCGCTCTGTGCACTTTCTAGAGACTCCCTGGCACCCAAATACACCCACCTTAAAAAAAAATGCAAAGAAAAAAAAAACTTCTGAGAAATTGTAATCAAAATTTTTCTTTCCAAAACAAAGTTCTTCTTCCTAGAAACCTTCCTGTACAGATCAGCGTGTTTTCTTGTCTTATCAAATTACAAATTTGGGGTCTCATCAGAGGGGATTGATTCAATAATCATATACATATTACAAACTGGACTACTCCTTGTTCCCTGAGCATATACCACATTTTCTTTCTCATTCGTGTTCTTTTTCTTTTGTTATTCTCAGATAGAAACAGAGTCTGCCTCCTTTATTTCTATAACACTTTGTATTTTTAATGACTATTGTCAGAATCTGTCTTATAGATTAGCCATTTGTATAATTTATTTGTAATGTAAGAAGCAGGTCTATGTAATTTGGGGCAATGTAGTTCATTTTACTGGCCTCACTGTCTGTTTCTGTAAGCAGGAAAATGAAACCACCTTGTGGAATAATATAAGAATTTCATGAAAAGGGATACTATACTCACATATAAAGTACCTAGTGCCATGAATAGCATGTGCTCATCATTCAGTATCCTTGTTATTGTTACTGCTACTATTTTTCTCCTGCCTCTAGTTCTTTCCCATTAATGTCCTTGTTGAGGTCATATATTGACCTGAATTCAGTATTTGCTCATGCATTGAGCACAACTTTTACATAATAGGCATTGGATAGAAATATACTGAGTATTTTTATATAAATCTGTATGTGACCCATTGCCTCTTCACAAAGGTCCTTAAATTCTGTCCTGAAGGTTTAGAATAGAAATGGTCATCACCATCGGTGTTGCTCACCATAGGCTGTCAGTGCCACATTATCTTTCTGGTTCCTCACAACCCTCCCTCCCCTGTCACAACCCAGCACCACTTAGGATTGCTCTTCATAGCATCCTCAGAAGTGTCTCCTTATATTTCTGGTTTCAGTGATTAATGAGCTGCTTATATCTCTATATAGCCTAAATCAGAAACTTTCACTTTGAAGAACAGGTCAAGATCTCAAATTTAATTTTGGTTGCATCTGTTATGAGCCAATTGTGTATTCATTAAATTTATGGATTCTCTCTTCAGTCATATATTTTCATGACTGTTGAGAGTACCTGAACCTGTGTTGAACGTCCTTAGATTTTACTTTGGAGACCTGAAAATGAAGCAATGAGACATTTTTGATAGCTAACTGTCATCTTTGGCATTTTCCTCTCTTTAGTGTCTAATTTAGTTCAAATTTGAAGGGGACAGCTAAAGAATTTTTATGAGTACGGCATGGCCATATTTGGTATTAATGAGGTCTGTGGTCAATACAGTTAAAATGCATCTTTCTGCTTTTCCAGGCATACGACCATATCTTCTATAGGTGGAAGACTTCTAGAAAGTGTAAATGGTAGAGTAACTTGAAGGTGGAGTTATAACATTAATGGCATAGATTCAGGGATAAATAGGACAGCATACAAAGTAGACTCAATGTGTGCATGTATCTTACCTGTCCTTTGAGTTTTTAGCGAATAGTAAAAAACTGAAAAAGAGGGAGATCACATGGACATGACAGGAGAGCCTAACAGCAGGGTGTGCTCAAGTCAGAAGAATGTTGCATTTCAATCAGGCAGAAATTCCATTTATTTGAGAGGGAACCAGGATTGGTGAGGGGAACAAGGTCACATTTAGGAGAACTGGCAATTCAATAAAGGGTATTGACTTTGCCAGAGTAGTGGTGTTGGCATCAAGAGAAGAAAGTTTTTGCAGATTTCTGTGTGTGCACTTGCTGTTACTGGTGTTCCTGGTGGGTGGCTGAATCATCCTGATGGCATTCAACAGGAACCAGCTGCTGAGAATATTAAAATGCAAGCATTTATTCCTCTAGAGAGACAGTAGCATCTGCAAAGTTTTCCTATCTTGATAGTACAGATAATCCCAAGGAGCATTCTCGAGTAGTTTTAACTCTCTATTCATTTATACATTTTCCTTTTCTCATCACCATCTGTGTTTCAAGTTCTACCTGGAAAGAAGGGTGCCTGAGTCCTGACTCCACACTGGGTTGTAGAGACAGTACTGCAGCCAGAATTTAATTTGCCTCTTGGGTTGTAATCTCAGGGGAGTGGTGGCACTGGCATTCCCCTCTCTTGGCCGGCCTTCATAGTAAACAGCTCTCTGTGCTCACTGTCTGCAGTGAGTTCCACAGTGTGCATACAGCACACACACCTCCCTAGACCCCTACCTTTTATCACAGACTTTGGAGCTTTCCTTTTTACTTACAGAATCTGAGAGATTGTTACTTTTCTGGTGCTTTGTCTGTTATTTCTTTTGTTTTGTTATTGGTGGTGGTTTTTGGTTTGGGTTTGGGTTTTGGGTTTTGAGCAAACATCAACAGTTGGGGGAAATAGAGGTGCAAAACAGAGGTTTGGATTCAGTAATCTACTAGGTCTTTTCCATCTCTAATATTTATGAATAATGTATTGAACTGATGGAAAAAATGTTGAATATGTTCATTATGAATTATATTCACCGGTGTGTTGCCTGGAATATAAAAGAGCAAAGCAGTTGCCACGTAACTAGTTCCTTACAATACATGAACTGGTACGACAGAGCTCTGTATCCCTTCCTATTCCACTGGGTGTCGTCCCCAAACACACGCTCTACATGTCTACGTGGCAAGTGCAGACAGGGTACCTGATGGGATGACAGCCAGCCAAGGTTCTGACGGGAACAGGAACACCCGTGGTGGAGTCTGGGTCCTAAGCAGAAACAGCTTTGTTGAAAGCAGACTCTTATGAGCAATCACTAAAGTCAATTTCACAAAGCAGACATTACTCAGGTGCTATCATGCTGCAAGGTTATAGATCCTATCATCACCATTTAGAATTTTGCCCCTAACATTTAAAAAATCAGTGTGGATAGCTAAATTGTTGGCAATGTTACATTCTGAAATAAGAGAACTGGAGTGGCAGAAAATGCACAAGTATTACATGTAGCTTCAAAATTCATTAATATGCCTTTCTCTGTTGGCTTTGGTTCATAACTATGTTTTATTTAGGATTTATTAAAATAAAATTGTGTCTCCTATGTACTTACCAGATAGCAAGAAAATGGAAAACTTTAACCAGAACCATGATAAGAAGCCAGAAATCTTAATTTTTAAGTCACACAAATAATCACAAATGAGATGATAAGGAGTTAAAATAATACCCAAGTAGTCCTTTCCTGGCCAAAGGGAGTGGAACTCCGTTATTTATCAAACATGTGACTGTTAGTGCTAGGCACATATATACCAAAGACCACCTGAGGACAGATACTCAGAGGGGACAGTCCTAATGGACAGTAGAGAAGACTTCCATGTGAAAGCAGTTTTACAGAAAGATGCCACAGACAGATCTGGCTTCTAAGACTTCAGGAGAACAGCAGGGTACTGATGAGAAGGGTCCTGCCTCAAAGAAGTCCTTGCTTCTCATTGTATCACTTCAAAGCCAGTAGACCAGCTCTTGTAAGTAGAGGGTACACGACATCATTGCCACCAGTATCAGCTTTACAGTGACATTCACTCAAACTAACTGCCCTAGCACTACTTATCATGATCCATTTCACAGATGATCTTTTTTTTTGTGTTCTCTTTAAGAGCTGAAACCCATCAGAGACCTTGAAGAGCATGAATAGATCTAGAGCAGCCACACTTATCAATAGTTGTACTAATCTCGAAGACAGAGAAGAGAGAGAGAAAAAGTAAGAGGGAAGAGAAGTAGTCAAGTATGTTTTTTTTTTTTTTTTTCAGGAAAATTGCCTTGCCTAACATTTAGATCAGATCATTCAAAGACAATAATGGCTACTCAATTCTAGAGCAGTGTAACCTAAGAGCAGATGAGGCAGGATTTTTGTCCCAGCTCCAACCTTCCTTATAGGACAAATCACTTGCTTAACCTATGTAATTGTGTATTTGTCAAATAAACATAAAACTAACTATCCTCATCCACTTCACAGCGTTATTTCTAAGGCTGACTATGCACATGTATGTAAACATATATATACATATATTATAATTATTTTCAGCAGGGGAGAATGACTTTAAAATCAATGAATCAAGGTTTTACATATGCATCTGTTGTGAAGGTCAGTTGCTTCTTTTTCTAAAGTCTCCTCTGATAACTACCAATTGTTAAACACTTGAAAATGATGATTGAACCTTTATCACCTCTGTGAGATGGCTGGCTTTGGAAATCTAAGCATGACTGTAGAGATTCTAACATGTTTCCATCTACTTAAGGATCCTGGTAGCCTTATTCAAAACGGAAGAAACCTATTAAGCAAAATAAAAGATTAGCTTGGCTAGTAGATATGTTTTTAAAAATCCTGCATTAATGATAGAGCAATTAGTATTGTATCAAAGTATAATGCTGGATGTAGACCTGAGCTGGTTCTATATATTAGACAATTATATTTTTAGAAAATTGGACAAATATGTATAGAAAAGACTGGATAACGCTTCATCCTATACAAACATCCCAGGCATCTGCCCAAGCTACTGGTCTGTCCCAACAAGAAGCAAGCTTGGTATATATAAAGCCTCTAAGATCATTAAGAAAGAGGCCACATCCATCTTACTTTGTACTGCTGTTATTCATTTGATGTTGGTCTTGGCTCTTTAATCTCTCCTTTCTCCATACAGACCTCAGTGGAATGATAATGACATGACGAGGGCAGGTGAAGATAAATAAATGTGATTTTTTAGACATGACTGTTACCCTCTAATAGCTTTTCCCCCAACCCATTCCAAGCATCCAGGAAAGAGAAGTCCAGCTTCCATGGAGAGTGAAGTCATAGCTCCAACTTAGCATAATAAGAGGAGAGCGGGGGAGCCTACTGTCAGTGAACAGAGCAAGTTTCTACTGGACTATAATCAGGTTTTCCTGTTTCCTCTATTATTGCCCAAACTCAAAAGTGTTATTGTGGTAATTCACCTGTGCTTCTGAACCTCTGTTCACATGCTCAAGACCTGCTCAAGGTAAGAACAAAAAGATATTAGGGGCAGGACATACATTCAGGAAACTCAGCGTCTCCCTGGTAACTTCAGCTTGTCTTGTTTTAATTTGTTTTGTTTTTCAGGGAATTTAAGTTTATAGAAAATGTGCTTTGATTCCCAGACATTCATATCCTGGGCATCCTTAGGTTGTGACAGAAGCAGGGATTAGTGGCTGTGACAAAGGTAGCAGAAGCCAGTGCAGTTGCAATCTATCAGATATGCTGGCAGACCCAGACATTTCTAATCCTTGTTGCAGAATTCACTTTTGTCTTTACCCTAGGAAGACAAGATTAACTTGGAATCAGAGTGGTGGTGTATATTTCTTAACCTGGGTCTTGGTAGCTATGGGGCTGGAATGCCGTGGTTAAAAACAATCACTAGACTCAGGGCCAGCTTCACGGTGTCCAACCAGTGCAGTTGCAAGGGTCCCCCATGCTTGGAAGCGTCTCATGGTTGGCTTAATATGCTACTGTGCCATCTTGAAATGCTGAACTTTTGAATAAGGAACCCTATTTTTTTTATATTGCCTCGAGTCCCACAAGTTGTATAGCTGATCCTGCCTGGAATTTCTCTCTCCTTGGCATGCAAACTGAAGGTATCGGTCACACTGAAAAGTACTGAAAATGATTCCTTCTTTCAGTTCCTCAGAAGCTAATTCCTCTGTTAAATGCTGGGAAGATATCTATCCACATAGCATAGTTCAGAAGAACCCATCTCTCCATACCTCCAGACACCTTGACATGATGATGAATGTGATCTTGCTTTTTTTTTTCTATCAGAAACTCTACAGGTGTCTGAACCAAATAATTTGTTGTTGTTTGCCTGAGTTTAATTTTAGGGAGAAATAGTTTCATTATGATAGTGAGCACTTTGCTCTTAATGGAGTTATTAAAACAGGCTTCAGGAGCAGGGGTCTATCACAGTGGTTAAGTCACCATTTAGGACATCTGCATCCCTTATTAGAGTGCCTGATTTCAAGTCTCAACTCCACTTCTGATTCCTGCTTCTGCGAATGTACACCGTGTGAGGGGCAGCCAGTGATGGTTCAAGTACTTGGGTCTCTGCCACCCATGTGAGAAACCCAGATTGAGAACCTGAGAACTTTGCTCCTGGCTTTAGCCAAATTCAGCTCCAGCTGTTGGGGCCATTTGTGGAGTGAACCAGTGGATGGAGCTGTTCAGTGTGTGTGTGTGTGTGTGTGTTTACCATTCAAATAAATAACAATTATTTTAAATGGGCTTCAGTCATTAAGAGCATCTAGCACTTAAGTTACCATAAATTAATTCAAGTTATCTTAGTCTAGATCTTTCCCAACCAACCTGTGATAGAACCCATCCGTCTAGTCTTAAAACCAAGCTGATTGGTTTAAGGCCCTGGCCTCAGCTCCTCTCAGACTCCCACCAACGCTGCTACTATCTCTATGTTCTGTATCCTCCTTTCATTTTCCCTTCAGCCTTCAACTCACATCCATCCATTCATCCTTGTTCCTCAAGCATTACTGGAAATAGGAGGAATGTCTAAGAATGACATCTCATGAGACTAATGCTTGCTGCATTTTGTAAATACCCAACAGCTCCTGCCTACATGCTGATGAGTGTGAATTACAGAATTCTAAGACTTGAACAAGACCCCATGGAGGTGCAGGGGCTGTTCACAGTGATGATTGGTTAAGACCAAGCCTTAACTAGAAGAATCTAGGCCTCCTGACTCTGTCAGGTGTGCTATCAATGACTTGGGGAGTCTTTGATATCCTGAAAAATGGGTTGCACATGATTGGCCCATAAGACAGCTTTCAATTACCCATAACTGAGAGGAGAAGAAAATTTGCTATGAGAGCTGGGAGAAAGAGCCCTGGGAGGGAAGGAAACTGACTACTACCTCCAGCTGGTAACATGCTTGCTGTCCCTAATGATGTCTCCAGTTTTGAGCGGAACCCAGAGAGAGGCTGACCTCCCACAAAGCCTCACTCAGGAGGCAGCTCTTAAGGAGTGAGCTGCTTCTGCTTTCTCTCCCACCTTCACTCCAGCAAACCTGTGTTCATCCTCCATGTATGGAAGGGAAGCATCTTACAGAAAAAGTCTGTGTGTGTTTGAATTGTGGGAAATAACACTAAACTACTGTTGCCCAAGCCAGGCAGGCTAAAGTGGGCAAGACAAGGTTTTGAGAGGACACTGAGCTCCTGTCCAGCCACAGCATGACCTGGGCCCAGAAGAAGAGTCAAAAGCACGGCTGTGAACCCTTGACATCTCCCCCGGGATGGTTTGATGACTCACCGGATTCAGACTGGGCCCCAGGTGTTTTCCATCCTGGTCACCCCCTTCAACCTCTTCTCTCCAGAAAAGCCCAGGGTCCTTGTCTTATTCCGATTCCCCCCTTTAACTTCCCTTACTCCAAAAATTATCCATAGAACTTACCCCAGCTCCAGTTCACAATGACCCTCTTGGAGTTAAAAGTGGTGACATCATTAAGGCATGAATGGCTTAAGGTTACCACAGGATGTGTGCATCTCAGAAGTGTGGGATATCAAACTGTGACTCTTTATCAAGGGGCTTCTTATGCCTGATTCCTATTGCAAATGGCTCTCCCTTCTGAGCCAAGCGAGTCTGCCTGGCATCAACTACTCCCTATGCAGTTATACCCACCTCACTCCCTTTCTTTATCTCGGATCATACATGTCATGTGAGCTCAGGAATGCTAACTTTCTTCCCGGGAGAAAGAGGAGAAAGGAATGTAGATTTACACACCAAATAATCAAACCCAAGGTGATTACGGAGGGTTTCTCTTACAAAACTGTGCCTCAATCTTACCTTTCTTGATATGAAAATAACTTTCTATCTTGCATAGCCAAAGTAATGGGAGTAGTATAAATAGGTTTAAAACCCAAAGGATTTGTGGTCAGTCAAGGCTCCTACCTCTCTTGAACTCTGAGCATTTTCCAGATTTGAAGAATCACTCATCTTGAGTCTCCTCTCTTGTAAATGAGGACGTCAAGGCTCAGCTGGGACATGGCTTCTCTTCCAGGTCACCCAACTCAAGAGCAGAGCTGAGTGTGGGACCACTGGTACCCCAGGGAAGTCTGGCTTCTCTGTTTAACACTCCAGGAAACCCCTAAGCCCCTCCATCCATGCAGGCAGCTTTCCCTCCTTCACATTTCTCTCTGCTAGTGGCTCCTGCAATCAGAGAAAATGTTAACTCAAGAATCAAAGGGAGGCGATGGAGCATTAGGGGAACATTAGCAACTATTGAAAAGACATTTTGACCTATTTCTGTAGTTATCAATTTAATAGTATTTGTTGCCAGGAAATGCACTGATGGCGGGTGGGAGGCCGGCCTGCACGGCAGCCTGTTCTCAGGGGCCCTGCCGTTACAGGAGGTGGTAATTCTGGTTAATAAAAGGGTGAACTTCAAACACATTTTAACCAAATCAAATTGTAGTGGGAAATATCGTATTACTGATGTTCAAGCCGGCTCACAGCTGGTAACATTAGTCAGGATATAGGCCCCCAATTCTGACTTTTCAGCATTTTCAGATGCGTTTCTGGCAGTGAGAGAGTTCCCCAGGCACACTGTTATATAGGCATAGGAGATTTTAACTATCATAGGAGCTAGCAGAAATGAAAACGTCTTGATTCTCATTAGACTTTTTATAAGCTTGTCAAATATTCAAATAATTTGAGACAAGCCAAACTTCAGGTGGTTGAGAGGAAATTTAGTCAGGAGTTTTAATTGTGTGTGTGTGTGTGTGTTACTGACATGTTGGCAAATGATGAAAGAGATTCAATCTACTAACCAGAGATGCTGGGCAGAATTCCCCCAACACGAATCACATGCTATGAAAAGCATTTGATATCTAGCCTGGGGAGGCATGGCAAGGCGCACAGGTTCAGTGTCCTAATGCTTGGATTTAGATACTGACTGAGCCCTGGAAAGCTGTGTGACCAGAGGATATTCGCCTAACCTCTCTGAACTTTAGACTCCTCACATGGAAAATGAACAGAGGAGCTATTATCCATAGTTAGTACTAGGATCAGATGAGATCTTCCATTGAAAACAAAACAGTGGCAGGCACATACAGACGTAGTCAAAGATCATCGTTGCTATCTTCCTGCCTTTTTGCTTGCATAGCTTATAAGCCTTTTTTAAAGTTTATTTATTCACTTTTATTTATTTGAAAGGCAGAATGAGAGAGAGAGAGAGAGAATATTCCATCTGCTGGCTCATTCCCCAAATATCCACAATAACTGGGGCTGGGCCAGGTGCAAGCCCAGGAGCCCAGAATTCCTTCCAGATCTCCCACATGGGTGACAGGGACTCAATCACTTGAGCTATCGTCTGCCAGCTACATGAGTTATGTGAATAGAAGGAAGAGCTACAGGATACCCCACTGACCAATCTGGTCAGTTCTGTTTGAGGAAAGAGCTGTTGATCGCTTCGCTGCAGCCTGGTGAAGCCTAGGCTCCCCTGTATTAGCCTCTCCCAGGTTCACGCAGTCAGGCCATAGGTTTCATTATAGTCAGACCACCCGGACGTCCTCTGGGAAGCCCCAGGCTGTGTGGCTTAGGTGAGACAGTGGGTCCTGGCAGCGGCAGCTCTTCATCCTGCTTACTTCCCTAGCCTGCTTCACCTCACCTTCAATTTGGAGAGATATTGGATACCTTTCTGTAGGATTGCTTCCTGCCTGGAATTTTTTCTCAACTTTTCCATGTGCCTAAGTCCTGTTCTCACAAAGATTAATTCTGATTTCGTTCGCCTACACTTTTGACGCTCTAAAAGCTTTCCATTGTGGGCAGATTGTCTCAAATACTGCATTTGAGGATGGAAAAAGAAAACCCTGCCCAAATGTAAGCACCACTGAATCAAAGAAACGGTATTTTTTTTTTCAATTTCATTCTTTGAGGATCCAGACAACCTTGAATTCTTTACAAAAGCACATCAGTAATGCCATCTTCCCTCTTAAAAAGACACACACACCGACTACAGAAGGCTACTCTTCATGATGGAAAGGGCTAAAAAGCCCAAAAGGAATACAAATTGAAAAAGAAGGTGGTTCTACAGAAAGAACCCCACCTAGAAATCAGGACATCCACCTTCTGTCTCCTATTGCCATGGGAACCTCCGTGCTTGGATCTGAGCTTGTCTGCTCCTCCCCAGCACCATTGTTGGGGCATCCACGGAGCATGGGTCATACCCCAACCTCCTTAGGGGTTATGGAAGTGGGAATGAGGATTTCATTGCTTGCTGTTTTGGGAGACATTTTGATAACCATTACCAAAGACCCCTTATGTGGACAAAATGTTTTCCCTCATTTGAAAGGATGAAACCTTGAAGCATGCCTCTCTTCAATCTGGAACAGGTAAAATACCCAAACTTTCACACTGGTGTGGGGAGAAACTCGCATCAGCATGGTGCCAACTTCTAACGAGGTCTTAATACTGACCTAGATATTTGGCACTCATGCAGCCCGCTGACCTGGCCTTTTAGTCCGGTTTTATTCATGCATACTTTTGGCAAATGTTAAGTATGGAACAGCTCAGTGTGAGGGGTGCTATGGATACAGAGAACGTATTTCTCCCCTCACAGCCCAACTAGCCTCTCCGCTGTGTACACTGAGGGTTAGCTGGCTGAAGGTTTGATGCACAGCCCACCGTTTGGTACATTGAGTCATCTTAGTGTGTAGTGGAGGTATGCCGGCCGCTTCTGCACTGCTAAAGCACTGTGTGTCTCCTGTGGCGCTGATGCCTTACTGTCCTGCAGTCAAGCATGTCCTCTGTGTCTCATCCCTCCTGCCCCTGCACAGTCAGCTTCATCCATCCAGAGACTCTGTGTACACACAGTGGGACTCCCCTCCACACCTGGGAGGTACCAGCAGAAACAACAGGTATGAAGTCAGTGTCATTTGAATGAATGAAACTGACAATGGCATGTGAGCATTGGGCAACACACCATCTTCTCTGCACTCCATCAATGCCTGCCCAAGAGCTAGGCTACCTAGAACATCAGTCAATTTTATCTGTCTACAAAGCTTAAGGATTTTTTAAAATTCTAGTGAAGTTCTTAGAGGCTACATTCTTGGCATTTGCACATAGTAAGTTTTTAATAAATGGTTGCTGATTTATTAATCAATCAAAATTATGAATTAAGCAGAGAGACCCCATTTCTTTATGTTATCACATAGTCATTTTGATTCTCCTATACTTTGTTATATTCAGACCTTGTCCACACAGCATAGCAATCCTTATCCTGCATTCCAAGCTTTATAGACATAGTCAGAGTTTTAATCTGGCCTCTACATAGGGCCTCTTCTGTCTCCTCTCCTTCCTCACAGGACTGCTGTATAGTTGAATGGGACTTATATTTATATAGAAATCTTTTAATTCCTAGTATGAATATATTATCAGATTCAGAATGTCAGACTGAAAATGTTTGGGATCCCAGCAAACCTGATAATTTTGTGTGTCCTATACTTCGAGCTTATCCATGGGCCTGAGGGGTGAGGGATGCATTGTGCTCGGTTTTCAGGTGAGGTACATATGATCTGAACCAGCTTCGTCCATTGTATCCCCAGTGCAAATGAGGCAGCTGGTTTAATAGGTCTGCTCCAGTCACACAGGAGCCTCACCATTACTCTCCTACCTGATTCTAACCTAAATTTTATCCACACACAGTGTTCTGAAACCAGTCACCCTTGTGTTAGGTCACAGAAACTGATATAGCAAAGAATTCTAAAATAGATACATTATTCCAGTTTTACTCTGGTTCTTCAAAAAGTCTGTCTCCCGGCAAGCTCAGAGAGCCAGTCCCTCCTTGGCAAGACATTCTGTTGAGTCATGTTTACTGTCCCCCTCCGGAAGGTTCCAAAAGCAAATGCAAGAGGTTGCTGAATGCAGGGACATGTGGCGTGCGTGCTACTGAAGTGAGAGGCATAGCATACACCTGCTTTTGGCTGTGGCAGGCCATCTTGACTGTGCCATGCCACAAGTTAGCATTTTGGATGAGCAATTGCCATTCTGTTGTTTTCTTCTCAACACATGGTGTTCAAAAACAGTTAAAAGAAAACTGTACCCATTTGCTCATCCCAGAAATCTAAAATTTCGAAGATGCATGCCAAATTAATTTTCACATAATATTTTCCAAGCTTTTTTCTTTGCACTGTGAAATGATATTTCACTTTTTGAACTCTCAGTGGCCTGGCCTGAGGTAAATGGGTGCAGTTTCTCTTTAAATGGCATTAAACATATCAAAGCAGGATTATATCTGTCACAGTCTTTTTTTTTTTTTTCTAATGGAATCAAAATCCTTCAGGGAGTGTCCCAAATCCACATTAATGTCTTTGAGTGCTAATGTTTCCACTGGGACTTTTACATTAGCAAAATACAAGTGTGTGGTTTTTTTCCCCCCTCTGTCTCTGCTGTCTGTATAAGAAAGAGACAACTGCACATCCTTTACCCTCCAGAGCCTTCAGCTCACCCTTCTCAAGGTGGGAGAAGATGACTTGAGATGCTAGGTGCGAGGGCTTCCTTTTCTGCCCTTTTCCTCCCTTGAGTGGCTTGCCTGGAAAGCGACTGTGCGTGCTGTTGCCAGCCTGGGTGAATCTTGGGAATCTCAGCCATGAGTTCTATCCAAAGAAACTGAGCCACACAGCCGTCAATGCTGGTTTCATCTTTGGTGGAAAAATTAGAGAAATGCTCAGGGTTGTAAGACCTCACCTTTGCCATTTTTGACATGGTTATTGAGATGTCACTCAGGAGTCCTTTTTATTGCTGGTGGATAGTGATTCTTATCTAGCTCAATCCCTCTGTTTTGTCTCTTAGCAAAGCAAATGAAATGATATTTTGTCAACTCTTTTTTCAATTTTTATTTGTTTTTATTTTAACTGAAAGAAAGAGACAGACAGAAGTCTTTCATCCATAGTTTAAGTCATCAAATGTCCACAATAGCTGGAGCTGGGCCAGGCCAAATCCAGGAGTCCAAAACTCAATCTAAATCTCCCACATGTGTGACAGGGACCCAAGTCCTTGAACCATCACCTGCTGCTTCCCATGGTGTGCAGCAGCAGGAAGCTGGGATCAGAAGCAGATCTGGGACTCAAACCCAGACACACCAATAAGGGAAGCAACAACTTAGCCACCGTGCCAAACACCCACCACATGTCAGTTCTCCATTTTCAAGTGTCAGTGGAAGACTGCAGTGTCATACATAGATAATTATGCATAAGAATCATAACATAACTAAATAAATAACCCTCATGCAAGGTTTAATCTTAGAATGCACATTTTTCTTGAATCAGAATATTTTCTGGAAGACTGTAGCAGTTCTTGAGTAACTGCTGTTTTGATCTGTGATGGACAGGGGCAGAGGGGCTCTGCAGTGTGAGTCCACAGCCTCTGCTCAGAGATTCCTTCCTTTGGTGCCATGCTGGCCACAGCGGGGTGTAGTTCTGGAGTGGATAGAGAGATTCATCACCACAGAACTGGGGGATCCCTGCTCTGTAAGCGCCCTCTTTTCATTTCTTCATTTTCTGGAATACTCTGGAGAGCTACCCTAGTCCCTTGGGCCTTCCTCCTATCCTTCCTCTTTCTTCTTTTCCTGTATCCTTTCCTATGTTTCCTTTCTCCTCCTCTTTTCTCACCCTGCATGGAATTAAATGAGGAAACTGGAACTGGGGTGTATATCCCTATGGGTGGAGGTGTGCAGGGAGGAGGGTAATCTTCCAGTGCCCTTGCCCACCACTAGGAAAGAAACTCAGTGCTTTATTTAAATGACCTTTTCCTGCCTCTGGGCCTTAATAGATGGAAGAAAAACCCAGATGTTTTTCCTTCCAACACTTTGTAGAAGACAAGGAAAGTTGAGGCAATGAGAATTCCAACCCTGGGCGGTAAATGTAGCAAGTTATGCATCCCCTTTCAAAAAGTTTTAAGGACAGATCCCTGTCTACCAGCAATTGGAGGGGACCTGGCTATGCTGGATGTTTATAGGAATGGTGTACTGTGTTTTCCAGGTGTTGAAAGAGCTTGGGGGTTATTTTTGTTTGTGAATTTAAGCATTAATTTCACAATAACTTTGCAACGTCAGGTAAATGTCTTCTATAATTGAAAACAAAATAGCATTTTGTATATGAGTCATTTGAATTTTCTATATTAATATTCTGTTTGGTGGGCCCAATTTTAGTTTGTTCATGTTAGCATATTTAAATGTCAAGATAGCAGGAAAATGTGTGTTTATATTTCTATTAACTTGCACACATAATTTAGCACCATAGAGTATTTGTACTCACCAAAAAGATTGCCAATGGCATTCATCATTGTCTCTTCTTTGGGTTTCTCTCTCTTTTTTTTTTTTTTTTTTTTTTTTAGAGTTTATATTCCTTTATTATCATTAAGAATGAAAATATAGATTATCCTGTAAGTAGGATTTTTTTTAACTTTTATTTAATGAATATAAATTTCCAGTATACAGCTTATGGATTACAATGGCTTCCCCTTCCCATAATTTCCCTCCCACCCGCAACCCTCCCCTCTCCCGCTCCCTCTCCCTTTCCATTCACATCAAGATTCATTTTCAATTCTATTTATATACAGAAGATCAATTTAGTATAAATACTTCAACAGTTTGCACCCACATAGAAACACAAGTGAAACATACTGTTTGAGTACTAGTTATAGCATTAAATCAAAATGTACAGTACATTAAGGACAGAGATCCCACATCAGGAGCAAGCGCACAGTGGCTCCTGTTGTTGACCCAACAAATTGACACTCTAGTTTATGGCGCCAGTAACCACCCTAGGCTGTCGTCATGAGTTGCCAAGGCTATGGAAGCCTTCCAAGTTCCCCGACTCTGATCATATTTAGACAAGGTCATAAAAGACAGGTTGAGGATAGTAACCAATGATCCTAAGAGTGGCCTTAACCAGGTCTGAACAATTATACAGCATTAAGTGGGGAAGAGGACCATCAGTACACACAGGTTGGGAGTAGAGCCATTGGTGGTAGAGTAGAGGTTATGATTACAAAGGAATGAGGCCCAAGTGGACTAGACAGGGTCTAGAACAAAGGACAGAGTCATTATTAGAGGAGCTAAGAAAGGTGCTGTCTAAGCTACAAGTAATTTTTCTGATTGAGAGGCAAATAGAACCTGATAGAAGGGGCTTGATAATAATCTGGTGGGCTTTAGGCCTTGTAAGTTAAGAGGCCCAGACACCTGCAAGGGAGATCAGGAAGAGGCACCTGGCTCCTGGCTTCGGATCGGCGCAGTGCCGGCCATAGCAGCCATTTGGGGAGTGAACCAATGGAAGGAAAATCTTATGGGCCGGTGCCGCGGCTCACTAGGCTAATCCTCCACCTTGCGGCGCCGGCACACCAGGTTCTAGTCCCGGTCGGGGCACCGAAGATAGGTCTGGGCCTCTTAACTTACAAGGCCTAAAAGATAGGTCTGGGTCTGGGTTTCTCTCTTAACAGGCTTTGGCAAAGAATATAGGACAAACTTGGATCTAACTATGAAATGTTACAAATTACTTCCCAGCTTTGTGAGTTAGGTCAAAGCACAATCTTACTGTGTCTCAGTTTCTTACCTGGAGAAATGGAAATGGTAATCTCTGCTCTGGAAGGCTTGTATAAGGATGAAGTGAGATAATATGTGTTAAGAATGCAGGACAGTACCAGAAACATGGTAGACACTCACATGCTGTCTGACTCCTCCCTTCTCGGCAAGAGAAATGCTTGGAGGACTTGTTTGGGCTACCTATACTGGTAGGGGGTTTTCTCCATAACCAGATGACTTGAACCAGTCTTATGCATGAGATTTTAGCCACTCCTTTTTGTTCACCTTGAAGGATGTCATTGTGCTCTGCCATGTACTACGTATAGCTGTAAATGGGATGATTTGTAGATTAAATCGTGTGTGGGAGCTGATGGATTTGAGGCTTTGTCCCCAGCTCCAACCCCACCCTCCACTCTAAAGCTCTCTCAGAGACAGCAGGAAGGCCGAGAACTCTTGTTTCTGAGCTCTGTGCTGAGTTAACTGAGTTAGGGCAGTGAATGTGGGTAGATCCTAAAGGGGAAAACTTGTTCAGATGTACGGAACAGCTGCAATCCATGGCTCAACTTTTGGACTTGGGGTACCAGAAGCATTCCCAATTATTTCATGCCTTCTCTTGTGAATCAAAATTAGTGTTCATGATTTTTATTATTCCAGTGGAAATGGATTTGGCTACTTAATTATTTTAAGTGGCTGTATTATGGATGTAAAATAACTATACAATAAACTCTTTGAAAGGGCAGAAGTATGTCTAATCATATTTTTTAATTTCATAATACTATAATACTTGCACGTAGTCAGAACTCCATAAATTTTGCAGGACCTTACTACTGAACAGTGGACATTATGCATGTGCATCTATCAACAGATCTTTCCCTGTCCCTGTATTTGTATGTATGTACATGCACACATATTAATACGTATACATATACATGCATACACACACCTAATACATATTGTACATAAAATTGTTTAAATAAAAGGCCTAAGGGACTCAGTTCCACTGGATCACTGATAGTCCCAAATCTATCTGTGGACTCATTACTGCTAAAATTGCTAGCTGCATAATTACCTCTGTGACAGTAGGCAAGTCCTCAGTTTCTCATTTATAAAATGACTACGTTAAATGATCACTAAGGTGGGAAGCCCTTCCAATCCCATAAGTCTATTCTTTGTCTCTTGTGAGAAATGACATGTGCTTTTGAGATGTGTGCTCTTGTTTGAGCTAAGTTTTCCTCCAGATGCAAGGATCACAGATGAAATCTACCAGGGGGCTGGGGACTTGCTTTTAAAATTCTTACAGAGCAACCGTTGAAATAGGTGTCTTTTCATTTCAATGTCTCATCATTTAGACACTGGGACTTAACATGATGGGGCCAGCCTGACCTTCAGAGGAGCCTGCCCTGTTTCTGTCATTCCAAAAAAAGAGAGTAAAATACTAAAATCTGCCCAGTTCCTCCCTCCTGGGCTCCTCCAGGGCACTACCTCTTTGGTGGAAATGAGACCTGCCAGTCCCAATCTAGCTCCATAGGTGCCTTTCTGGACTCCCAGGTGTGCTGACACTAATGAAACAGTCTGCTGTAGGCAGCATCACCTTTTCCACAATGAGGTGTTGTTGGTGGTTTGCTTTTTGTCTTTTAATACCTGCATATTTAAGGCTGTGTCTGATAAGGCCTGATTGTCCCCATCATGAAAGTAGGTTTTCATGTCATTAATATGCTGATTTGGTTCATGAAAGAGAGAGTGAGTAGCCAGTATGGAGCCATACTTCTAGGGTTTTTGGCTCTCCTTTATTTTTTTTTTAATCATCTTTTTCAAAGAAGAAAGAAACCCCAAATTGTGCCCTTTGGATTATCTTGTTCTCTTTTTACATTTGAATTTCAAAATCTTCTTTCTAAATGAACAACTCTCAAGGTTTCCATTAGGACAATTGCCTGTGGGTGTGCCCCTGGTCACTTTCTGGCTGTGGACACTTCTTCCCTTCAGCTTTTGTAAGTACTCTGTCCTGGTCCCCTCTCAGAGCCATGCTGGCGCTAAAGAAATAACCTGTCTCCAGATGGTTCTTCTTGGTGACCACACTGAGTGCTCTGCTTTGTTGTTTTATCTTCTAGTTGTTCCCCATGTTGCTGAAGAAAAAGAAAGCAAAATCTTAACATTTAATTTCTTACCTGACAAATTTCAGCAACACCCATGTGTTAGGTTTATGATGAGCGCTAAGGAGAAGACCTGGACACCAGACACCAAATACTAATTTTGGAGACTGCTTTACAGTGTAGATGTCCAGCTCTTGGGGGTAGCCACGTTTTGCACATCTAAATGAAAGAGGAACAGAGCTGTTGGCTCATCTGTGTCAGGACCTCCTCCTCTTGGGTCTGCAATGCAGCCCTGCTTTGGCTTAATTAATCCATTAAGGTCTATCTTAACCCTAGTCAGTAATGATCGAGGGGCTCACCGGAGCCATCTAGAATGGGAGAAATTAGATGGATAATGATTTTTGTGCTGATGATGTGTTCTGTCTTTTTATATAGTTGATCCCGTGAGGGACATATTTCTTTGGTGTATTCTTGCTGATGTTCTCAAGGCAGATATATTATGGAGAAATAAATCAGACTATGAGACTTTGCTGGTGTCTAATTCTTGGTGTGTAAATTTGGTGTTTTAAAATCAAAGCTATTTTTAAAAATATATTTTATCAATATAATATTAAGCAATCAAGATGGGGGAAGAAATTTGAGAAACTCATATTTCAGTATTATTATTTCTTATTGCACTGGGATGCTGTTATGGAATATTTATGTTGGTAGAATGCTTCTGATTATACCTTTCTCTATGATTAAACTGTTTAAGATGCTTCCTCCCCTACCCAGTTCAACAAGTGTTACTGATAAGACCTTGTGTGTCACAATTGACAGTTGTCAAAAATCAGGAGACTTGAATCGCTTTATGCATTACAAAGTAACACTTTGGTTTTGCTTTTATTTTTAATACCAGTTTGAAATCAAGACCTAAGATTGCAAGGCAATAAATTATCCAACTGTATCGAGTACTCACTACATTTTTCCTACCATCCATATAATTTATAAGCAGCCACAACATACGTTTAAAATACAAGGATTTTTTTTTTTTAAGTATGGAAAGGCAAATGCAGTGGTTCCAATCTTGATTTAGAGGGCTAGCAGTAATCTTGGAAATTTCTCTGGCATAAGTGGGATTTAAGTTGTAATTTAATGACTGAAAGATGTTCTACAGTACATGAAGGATTATTTGACAGAGGCTGGTTGATACGGGAAGAGTTCAGAGATAAAGAGGGAAGACTGTGAGTAGGGAGAAGCCAGAAGACAAAAGTGACTTGCTGAATTGAGTAAGGTGCGCCCAGAGGCAGTCCTCATCAACAGGTTGGGGAGCAAACCTACAAGGGCTTTCAGTGCTGGGAGTCTGGAACTCACAACTGATGTGAAGGAACAGAGATGCACTGGAGGATTGAAGAGAGAACCAGAGCGGCCAGACCACTGAGAATATGTTTGGAGAGGGACGATGGTTTTCACTTCCTAGGTACAATGTGATCAGGAACCAGCAGAGAATACTAAAGAAAAAGATATGTTTGAGTTAAGATCATTGAATGAAAACTTCTGGATTTGATAATTGGCTATATATAAAGAGTATAGTTTTTTAAAATTTTTTTTATTTGACAGGTAGAGTTATAGACAGCAAGAGAGAAAGACAGAGAGAAAGGTCTTCCTTCCGTTGGTTCGCTCCCTAGAAGGCCGCTGCGGCCGGCACTGCGCAGATCCGAAGCCAGGAGCCAGGTGCTTCCTCCTGGCCTCCCATGAGGGTGCAGAGGCCCAAGCACTCGGGCCATCCTCCACTGCCCTCCCGGCCACAGCAGAGAGCTAGACTGGAAGAGGAGCAACCGGGACTAGAACCCGGCGCCCATATGGGATGCTGGCGCCACAGGCGGAAGATTAACCAAGTGAGCCACAGCACCGGCCCCATGAGTATATTTTTAAATGTGAGTATTTGGCCAGCACTGTGGCTTAACAGGCTAATCCTCCGCCTTGCGGCGCCGGCACCCCGGGTTCTAGTCCTGGTTGGGGCGCCGGATTCTATCCCGGTTGCCCCTCTTCCAGGCCAGCTCTCTGCTATGGCCCGGGAAGGCAGTGGAAGATGGCCCACGTGCTTGGGCCCTGCACCCGCATGGGAGACCAGGAGAAGCACCTGGCTCCTGGCTTCGGATCAGCGAGATGCGCCGGCCACAGTGGCCATTGGAGGGTGAACCAATGGCAAAAAGGAAGACCTTTCTCTCTGTCTCTCTCTCTCACTATCCACTCTGCCTGTCAAAATAAAAAAAATAAAAATGTGAATATTCAGTAGAAGGTTGGGGCTTTAGATTTGCCATGGGCCATGGTTATATAGAACTTGGATAGCAGAATGATTAAAAAGGAAAGAGGGAATATTCTTTATTATTTGAAATTTTAAGTGCTGGTACGACATCTAATCGGAGATTTTCTGAAGATTTTCTGAACCTCTCAAATACATGAGTAAAAGAAAAAAAAATGGTCTTAAAATGATCCTCTGAGGGCCAGCATATTTAGGAGTTATTAAAGGAAATATTGAGAGAATAACTGAAGGGAGAGATTGAGCCAAGGTTTTAAATTATAGAAGCCAAAGTCAGAGGAAGAAGACATTTGAGAAGGAGGAGGTGGAAAACAAAAGCAAACTAGAAGGAAACTTGTAGGATCATCTTAGCCAAGGCCCATAGTTTGTTCTTGTGGAAGACAAGGCCTTATAAGACAGCAGTGGCCCACGTAACCAGAGCAAACATGCCAAAGAAGCAGGACTTAAGCAGAGGGGTCTTTGATCATGATCAAGTGCTTCTTCTACTGTGCTGTGCTGCTTCGTGGAAGACTTGTCCTATCACTTCATACAACTGAATTGCACAAGTGAATTTTTAGTGAGCCAGGCAGCACAAACTGACTTGTGTCAGAGTAAGGGAGGAATACTGAAATCTCTGTCATGGTTTCAGCTGTGGACAGAATGATCAGCAGAAGAATGAATGGTTTTGAGGATTTCAGAAGAACTCTTTGCTGCCTACTAAGTATCAGAATCACAAGTGTCAAAGGGCCCTCAGATTAATACAGCTACACAACCCTGCAACTGTTTTCAACTTGGTTCTTAAGACCGAGGGAAAATTCTAGGGTATCTGTCAAATTAAAATAGTTCAAATCCAACCTATATTTAGTTGATTTTTTTTAAAAGCAGAAACTGAAGAATCCTTCATGCTAAACTGAGAGACTGGTTTGCACTGGACCTTGACTGACTTTCTTCAGTACAGCGGTGCAAGGACTTGGCCGATGCCACGTTCCAGAAAATGTGCCATGCTTTGCTTGCTAAATATTTTTAAATTGGCCTCTTTTCTTCAGGAAGACCTCCTAGGTTTGCCTGAGTAAGGAACATGAACTTGGGCCCATGCTAACTACAACTGTAAGATCGTGCTGGGGATGGAGGAGATTCTGTGCAATTGTGACATGTTGAAGGGGGCTCCCCTGCATAATGTGATCCCTGTCTTTAGGAATAGAGCTTTGCTCCCATGTTAATACATTCTGGAAATTGCTCAAGAGGCAGCTTTGGCATTAGAATAGCAAGTTTCAAAGCAGTGAACGTCAGCACTTCTATTTCTCCTTCTTCTTGGCGTGCATTACATGAAGCTGGAAGGACTAATTGGCTAAATGAAGGGACTCAGTGTCGCAGAGTTGAAATCCTGGCATGTAAATGGAGAGGTGGGGAGAGACTTTGCATGCATATCTATATGGCCTCCCTTTGTGAATTATCATAATAGAAATGGTTCTGCCCCTTCTCTAGTTTCCCTGCGAGATGAGTTGGGGTGTGAAGTGCATGGCACAGACATTCACCATGCTTTGTATCTATGATTACTTGTCTCTATGTGCATCTTTGCCACTCCTAAATTGCATGTTTACCTAAGGTTGCTGAATAATACATTGTTTTAAAAGATGTGTCCCTGAATTAAGGTTGTTATATGACAATTATAATATAGCTGCATTCTGCTGACTATTATAAGGCAAAAAAAAAAAAATCAGTAAGTGGCATTTTCAAAAGCAAACAAGGAAATCTCTTATTTGTCTTATTGGGTGTTAGATTTGCTTCCTTGACCTCTGCCAGGCATTTATAAAGACTGATCAATATTGGGATCAAACAGTTCATATGAAATTGGTTTCCTATGACAATAGTCAAGTTAGCATGTGGGGCATTTTGGTCATTGTATCATACATGTGTTTTTCAAAGGTGCTTTCAAGATGGTCTGTACAGGCCATTGTTAACATCAGTGAAAAGCCAGTCTAGAATTCATTTGGTTCACCTGTCCCTGCCTTCCAGCAGCACACGAATGGGGGACCAAACGTGTTTCATAACAGTTACAAGGGGACAGCTCATTTTTCTATATGAAGATTTGACATATTCTGAAGTATGTGAGAATTTTATAACCACAGTATATTCCTCAGGCTTCTTAAGCCCCCTTTAAAGTGTTTAATCTGAGCTGTAAGGTAAGGAGCATCTATTAGCACTTCATCTTGCTGATGACCATGATCAAGTTACCCCATAATATTTGAGGCAAAGAAAGCAGGCTCTTTGCCTTTACTCTGAACCCTTCCCAAGTTCTTCCCATTTCTGTTAATTATAGAACTTTGAAACCCAAGGTTGATATAAAACACATAGTGAGTTTCAGTTGCCCTTTTTGTTGTTGACTTGCTTTATCATTTTATTTTTCAAACCCTATTCTATGGTAGAGACATTTATGAGAGCTTGACTGAGGTTCTGCAGTATGAACACCTTACAGGCCAGGAGTTACTAAATTGTTGATCTTTGAGAAAGTAACTTGAAGTCATTGGGTGCTTTTGTATGAAACGGTGGTTAAGAGTGTTCCATGGAAGCCTGACACTGAAAGAAGGCATTAGTGACTTAACTGAATGCTAAGTGATTTTTCTAAACATTAGTTAAACCAAATTTGAGGAAGCCAGATTTGATTTAAGATCAAATATTAAAAATATTTCCTTTTGACTATGGGCAAAGAGTGTTTTCCTGTAGAAGGGCATGCATAGGTCTATATCCTTACAGCCAAAAGAAAGAAAACGCCAGTTGCCCTGTTGCATTCTCCCCACCAGGGGTGAAATGAACTTTGACCATTGTCACTCATTGATCATGCTACTTATAAAGGTGAAGTGATGCCCCAAAATATACATCACACCATTTTTCCAACTAGTTTACAGTGCAATTTTATTCAACTCTTCAGTAAATAAATATGAATGTACAAGTATCCTTCTCCCCAAGTAGGAAATGGAAGAGTGGAAGATTTGTAAATTTAACTATGAAACAGTGTTACCTAAATTATCAGTGATAGATTCAAAACCAGAACTAAGTTTAATGTCTAGAATCTATGGAGTGTTATTTTCAGGACCCAGTGGGACAAGTTATCTTCAGTTTGATTTTATAATTTGTTTCAGAAGCTGGAGGACATCGTACCAAATGTCCGATTGAATCTTGCTTTTTTTTTTTTTTTCTGTAGATTCTAGAAAAGGAACCACAGCTGAGGGTGGGGAAGGTCAGTCCATTTTCTGACAATGAAATGTATTTGGCTCTTATAGTCTGTTCAGCTGGATTAACACAAAATTTATATTCCACACCAAACTCACATAAGGTGAGTAAGATCAGGTAGTGATATATCCACAAGATGTAACTTCTTGTATGTTTCTCACACATCTGACTAATATTGTTTGCAGATCTCAGATTATTATATACAGTCCCACTTCACAGCCACAGTATTAATGGGTCTTTGACCCCAGAGAAACGGTAGCAAGAACTCCCACGGGGGGCTCTCCCCTTTGTTGTCTAAGTGGAGCTGCCAGGGGAGCTTTGAGTCCCATTGTGAGAAAGCCCCGGGGATGTGGGACTAGGTAGGAAAGGCGCACACAGGCTGAGCAGAAGACGCAGTGGTCTAAGCAAAGTGTAGTTATTCTTTCATTTCACTTCATTCTTTACCCTGCTGTCATGCCTGAGGGAGACAGAGAGCTGATTTAAATAAAGTAAGGATTTCTCTCAACTTCGTCTACTTGTATATTCAACAAGGCTAGAGAGGGACTGCAAAGGGAAGCTTTGGAACAGAATGACATTCATGCTCAGTCCATGCCTGGCAGCAGATTGGACTTTGGGGTCAAACCATGGTGATTGCACCAAGATATGGCCAGAACAAAGTAAGGTGGAGGGAGTGGGAGAAAGGGGTATTGGGAGAGAGTGAATATTGCCCCAAGAGGCTCACCAACTATAACAAGTTAAAAGAAAAAAAAAAAACTGTAGTCTTAAAATGCATTCCATATTTATTTTCCCCTTCTCCAGGAAATTAGCATCCAGAAAGTTACATTTCTGAATGTGTTCTGATGGATGTCAAAATCACGAGTGCATCTTCCTGGCTGGGTTATAAACCATCATAATAGTGAGGGGTTAAAATGGAGTGCCTTCAAAAGATAACCTAGACCTACTGCAGTCTTGCAACTCGATTAGCCCAGCTATTAAAACCAGGAGGACAAACTGTTTCTTCCCTGGATACAAAAGCTGTTAGGCTACGGCATGACCCAGTACAAAAGTTTGCTGAATTTCTCTCCACTTTACAAAACGTCGGCTCGTTGCTGCCGTCTGCAGTGAAGCTGTTTACAGCTCTGTGCTAAGTGGAAAGTTCAAATCAATTATTGTCCATTAGAGTTTAGGTATAACTGATGAAATATCCCCAGAGGAGTATTGTAAATGTATCAAGACGTCTTTCCCCATTATAGAAATGGGGACGCATAGTGAATTACTTACCTTCTCTCTTACCCTTAATGCCTCTGAAAGGCTGCTGGGCAGACAGAGCTCATCTTGCTGGGGTTTAAAGGAAGGACTTTGCCATTTGGTGAACATGGTTATTGAGCCAGCAAAAGTCTAGATTTCGCCTCACTCATACTTTCTCTAAACTCTTTCGTGGACATAAAGGTCTAAGAAAAAAAAAATACATAGAAAAGGAAGTAATCCTGAAAATTGATTAAAATGGAAGCTCAGAAATTCCCTGGCCATCAAGTTCCTTTAGAAATGCTAAGTTTGTTGGCTGGTGCTGGGGCTCAATAGGCTAATCCTCCGCCTGTGGTGCCAGCACCCCGGGTTCTAGTCCCGGTCGGTCGGGGCACTGGATTCTGTCCCGGTTGCTCCTCTTCCAGTCCAGCTCTCTGCTGTGGCCCAGGAGTGCAGTGGAGGATGGCCCAAGTGCTTGGGCCCTGCACCCGCATGAGAGACCAGGAGAAGCACCTGGCTCCTGGCTTCGGATCAGCGCGGCGGCCATTGTGGGGTGAACCAATGGAAAAAGGAAGACCTTTCTCTCTGTCTCTCTCTCACTGTCTAACTCTGCCTGTCAAAAAAATAAAATACAATAAAATAAATGCTAAGTTTGTTAATAATCAAATGAGAAAAGTTTTGACTCCAAGTTTTTAGCAAGTGACAGTAAGATTTAATGTCGTACAAGTGGTTTTCTACTCCAAGCTTCAGCAGGACAGAAGAGACCCCCCCTGATTGTTCAAAGATATGGAGATAGCTCTAGAATTTTTCCAGAATCTGTTACCTAGATACAGAATCTGACAGTGACTTTCACCTGTTAAAGACCAGAACCAGGAGCACAAAAAGGATCTGGGTTGCAGTCTGCTGTAAGGGAAAATGGAATACAGATTCTTGACTTCCTTTCAAAGTTGTCTTTACTTATAATCTTTCCCCGGCTGTGCTCCACAGCAGTCTCTGTGCTCTGGCGATCCGAAGGCTGAAACACACAGGGATTCATCTTGTCATGGGAAAGGCAAGGTATTATTCCTCAAAGTGCTGTGGTTTTTCAAAAACCAGAGAAATGACAGAGAAAGGTCAAGGATACACCATTCTTCTGTGACTACCTTTCCTTCCTCCGTGTGCACAGGTGGGCAAGACACCTTTTCATTCAGAGCCAGTCCTGTTCAGCTCCAATGGCTGCCCTGTGGGGAGCTGCAGAACACAATTCCAACCCGACTGCCAGTCGTAATGGGGATATGAAGCATCTGTAGAATGCAACACTGATCTCTTTGTATTTCTTTAACACCAAGGATAACTCCAAGGATGATTCTTTCTGCTGTCAGCTCTGTCCGTGGTGCTAAGTAGGAAATTGGCTGTATTTCCTCCTTGTGGCCTATACTGCTCACCCTCAACTCTCCTGGGGTTTCCAGTCAGCTGTCTGTAGAGATGCTAATTACTGTACAGTAAATCTGGTTGAGATGAAAACAAATTTCCAGGATGCTTATTGGGTCAGATTTTCATCTAGATCACTCAGGTAATGAGAGATTTCATGTTGTTTTGTGCCTTTTACTGGGTAGATCTGTTGCTTTTTTTTTTTTTTTAAGTGAACTTCTGGAAACTACCTTGGATTCCTAAACCATCACTGCTTATGCACCATAAAAGGTGTCACTCAGAGGGATAGTCTGTGTCATGCCAGCATAGACCCCCTCAAATGCATACCTACTCACATACATAACACCAGCTTCTAATAATTTGTGATATTTAAAGAATTAGTGGATGTCCTCTCCCACACTGATAGTAAGGGCCTCTGGCCAGCTGCATTCAGCATGCATAGGCTGTTTCCTCTCCTTCAGATTTCATTTATTCTACCTGGTATGTCAGCTGTTTGGACAACACAGATTGTACAGCTTTTTTCCTCTCTGTATTTTAGGAGAATTATTTTACATGCTAAGTGTGAGAATAAGATTTGGTGATTAAAGTCAAAGTCCTTTAAAATAATTACAATTATACAAAGAGAACTGCCTTCAGTTTCATCCTAGGTCTTAATAACAAAATGCTAAAGCACTATGCAGATCCATATCTTTCTTCACTGGGAGCGGAACATCTGGATCCTGTACCTGAAAAGCAGCCTAAATATGATAGCATTAAATGTATGCCCACAGTACCAAATGTGTATGCAGACTCATTTTCCTGGCCCACGAATGTAGGTAAGATTATGTTCAGTCAGTCCTTCCTCACATCAGCTCCCTGTTCTGAAGCCCATTTTGCCTGCTCTCCTCTCGGCACAGCCAGCCACCCCTTGATTGCTAATATGCTTGCTTAGATTTAAGAAACAGTCTTGATTTTCAAGTTTCTTTTAGCCATTATTTGTGTTCCAAATTATCTCACTGTGTTTGTATTAATTTTCTGTTTCCAAAAGTAAACTCCATGTATTTCAAGGCAGCACAGTTTCTTTTTTACATTTTCCAGGGAACTGGTGTTTTTAATGTCATGTGAGGACAACATTACACAATGGATCTTTGGCAGGGATACACAGAAATGAATACCGTGTGCGAACAAACATTAAATGGCAGTCTTAATTACAGAGTTTGACTCTGTTGTTTTTAATGCCCTTCAATTTTATAATTTGATGGAAAATGCATCAACACAGCTATTTTCTTCCTACCCTAAATGATTAAGAATTGATATTACCCCCAAGTCCTAGTAGCATGTTAGATCTGTCTGATCAGGTAGGTCTTACATTTCATCCACTAGAGGGCAGTAGGGATACACATCCACACCAACCAATATGTGCAACATATGGTCGATGGGGAAACATAGTAGCCATAGCTTTCCTGTGTATGAAAAATTCCCATTACAGTGTTGCTTCACTTATAATTATATTGAAAGTAAACACTAATTCACAGACGGACTACGCATATTTTATTTCAACATACCCCACTAGTGTTTTGTCTATTCTGGTTTAAAATGCCCTGAGTAATGAAACTTCCCTTGGGAAACTGTATCAAAACCCGGTTGTTTTCACTGCTTGATTTTTTTTAATACACTCAAGATCTATTAGTCCTCGTCCAAGTTCATTTAGTACACTATTGTGTACTCCATTTTTCCTTACAATAAGGTCAGTTCCATTCTGGAAAGCAAATGTTTATTGAGTGCCTATTGTGTGTAAGACATCCCTAAGTGAATGTATGGCCACAAGTGACAAGGGGTACAACACCATATTTGAATGGATTTGCATTACTCAGTAGGCTGAAGAAGAACTCTTTCAGGTCGGAAGAAAAATCGATCTCAGTTCTCAGATGAGTGATATTCATAAAGCTGTCATGACTTGGAGAACTCTTTAGTTGGGCTTAGGTTTCTGTATTGAAACTCAAAAGGTATTAGAAGCACCCTTTAAGTAATATCAGATATCCCCTAAAGAACTGTGAGGCATGCAGCTGAAACAGCAGTGGGCTCAGGCCAAGCAAATGACCTGGATGTTTACTGATGAAGGTTGAGCCTTCTTTTTGCAGCTAGCTGATAGATTAGCCTGGACGCTTCAGGTCCTGTACTAGAACTCTTTGTATACCTTTATGAAGAATAAGAAGTGGGTTTGTGAGTCTCCCCAGCTTAGGCAAGCTTTGATCATATTGCTATTTTCTATCACTGATTTTTTTTAGTCCTATCTTGGTCACTACACAGACTATACAATGAGAAAAAGATCCAAGTTCATGTGCAATCCTCTGGTTTGCATCATTAGTTTCTTGGCATATGCTATGATTATTAAGTATCTGAGGGGGAGGGTAAAAGAAATCCAAGCCAAGAAAGTTTCTTTAAGGCTAGAACTCACAATTACATAGTTGTTAAAAAGTCTTTTTTCCCTTTACATTAGAGACATAGAAAGATTGTTTTACTCTTTTGGGTATATTCATCTGGAAGGATTTCCATAAGGCTGTCCTGATCACCAGGAGAAGTCCCCAGACAGATGTGTATGCAAACAAGAACTGTTCAGAATCCAAGACAGAAAATTGAACATTTCAGAAATTCTAGAAATGATACTGACTATTTTTATTAATGTTCATTGAGTCTCTGTAGGAAGCAACCTATTCTCCTGCGTTGTTGAAGTATGGTACTTTGTTTTGCCAATTAAGAGAGCTAGAATATGCATTCATAGACTCGCTAAGCTTAGTCAAATAGTAGGGAAGGGTACGGAATCTTCATGGAAGTCTACCCAATACCATAGCCCAGGCTTTCTATTGCAAACAAAGCTTAAATTTGAAATTTATGTCACCTGTAATAAAATCCACACGGGTATTTTACATGGAAGTAATTAAGTGCAAATGTGCAACAGCCATTTTTGTGTTTTTGTTTATTTCAAAATACCAGAGGTGATTAGGCCATATTATGAACTAATTACTC
This sequence comes from Lepus europaeus, assembly GCF_033115175.1. NCBI lineage: Eukaryota > Metazoa > Chordata > Mammalia > Lagomorpha > Leporidae > Lepus > Lepus europaeus. Next base: position 70,514,703 of record NC_084828.1, on the reverse strand, counting down.
ACTTAATTTATCTAAGTTGAAACGAGTTTTTGAGTCATACAAGGACCAAAAACAAGAACTCATTAATCCATTCTGCACATCCGTGAAAGGAGCAGAACAAAGAGGTTGACGCCTTTATTTTATTATGTTACACCACACCAATATTTTGAACACTGGTGAGGACTCAAGTGGTCAAAACATCTGTATTTGGTAAGAAAATAAAACAAGCTGTTTTTTCCCCCAACATTTGATCCTTTTATTGGCATGCTGCAATTTGTAATGAATTACCAAAGGTGCTAAAATGGTGTGTCTTTTTTCGTACATTTTCCTATGGAAACTTTAAAAACTCTTCTAACATGTTTGCAAACAGTAAATAAATAACCTACAAAACTCAATATTTTCTTGAATTTGGAAGTAAACCACAGTCATTCCGGGGCTTGGGACTCTGTACACCAAGTTTCAAACCAGAGCATATTTTGGTATTTTGATGGTTGAGTTATAACCCCCTGAGAAGAGTGACTGATTGTATGCAGTGAGGGCGGCTCCCTGTGGGACTACAACTGAGCTATTAAAATGAGACCAGTGTTTGCTTGTCACTGCTGACCAGGGATGCGAGGCTCAGGGAGCCTGCTCCGTAGACCATAAGAGGAGCTCTCAGCTATCTGTGATTGACTTTCACTCTCAGAATCTGAACTTCTCCAGATTCCAGAAGGGGACAAAGATAGAGACAATAAACTCAGGGAACCAAAGCAAAACGAAACAAAAACAGAACTATAGATGTTGGGAGCAAGTTGAAGATGTCAGATAATGCTTATGATCCACGGTTAAGTTTTCTGTTTGATCTGTCTTCTTCCTGATTCTGAGCCCTTGTCTGAGTTTTTAAAAAGACTGCTGAGGAATTCTAATTATGGTATGTCTGACCATACTTGTCCTATGGTTGAATTATTAAGTGTCTCCTTATTGTATATTTGCACATGTTTGGTTATGACCTGATTCTAATTATCTGAAGTAAAATCCTGGCATGTGATTGGGAATCTCACACATGGACTAAGTTTATGCTCAGGTATTTTACAAAGAGCTATGCTGTGATACTGGGTACCTTGTTCCCACTTGTTTGGGGAGATTGCAATGGAAGCAGACTTTTCTTTTCCTGTGTGAAAAATGGAGCAAAAATTAGCTGTAATTTTCATACTCATTCTGAATGTTTTGTGGATTCAATGAGCTATTTAATGTTGTTCTTAAAATTATGGAATTTTCTCAGAATTAATTGTCTTTTTGTAGAAGAGGATATTGGGGAGAGTGCTATCAGCTAATTTGAGGAGAACCAACCGACAATGTTGTTCTTGTAGCACAACTGGATAGAGCACAACATATTAATTACTTTGCCCAGGGGCTCAGATACAGTGGTACCAAGTCATGTACTCTCTCTTGGCAGCTCTCCATTTAACCTAAATTAGAATCTTCAACTATAAAACAGAGCTTTTCTCAATCCCCAGATCTTTAATCATTGAACAAATATTTATTAGACAAGCACTATGTGCAAGGCTCTATACTGGGCCATCTGATTTGTTTGAGAACTGAATCTATGATGTTAACCAGTTAAACTCATATTCTAATCAAGTAAACCAGCAGACAAGACTCACAAAGTCAGAACTTTAGACTTGAAAGGAGTCCCTTTACTTTACAGGTGAAGGCATATTCATTTTGTCCCATTCATCTCAACTAATTCATTTCAGGAGCCAGAACCAGAACTTGGCACTGCTCATCCTAATTTGATGATATGTTTTATCCACTGTATGCCCCTTCATTGAGAAGTTTTTCTCTGGGTTGAGACAATCATCCCTGACATGTTTCTCTTATTTTATCCCTTCTTTGGGACTGATCAATTACTTTAGTTCAATTAAACAATGACATAACTTACCCAGGTGCAGTACTGCCACATCCCCAGATCTTCTTTGTAATAAGATTATCATACTGGTGTTGAGGGATTATAGATCTTTATGTTGGACACATTCTTAAATAATGAAAAAATTTGTGCTTAGAGAATGATTTCAACCATTTGTAATGTTATCAAACCACACAGATTTTTCAGTGGCCAGAGATAGGGACAGTTTGGGTGGTCTCTCTCCAAGGAAATATTTGTGGAAACTATGAGTTGCCAACCAGTTTTACAGAAACCTATTATATCTGTGGCTAAAATCCTGGGAAAAAAGAGAAAGAGAGAGAGAGAGAGAGAGAGAGAGAGAGAGAGAGAGAGAGAGAAGCAGAAATGTACAGAAGTAAAGGGGAGACAGTCCTGGAGAAAATGTTGCAGATGACTTTTACCTTGATAGATGTTGAAAATACTCTGAAATGTCTCCTTTATATTTCTAAATATATACAGTAATTCTGAATTTCTACAAAATAGCTGTCCCCATAGAGGACAGAAATTAAGATACAGGTATTTAATAACGTATTCAAGGTCCCAAATCATTTTAAATGGTTTGTTATTTTTGTTAGGAGGCAAAGAAAGACCCTACAACATATCTTATCCTTCTGGCTGGCAAGAGTTTCAACTCACACACTCTCTGGCAATTGAATTTAAACATTTTTCAAAATATGGGCAAACCACACTCATTGGGATTAACTCACTCAGAGTCTGACAAACCAGATTTTCTCTAAATTTTCTTCTCGTTGTGTTTCTCCATACCGTAATTCTCTCTCTCTCTCTCTCTCTCTCTCTCTCTCTCTCTCTCTCTCCCTCCAATTTATTTATTTATTTAAAAGGCAGAGTTACAGAGAAGCAGAGGCAAAGGGAGAAAGAGAGGTCCTCCATCCAATGGTTTGCTCCCTAGATGGCCACAATGGCTGGAGCTGTGCCAATCTGAAGGCAGCAGACAGGAGCTTCTTCCAGGTCTCCCATGTGGGTGCAGGGGCCCAAGGATTTGGGCCATCTTGTACTGCTTCCCCAGGCCATAGCAAAGAGCTGAATCAGAAGAGGAGCAGCCAGGACTCAAACCGGCGCCCATTTGGGATGCTGACACTGCAGGCAGTAGCTTTACCTGCTATGCCACAGCACTGGCCTTAGCCATGATATCTCTTTGCTTGTTGTCTTGCATTTTGTTAACCTAGTCAACATTAGAGTTACTAAGACAAGAAAGGTGTTGGAGTTCATGCTGCTCATTTACTTCTTAGTTGTTAACTTCTACAGAAATACACACATTTATAGTAGGAAAACTGAAAAAGGATCTTCAGGTTAGCTGATAGAGAAGAAAGAGTTGCTGTTCATATACATTGTCATCTGCACGCTGTACTAATCCCTAGCTTCACATTTTCCTAGCCATATGCCTTTACCTTCTCATGATCTACCTACTTGTTTTGATCCCTTTTATTAAGAGCTGGAGACATCTGTTTTGTAAAGCTGTAGATGTGCATGTCTATTAGCAAGAATGTACTGTACACACAGTATATATAGTGAGGAGAATGAAGAACAAGACTTCATAGAGCTTTATATGAATAGCTTTATCAATAAGTTAAACTGGTAGTCATAAATTGTTAGTCTATCAGGTTGCTTGGCAAAAAACAGTAGCAATGCAGTTGGATATGGATAATTTGAGTTCAAATCCCAGTTCTGCCTCTTATAGCTGTGTGACCTTTGTTCACTCACTATCCTTTCTGAACTCCTCTGATCCCTACTTCTCTCAACTGTAACATGGAGATAACAATTGTTGCAGAGAACTAGTGGAGTGCCCTGACTTAGGTAGTATGACATGTGTGACAGTATGTGTGCCTAATATCAGCACTGAATTTGTCCCTTGCTTTCTTATATGCTTATGGTCTTAAGAAAAACCCCACTGGGTCAGGCCAGTAGCTTCGTGTTGAATTTCTAATCACAAGTGTCACAGGACAAGTGTTATATAAGATACACTGTCCTTGTTGCTAACTTCAAGAATTAGAGTTACTTTCCTGCAGATATCCCAGTTTCTCTGAATAACCCACTATGGGCTTATTATCTAAGAATTTATCTAAACCTTTATGATGCTATTTCTGTCATTGACCTTTAATGAATTTTATAAATTTACTGCCTACCATGAAAAGTCATTCCTTACTTCGTCTTAAATTATTTCTGTTAAAAAGTAATAAGATGACTTTCTAGTTCACACGTCCTAGAATTGGATAAACAAATCCATATTCACTCTCCCAGGTCTTCCATTTTATTATACACATTTACCAAGTCTTTCATTTCTTTATAGACATTTCATTTATTTATGGACATTTATCACGATTTGAAAGACATTTTTCAAACTTTGCCTGGATTTGATCATGATAAATAGAAATCTTCACCTTACATCATGGTTATTTTAATTGATTCTGAACTTTTTCCCATCCTTCTTTATTTATTTTTTTGAAGGACTTCATCCAGAAACAATGTCCCACACATGGGTTGCCATTATCTTCCACTAGAGTTGATATGATTTAACTCTCCCCTTCCTCTGTGAAAATTACATTGTAAGTATGCTCTGGGCTCAAAACAGAATGATCTTAATGTGAATGCAATTGTATTTGAGCCAAGGTTCAGCTTAGAGACAGCTGGCAAAATGTACAACAAACTGGACCAAAGAGGAAGAATCATAACCAAAAGAAAACATGATTCAGTCTGTAGCAAAAGGAGAAACTTGCCTTAAGGAAAAGCTGGAGACTGAAATGTTTCCTCATTCCAGAGATCCTAAGTAGAAGTGCAAGGCAATGTTTTCCTAGCCAGTCTGTTCCACTGGAATTGGAAATTGGGCTTGGAGCACAAGAGAGCCCAGAGAACCAAGTACAGGACAGACTGGCTGCCCCGTGTTGCAGTGAGAGTTTGGGTTACCATTTGGAGAATGGCAGCAGAAATCTGTGACAAAAAGACTGAAACTGCTTGCCTCTGTATTCACATTGCTAGCACGAAGTAAGATTTGAACTTTAAGTGACTCATTGAGTGGGTGGCAACCTACTGTGGAGGCAATCTGTGAACCCAAGGTCAACATCCCAGTGAGAAATCCCTTCGGGTAGTGAATGATCCAACAGTCAGCACTGAGGCGGGAGATCCGTATCCTCCGCTTTGTCAGAGCTTCCCTGCTTTGTTTCCGATCCTGTTCATGAGGATATCTGGCCCACGGTTTGGCCTGTGCTTGGCACCACCATCTTCTGAAAATAAATATCTCACATCTTTCTGGACAGTGCTGTATAGAACGCTTTCGCGTAGATTATCTCACTTGATCCTCACAACTCTAGGATACCCGCTTATGTTCCCATTTTATAGATAAGGAATACTGATTTTAAAATGCACTTTTTTTCATTGCCCCTGCATTTTCCTTGCTCGCACTGAAGTGGAGCTGACCTGCTGTGGGTGGCAGCAGGGCTCCTGCGATCATCCTGCAGGCCTCGCTTTTCATGCCCAGCATACCAGCAGGAGAGATCCTGCTGCCGCACAGCGGCCATCCCATGGGACAGAGCTCAGCCCCAGCCCAGTATCTGGGTGGTCGGTCTGAGAAGAGGTCATTTATCCCAACCTCTTCTTTTTGCTGAATTTCCTTTCCACATTACAAGTCCTCCCACTCCTTCATTCAAATATGCTTCAATATTATTTTAATAAACTCAGTGACATCCCTGCCGAACATCTTTCTGTACCTTTCCCTCCCTCCTGGGGTTAAGACTCTCTGCGTGGTCCTAGTTAGTTCAGGTATAAAATGGGTAGAGATCATTGCATTTCAGCTCCCTGATCCATTACACCCATGGCTTTCCGAAGCATTGTGCTTTTTTTCCTAACAGAATAAATTAAATATGAAAGAGAAGGACTAATGTAATTCAAATAAACATGGTAATGACCCTATTTTTCCATTTGGTAACTAGACCGGATGTGGTGGAATGCCAGTTTTTTACTGAGCCTGTAATTTAAAACTTTCAACAAGGACACTTTTTTCCCCCTTTTATTTCCATCCTCCACTCCCACCCTCTTTTATTCTTACAGACACTCCTTGCTGTCCAATTAGTTCTGGAACATGAAGACTGTCCTCATTGCTGCCCGGAGTCACAGGGGACCTGGGGTGGTTTATCTCTGTGGGATGGCTTGTAAGTCTCGGGTTTGACTGCTGATTACCCTGCCGGAGCCCTGTGCACTTCAAGAGCAAGGGGAAGGAGGTGATGGTGCCACGTGCACCTCCTCTGTGTCCCTGAACCCACGTTCTGTGGAGTTTGCATGCTTTGTGAGTACACACTTGCTGCACTAGGCAGGACTTGGACATTCAGGCTTGGAAACAGAACTCTTCCTTTGCTTGTAACCCTGTAAGTAGCCATCCATTCCAGCTACGCCCAAGACATATTGTTATCATCCAAACTGAAACCTCAGGAACTCAGTGTGCCCCCAAATGACTCCCTGGCTTATTCTCTCCCTGTCCACCACTAAATCACGTGTCCTTCTGTGCACCCCAGGAGTAGCCACCTTCCACAGCACCCCTACTCCTGCAGAAGATGCACTGCTCAAAATGAAGCTCTTCCTGCCCACCAGACCCCAACTCTGCTACCTGTTGGCCATATCCACCATTAGCAAGCCTGATTTCTCTTCCCAGGCTGTGTGTGTGTGTGTAAGCTCTAATTTATCCCCACCACCACCACCCCCCCATTGTGATGTCCCTTTGGCATTTGCCTGCTAGAGCCAGCTCTCTCCTGTTTCTCCTAGTCTGGTCACTTTGCAGTGTTGGAAGGAAAACTTTTTGATGTGAACACATTCCTGATTTTTTTTTTCTTTTTTTCCCCAATGTACACTAGAGGGAAGAGTGAAAGGGAGAGGGGCTCTGGCCCTGCTACTTCCTGTTTGTTTTTGTTCTGCAGAATGCAGACCATCTGTGTGTCTCAGAAGCTCTCCTGCAGCCACCATGCTGATTCTGATATTTAATTTCTTAGTTTTCCCTTCATTTCTCTCTAAATAATTTCCTCTTTCTCCTCCAAAAACTCCTAATCCCCTCATTAAATCTTTCTTCCTGAAATTTCTTATCTTAATAGTACCTCTGGATCCAGCTCTGTCCCCATGAAGGCCAGGATTGAAATTAAGTAAATGATAATGGGAGAGGAGAAAGGGGAGAGAGGAAGCAGTAAATGAAAGGGGGGCGGGAGGAGTGGAGAGTAGGATCACTTGTTTTAAAATGGAGTTTACAGATACTCAGTTCCAATTCCCATGTCCTAGAATCCAGCGTGAGACTGTCGTCTCCCCTGACAGATGGATTGGCCCTTCTCTGAAGAAATACCTGTGGGATACTGGCTCTAAGAGCAGCCTGAGACAGTCCTTGCTTCCCTCATGTCTTTTCCAGCTGTGCAGACTTGGGTTAAGGCTGTGTTTACTCATAACCATTAACACACAGTGACTTTCCAGAAGTCATAGACATAGTCCCACTTTTCTGAGGGCAGCCTGACTTATGAGCCCCATCCTGGGTTCAGGGTTTCTTTTTCATGCAGTTTTACAAAGCAAGGTCTCTAAAGAACTGGGTCCCCTTTGGGTAGATGATGCTAACTTTGAAACTTAAGAAAACTTAACTTTTTAATAACAACATCCGGAGAAGCACCTTCATTTCAGATGTCATTGCAATTTAGGGGACAATATTTCCCCCATCCGTGTTTCAAAGGGCTTTGATTTTTTTGTTTTTGTTTTTGTTTATTTCTTTCATTCTTAAGGTCAGCATTAAAAAGCTAAATGAATTCCAGGCTCGGGACTCCTAAAATTCTATTTCAGCTAGTCCTGGACTGCCATGTGCTGTAAGCAGTCCACTGGTGGAAATGCTGAGTGGAGCGGCCGTCATGGAGTGCACAGCCACAGAAGCCTGCAGGCTTTGGGAGCTTTTGCCTTCGGTCCCCCACCCCCTCCTTCAACAGCGTCTGCTTGTTTCTGCTGTAGTGCCTTCAGCCATGAACATACCGTTTAATCAGCGGTGTATTAAAATGGACCTGGTACAGTCAGCAATAGCTAGGCCAAAATCGATCGGCTATTTTTAAAAGGAAAAAAACAGAGGAAAGAAAATTGCTCTTTTAATCTAGGTAAATCAAACCGTGCTGCTTGCTTTCCACCTGTAGCTAAGTGTAGTCAAGAGTGTTCTGACGGATGATGGCATTGCTTTGTGCTGCTTTATTCACAGTTCTCCACTTGGGGTAAAAGCACCAGGGCATCTTCAGAACTGAGTTTCTCATTCAGCGGAGGAAGCTTGAGCTGGTTTTCTCTGGGAGGCAAAAGAAGTGTGTACCTTCCCTCCTGGCCCCTCTTAGAAGATCTGAATAAAAGCAAAGAACATTCAACCTTTTCTGCCTTTTTGTTTTTCTCCTGCCATGAAATCATCTCTGACTGTGACATCACAGTGTGTTGCTTTGGGCTGCTTTGTGTTGCATGAAGGCGAGGACCTTAATTGGGTTAAGGGAGCACCCCGGGAGCTGGTGGAAGCTGAGTGCTGCTCCCCCTCGAGGCAGGGCTCTGCTCCAGGCGGCACCAGAGACACAGAGACCAGCTTAGGAGGAGCTCCCTTTCCCAGGGATTTTTTTTTTTTAAACTCTGAAGCTTTCTCTTTTTTTTACTGTATTACCAACCAATGAAATTAATTTTTTTACAAAAGGAAAAAGGTAAACCTTTGTTTTAAAACTGCAGGGAAGTTGGGGGGTGGGGGTGGGACACAGAACATGCTGGCAGGTTTATTCCATAGCATTGATTTGTGACCAACAAAGGAAATGTCTACTTATGAGACACAAATCAATGCAACCAGACTGCAAAAGTGCAAACAGAGATGTGAGAAAATTATTCAGTCATTAGTCTATGGAATTTAAAAACAGGGAGTCTTTCGATTCTTCTAATACCAAAAGAAAGAAGAAAAAATGAATAACTAGAAGAAAGGAAAGGGAGGGTATGAGGCATAAGGACTGGTTCTAATTTTGTCCAGGTTTTCCTCCCATGACTGTGAAAAGGGCAAGCAAGGTCACAAGACCCCTAGAAGACCAGCAATGTCGGGAATGAATTTCAGAACTCATTAACCATGTCCTTTGATGCTGCTGATAACAAAGTGTTGGGAAACTGGTAAAAGACCAGTGTATGCCTGAACTTCTGCCTTGGTCTGCAGTTAGCCCTAGCTGCTGTGAAAGTGACAATTTCTGGCGAATTCTTTTTATCAAAAAAAAAAAAAAAATCCATGAACAGGTGGGCCCAGCACTTACGTAGTATTTTTATCATAGAAGCACATTACAAAAATTAACCAATAAATCAAACAAGTAAAAAAGTTACCCTAGGACATTAAAGATACTCATTTTGAAAAGTTTTACCATCTTGGACAATACTGGAAAAGACACAACCAATCTGAATCATGAAATAGGTTATGTGGTTGAAACTGAGATTTTAATGCTGACCTTGTTAGCAAGTGGAATTTCTTTTTTTTTAAGATGTATTTATTTATTTATTTGAAAGGCAGAGTCATAGAGAGGCAGAGGCAAAGGCAGAGAGAGAGAGAGATCTTCCACCTGTTGGTTCACTCCCCAAATGGCCACAATGTCCAGAGCTGGTGGATCCAAAGCCAGGAGCCAGGAGTTTCTCCTGGGTGTCCCATGTGGGTGCAGGAGCCCAAGCACTTGAGCCATCTTTTACTGCTTTCCCAGGCATAGCAGAGAGCTGGATCGGAAATGAAGCAGCCAGGTCTCAAACTGGTACCCATATGGGTTGCCAGTGCTTCAGGCAGCAACTTTGCCCACTATGCCACAGCACCAGCCCCAAATGGATTTTCTTGAGCACTAACTTCAAAACATGTAAGAATTCTCAGTGGCTTATCAAATGTGTATATATTAAAGTATTTAAAGAGTTCTTCCCCTCAGCCTCCCCCACACACTGACAGGTTAAATGTGATTCCCCACGTTATTAGTTTGCTTAGAAACTCGACCTTGAGAGAGTGAAAAGGGAAATTTTAATACAACCCCTATGCTAAATATCACAGATCTTGATTTCCTCTTTTGGGGACTGGGAGAAAAGATGGTCAGATGTGACTTCTCTGAACACTTAATATAAATAGCTGTGCATGGTTTTTGTTTTCCCAATGTCCAGTAAGGCCAGAATCCTCCTCAACGTGTAAGGGACAGAAGTGCAGAGAAATTGAGAAATTTTCTAACCTGACGACATGCTTTTGCTTCCATCTGCATGATGAAGTCAATCACTAAAACTTTCTCACCTTTTTTGCCCCAAAATATGCTATGTCTTTACTTCTCCATGTCCTCGTGTTAGTTACATTGCCTGAGGAAATCAGGGGACTGAAACAGAGATCCACTGAGTAATCAAGAATGGATTTCTGGACAACCCCACATAAAATAAGAATCCTTGCAATAAAAGTGCATAAATGTCACACTGTGTGTTACCCAGTGATACCTTGACGTCTGCTTTCTGCAGACCTCTGAGTTACCATCCTGCAAGTGTCAATAACTGAGTCTCCCCAAGTCTCCCCCAAATCCCACTTTCAAGCCATGGTGTCCTTAGGGCTCTCGTTTATCCAATTTTCCAATCCAGAGCAAATTAGAAAATACATTTAGCATTGAAGGCTTAGGGGAGGTGGCTCTGAGAAGCTGAGGCAACCTGTAGGCTGTGGCAGCAGACTGCCCACTAAACTAGTGGGTCGATTCTCAAGAGAAATAAAGCAAAATGTATTACCAGGAATGTTCACAAGGATGATCCCGCATCATTAGCAAAAATTTACATGACATCAGTATACGCTGTTTTAAAATGTATTTTATTGATTTGAAAGAGTTACAGTGAGAAAGGGAGAGACAGAGAGATCTCCCATCTGCTGATTCACTCCCCAGGTAGATAAAATGGTGAGGACTAGGCCAGAACAAACCCAGGAGCCTAGAACTCCTGGTCTCCCACATGTGTGGCAGGGGCCCAAATATTTGAGCCATCTTCTGCTGCTTTCCCAGGCATAGCAATAGGGAGTTGGATTGGAAGTAGAGCGGCCAGGACTCAGACCTGAGTTTAATATAACAGGCAGTGGCTTAGCCTGCTGCGTCACAACGCCAGTTCCATATCACTGTACTCTTTAAGAAAACATTGATATATGAAAGATTTCTATTTTTCAAAGTTTAGAATATATCTTATTGCAGGACCAGCATTGTAACCTAGCAGGTTAGGCCTCTGCCTGCAATGCCAACATCCCATATGGACATTGGTGCAAGACCCTGCTGCTCCACTTCCAATCCAGCTCCTGGCTAATGCACTTGGGAAAGCAGTGGATGATGCCCAAGTGCTTGGGCCCCTGCCCCTCATGTGGGAGAATGTATGAAGTTCTTGGCTCCCAGTTTCAGCATGGCCTAGTCCTGACTGTTACAGCCACTGGGGGAGTGAACCAATGGATGGAAGATAGCACCTTTTCTCTCTCTCTCTCTCTCTCTCTCTCTCTCTCTCTCTCCACCCCCCCACCAGTTAACTCTGCCTTTCAAGTAAATAAAACAAAAATATAAAAAAAGAGAATATTTCTTATTGCTTAAAGAAGAAAGTCGATGCCATTAAAACACATATAGATAGTATCTCATTCCTCAGTTTATCTTTTTTTATTGGCCTTTTTTTAATTTGGAAAAAATTAGGGATGGTTTTGTAGAGAAAGAACAACCATTGACCCCCAAATCATTCAGTATGAACACCTTATAAGGAAGGATGTTTATTCCTGAATATTTTATTTTGAGTCCAGGTCTCCTAAACTTGTTCTCTTTCATTGATCTTGGTTATATAATGTATGTTGTCATCTGGAGTTAAGACACAGTTGCTCATATTTAGCTGATTTACTTTGTAATGCGTCATTATAAGTGACCAAAAGCATGGTACAGGAAGTTGTTTGTGTGTTTTTTCATTGCTTATGCAACTTCCAAGCAGAAAATGTTCTTGAGACCAGATGGTAAAGAACAGTCAATTGCAAGTTCTATTCTCCAGATGTATTGATGTTTCATGTCTTCTTGAAGCCAGTTCAAATACATTTGTAAATTCAAGTCTTAATTGTAGTAACCCTTTCACTTCTGCTAGATCCTATTTCAATTGACAAAGAAGTGGGCTAGGATATTTAATTACAGAACCTCTGAAGCCAGCTGTCCCATGGAGAGGCAGAGCCATGATCATATAATTCTGCCTGAGAAAGGCCCATCACATGTGCTTTTGGGCAAATTTGATCATTGTACCACAATGTTCGGGGCTTAAAGCTGAAAGCTCTTTTCAACTTTATCCTTTGCGACAGTGTACTTTCTGAGGACAGTTTTTAAGAAAATAGCATTTACCCAGGGTTTCTGCTTGACATGTTAGGTTTTTGTTATTTTTTTTTCTTTAATCTCCTCAGCAATTTGGAAGTTTGCTGAGAACACAGATGAGATAAGATAAAAAGCTGTTTTTCAAAAACTGTCTCTAGTAAGTAAAAGCGAAGATACTATATCTGAATGAATGTGAAAAGTTGTCCCCTTGTGTATTTTTAAAGCTTCCCAAACTATCCCTAGTTCTTGGCCAAATGCAGCCTACCCAGATTTTCTTTAGAAAAGTAGCAGTTCACAGGGATTTGCAGTTAACTGGGTATCAAACTGCACCCTCTCCAGTCTCTGCTCACAGCTCCACCGCTTTAGAATATGATGAGGTATGCCAGAGCCCTACCATCTGTCTAATGGGCTAATTATGTTTACCACATGCCTACTTCACAGGAATACCGTGAGTGGGATTGCCAAACATCATAAAAATATATGTTTGTATATATTGATACATAAATATACACATAAATAAAATTGTATACATATATTACAGCAAACAGCATTTCTGAACATCACTGCGTATTGTACCCTTGGGACACACCATGACCCTTCACTTTCAGCCCAGCTGGGCATTGTCAGAGTATGTGATAACACATGGCAGGGCCACCAGGCTGAGAGGGACACTCTAATTGAGGGACTGGGAGGGGGGTAAAATTCAGATCTACATACTTATGTCTTTGTCTATTTTGGATATTCTCCCTATCAAAATCTTGAATTTTAGCTCAATAATTAATATAGTCAAAGTTTATTATATTATATGTTACTATATCCAGTGTCTTAACTTAAAAAAAAAAAAAAAACCCTCTGGGCCAGCGCTGTGGTGTAGCGGGTGAAGCTGCTGCCTGCAGTGCCGGCATCCCATATGGATGCTGGTTCTAGACCCGGCTACTCCACTTCTGATACAGCTCTCTGCTATGGCCTGGGAAAGCGGTATAGGATGGCCCAAATGCTTGGGCCCACATCGGAGACCAGGAGAAAGCTCCTGGCTCCTGGCTTCAGATCAGCCCAACTCTGGCCATTGGGGCTACTGGGGTAGTGAATCAGCAGATGGAAGACTTCTCTCTCTCTGCCTTTGCCTCTGCCTCTCTGTAACTCTGCCTTTCAAATAAATAAATAAATCTTTTAAAAAAAAAAAACCCTCTTCCTGTCATGGAAAAAAAAAGAAAAGTCTGACCATTTTCTTTTTTAGAGGCAGAGAGACAGATTCAATAGATATACACAGAGAGAGAGAGAGAGATCTCCTTTTTCCTGGTTCTCTCTCCAAATGCCTGCAACAGCCAGAGCTGGGCAGAGGCCAAACACAGGAGTCAGGAACTCAATTCCCATCTCCCAGGTGGGTGCCAGGAACCCTATTACTTGAGCCATTGCTGCTGCCCCCCAGGATCTGCATTAGTAGGAAGCTGGAATCAGAAACTAGAGCTTGGAATCAGACCCAGGCACTCTGGTATGAGACATGAGCATCTTACCCACTTCACAGAATGCCTGCTCCTGGGCCTTTTCTTAAATCCAGCGTTTTTTTGTGCTTTTTTGTTGTTGTTGTTTTCCATTGACTGAGGACCCTGCAGCCCTTAACAGCCTTTTTCTAGTAGTTCCCACATTTGGGTTCCAGGGACACCAGTTATCACCATAACTACCCATGAAATTTATCACAGGATCTCAAGTTGGGTCAACTATGGTGCTTCTTGCAAATGGGGCTTATGCTAGGCACTTCTGGCAGAATTTGAGCAATAAAGGAAGGCAAACATAAGGTGAACTCTAGGTGAAGAAAATTAAACCAGAGAAGGAGGAGGGCAGGGATGTCAAAGAGCGAGTCATGGATAACCAGGGTGCTTAGTCAGGAATGATAGGAGCCCAGGGGACTGGTTTTTCTGTGTGGCTCCTTTGTCTATGTAAAGCTAGCTGTCTGGGCCCCATTTGCTTTCAGGATGCATTGGACTGAGAGCTATTGAGAGAAATGTCCGTGTCTGTGCACCAGACTATAAACCCAATCTGTAGCATTCCCTTTGAAAATGAAAAACAATAACAACGTATGAAACTATCATTGATATAAAATTTTATTTGGTCTTCTAAGATACTAGGGTATTTCTTAAAGCTATTTTTTTTTCCCAGAGTGTTCAGATATGTTCTTACTCTGCTTTAACCGAAGTAAATTATTCAAACAGAGCTGTTTTGTTTTATTTGCCTGTTTTTGTTTTTGCAGCTTTATGCTTACCAGAGATTTCATAAACAAGTTGGAAGGGGCAAAAAAATATCCAGGATGTAAACACAGAAATACTCTAATCAGATAATCTTGAAAGAACGTGTATGAGGGTGCCTGAGGAGGGTCCGAATGATGGTGTTTTCAAATCTTGGGCATTTGAGAAGAGGTGCTGATATACAAAGAAAGGGAGAGTTACTCCTCTATTGTTTTCCCATGCGTATGGATTAAAAGTAAGTTGACTGTCTTCTGTGACCTCTTGAACTCAGAAAACTAGCATATAGACACAGGTCAGGACAAAGCAGGCACTGACGCATTGACCAAAACAAGAGGAAGGGGAGGTACCCTCTCCTCTTTCCTTCCCTTTAGAATCATCAAGCGTTAGAAATAGAAAGAATCTTCAAAGCCATCCACTCCAAGAGCCCCACTTTACAGATGGGAAAGGTGAGGCTCAGGGTCAGGCTTCAGCAGTTTCCAAGCACGGCTGGGGAACCTGATTGGAGGCGTGGGCAGAAATCTTGCAATCACACCACTCCGTGATCTCCCCCATTTCTCTATAATTGTTTCAGATAATTCTAACTTTGTCTCACCCCACCAACACTGCTTTTTGTATCTTGACTATCAACTAGCTTCTCAATTAATTGCTTTGGAGGGAAGCTTATTTCATAATAGTTAATTGTTGGATTCCAATCAATGATTCTAAAAATTAAGATGAGTTCTCAGATGCATCCTGAATATTCTACAACTACACAGAAGCTCACTGATCAATATGTTGCCAACTTTTAAAATAGACCCTATAATATAAAATGACCTGATCATATTAAATTTTTCAGGTGTCTCGAGTTCAGATGTTTGCTGGAACATATAAATGGATAAGATCAGATTTGCTCATTTGCTCCTTCTCAGTTGAGATGTTCTAAAACTGCTGTGCCTTTTTAAGAAAAGTCATTCCCATGCCCTCAGTTTCACTGGTTCCTACTGTCATCACTATGGCCAGTTATTGATTGCTGCTCAGGTTCAAAAACAGCTATCCTTGGTGCTTTACTGATATTTTGTTCAGCATGAAGGGAAAAAGGACATAGTGAGAATCTGGCAAACCCTCTTATAGATAAAAAGAGCCCAGCACTGACAATAGACATTGAATAAATGGTTGGAACAGGTGTCTGGTTTAGCAGTTAAGATCAGGTTTGGGATGCCAGCCTCCTATATCAGAGTGCCTGAGTGCAAGTCCTGGCTCCAACTCCTGACTCAGCTTCCTACTAATTCAAACTTTGAGAAGCAGCGGTGGTGGCTCAAGTGGTGGGGTTCCTTCCACCCATATGAGAAACTTGGATTGAGTTCTCTGTTCCCAGCTTCAGCCCAGCCCAGGCCCAGCTGTTGTGGGTACTTAGGGAGTGAACCAATGGATAGAATTTTCTCTCTCTCTCTCTCTCTCTCTCTCTCTCTCCTTCTGTGTGTGTGTGTATGTACCTGCCTCCCCAGTAAATATTTATTTTAAAAAATAATAAATAGTTATTAAAGGGGGCAGAGAAAAGCACACACCATTCCTCTTTCTAAGAAAAAAAATCTCTGGATCATGTGAAAATAGTAACTCCACACTTCTGATACAGTGTCATGTGGTTTGTTGCACCACATATGGTTATTATGATCTACTTGTCAGCAACAATCCAGAAATACTTATAGTTGTGATATAAAGCAACACAATGATCTACTGTTACCTTCCAAGTGTGTCTGGCTCACCAATTCCTTGTGCAGGTGCCAAACACACTTCTGTGAAGGAACTGACTGACATAGGCACCATGACATTTCAGGTAAGTGTAATTGTCTCACAGGTGCAGAAAGCAAGCCTGGTTTTGGAAACCAATAGAAGAGGAAGAGACAAATCTCTTACTCTTCAATTAGGAACTGTTTGACAACATAAGAGAAGGCAAGGCCTTTGGAGAAGAAAACCATGGGGTATAATGGCTCTTTTTATTAAAATTCATAGTCCTCCATCACACCAACTCTAAGAACAATTTAATCCCCAAAGCACATGAATTAAGCAGAACTGTCTACTTCTAACTAGCCATATCCTCCCACCATGATCCTGGTGTGATGGAGGGTTACTTACTGGTGAAGTTCCCTACTGATCTGCACTTGGATAATTAAAAGAAAGACCTGAAATTCGTTTTGTGGGAAGACACATACATCTGGCGTGTAGCAGAGACAACTAGAGACCAGGGGTAGAAATTCCATCATCAAATCCAGCCAGGTTTGGCAATAGGGGTAATGAGCATTAATATTTTTTCTTTCCTCTTTTTCTTCCTTTTCTTTTTTGTTCTTCTTTCTCCTCCTGTTTCCTTCTTCATCCAAAACTCTTTGCTTACGGATGTGAGGAGTAGCCCAAGAGGGAATAGGCAGAGTAAATCCTATTTGGAGGAAACATACAAGCATTTGATACCTGACCATCCCATCATGCCTTTCATATCCCTAAACAACTGAAGAGCAAGTGCAGTCGCCAGGTGCTGGGACTCAGAATGGGTGTGTCCCGGGACATTCCCTGGTTTGAACTAGTCTAGTGCACTGTTTCATGTTACTGAACAATCAAAACAGAGAAGTCAGTTTTCTTTCTGTGGTCCTAGCCCAAATGAGTGGCAGGATGTAACCTCTGTAATTTTCCATGAAGTCCTCCCTTAGTCCATGACATCTAGGCTGCCTGGCTCTTGGCAACACACACTTGAAAAATATGGCCTTGCTGTGATGCTTCTTAGCATGCACAAATAGAGACATACATTATATATCTATATTAGTGTTTCCCTTATAAACTTTATGACTTGCTATCCAGACTCTGTTTTGTTTTGTTTTTGTTTTCCTCAAGCCATGGGGTAGTTTGAAGAAAAACTTGGCTTTGTAATTTTTTAAAAGTCATTTTTTTTCAGCCACTTCTATTATTTTGCTTTTTGCTAATCACCTTAACAGGTGGCAGTCATGTATGAAAAGACCTCATCATGTAGTACAAGCCAGAGAGAAAGCCCCTGGGAAAAATCTAAGCACTCAGGCCCATACCCATCCCCCGAAGAAAGTGGCTCAGGTAATAGCATCTGCTGTGGTGTAGCCTCTTGGTGGGACATTTCAACTGGTTTTTCAGTTGCTTTTCACTTTCTGGAATGTTATGTAGTGACCATAGCCAGGAACTTTTAGAATATTCTCTCTGGTCAAACAAAAAGGACAGGAGAAAAGTCCTTTGAGAATTAAGTCTAGCCAGGGCAAGCCAACAGCCAGTCCAGTGGAATATCTGCTCTCTGTATTTTTGGGTTTGGATTCTCATGCATGTGTTTGCCTTTCTTTGCTGTTTCAAATACTTTCAAAAAGAAGGCTTGTTTCCTATAGTTCATTGTCCTAGCTCAATTAAACTTGTTGGTCATCAGATCCCCAATGCACGATTATTCAGTATTTTTTAAAATACACACAAAAAATTTCAGCTGTGTTGTTCGCTTTTTTCCTCTGCCACCAGCCTCACTCTAGTGCGAGACATTGGGAGTAGAGTGTGTGTGTGTGTGTGTGTGTGTCTGGGAGGTAGACAGATTCCCTACCTGGAAATGGCTTGCTATTATTAGACGTTCAGTTACCAGGGGTTATGTAAGACAATTGAAGCTCTGTTTTTTAACAGAGACATGATTCATGCTGCTTGTAGTAACAGTAACCACCTCCAAACGAGACAGAAACCAGACGCAGACAAAGGCTGGAGAAATCAATGCCGACTCAGTACAGCCATTCTCCCGATACTCTCTGCCTTTCAATCAGAGCACTTAGGTCCTCGGGAGAAGGAGGCTTCTGCTAATTCTGGATCTTTCCTGTCTCCCGGGACTGCCAGGTGAAATCATGTGGGCTGGAGCCACGTCCAGGAAACAAAACTGGGCCTCAGGAGCAGTGACGTCTGAGCTCCCTCCCTAGGGTCTCCCCAGTTCCAGACACACTTGGACGAACAGCAGTTGTCACCTGCACTGTGGCTCGGAATGCTCTGTGGCTTCCACTCAGAAAGGCTGGAACTTGAGCACTTGGCTCACCCGCTCACTAACCTTCAAGTGATGCTTGGTAGTGTGCTGGGAGAGGAAGGATGGAGTGGGGTTGGGCTGGTGCCAGTACTTTATTACAGCTGCTCCCACAAGCTGAATGGAAGCGGACTGGCTGTCAGCTGCCACACATGCTCGGGACCCTTTCCTGCTGCCTGCAGACTACACGGCTAGTTTTTCTCGGATCCTCAAAGACAAGACAAATCAGAGTCTCCATCTCATGCTCTGCTTCTTAGATTTGCTACAATGTCCATTGGCAACCATGAACCATGGTGTTTTTGAAAAAGAAAAAAAGTCATTTTCTGCTGAAAATTTGAGCTTTTGATAAATTCAATCCTACTACTCATTAGCCGGGCAGATTAATCCACCCTCTCCTCCCCTTCCTCATTTATGTAATTCATGATGGGCAGAACTCATTTTTCTAGTGTTTGCGAAAATACCACCTAGCCCTTCCTGTGTCTAAGTCAATGTAGAACAATATTTCTCTGCCCCTACCAAGGGTGCCATCTGGAAAGAGATGCAGAGAGCTCAGGCTTCACCCAGGACATAAAAGTCAAGTGCAGGCCTGCTGTGAAATGCTCCAAACTCGGAAACTTTGTGAGTACCTTTTGAAGCCACAAGTGGGAAATTCCACACCATAAAACTTTGTCCCACACACAAAATTATTAAAAATCAAGTATAAAATTGCTAGATACATGGAGTGTATATGAGATATAAATGAATTTTGTGTTTAGACTTGAGTCCCATCCCCCAGATAGCTCATTATGGAAATGTTATTATGCAAATAATTATGCAATTGTTCCAAAATCTGAAAAAAAAAAAAACACCTAAATCAGAAACACATCTGGTCCCAAGCATTTTGATACGAGATATTCAACCTGCATTTATTTCTTTCTACAAAATGGAGAAATTCAGATCCCCTACTGAAGTAACTGCCCGTGGCTCCTAGGCTTGCCCCAGAGGCAGGCCACCCTTCATTTTCGCTTATAAATGTGTGAATTGTCCAGAAAGACAGCTCTAAATGTGGACGTGACAGGAAAATATCTAAGCCATTTAGCTTCACCCAGTCAATAATCTCCTGCAATCAAAATCCTAGCTTTAAAAATACTTATTATTGATTACCTCTAATAATCAACACTCTGATATGTCATTATAAATTTTAAGTAAGGGCTGACACAGAAGTTTCTAGTCATGAAATTTGTACCATTATTCTGTTATGTCACACATCATCTTATACACTCTACACCAATTTTAAAGTAAACCTATGTAAACATTCTCATTTATAGAATAGTTTTTAATTAAACTTCTGTGGTTTTTTTTTTTTTTTGACATGCCATTTTTTTAATCCAGGAAGGTAGTAAAATGTTACACAGACAATCTTCTAATGAAATGCATTTTATCCTCTGCTAAAATATGAAAGTCATTTGCTTCTGCAGTTTTAAGGAAGGAAACTATTTTCTCTCACATAATAAAACTCCTTGACTAGGCATCAAGAGACCAAATTTCTAGTCCTAGCTTCACTGCAAACTCACTATTAGGGAACCTATTAAGTCCTAACATCAGATAACATCTAAGCTGAAAACTGGAAGCCCCATAATAGCTAATTATTATGTACCAGCCTGAGACACCCTGCTCTGAACTCTTACACATTACTGCAGTGAAAGGGTTTTATGGGAAAGATAGAATTTGTTGTTTGGGGATTTCATTGATGTGCCATTGGCTACCAAGCTGCCTTACCTTCCTCAACGCAAGGTGCCTCCAGATTGACTAAAGAGACAGAGGTTGGAATGTGTCTAAAAAGCAGGAGCACATTCTGCAAATGGTTGCTACCTACCTACCCTGTACACCAGGCAAAAGTCGACAATGGTGGACACTTGCACAGGATTGCTCCTGACATCCATGTGTAGGAAAACAGCTTTGCCTTTTCATCAAATTTCCATGATTTGATGATCCTGAGTGGTAATTTCATCACTGGGACAGAGGCATTTATTCAAATAGTTCCTTGCTTGGATTTTTTGATGTACCCAAAATTATCTTACACTTCTCCCCCTGAAAGCTGCCAACTAGTGCAAAGTCTTACTTTAACCTACAAACAGAGATGCCATGGCTCTTCTATCCATAGCCTTTATCCAAAGCTTCACACATGTATGGTATCATTTGTTGGGGTAATGACAGCAATGATGGGCAGTGGTTGTTCCCAGCAAAGTGTGGTACATTTCATCAGGGCCTGGAGCATCCTGAACTGATCCATTAGTTATAGACTTCAAGGTGTTTTTTTTTTTTAAAGATTTATTTTATTTATTTGAAAGAGTTACAGAGAGAGAGGTAAAGACAGAGAGCGAAAGGTCTTCCATCTGCTGGTTCACTCCTCAAAATGGCTGCAATGGCCAGATCTGGGTCTCCCATGTGGATGCAGGGGCATAAGGACTTGGGTCATCCTCTACTGTATTCCCAGACACGTGAGCAGGGAGCTGGGTCAGAAGGGGAACATCTCGGACTCGAACCTTCAGCACCCAAATGGGATGCACTGCAGGCCAGGGCTTTAACTCGCTGAGCCATAGCGCCGACCCCAACATCAAGTTTTGATCTGTCATCCTCCAATGTCATCCATTTCCGTCTATGATAACCAAGAAGATGGCTATAACATCCTCCTGTGCACAAGGGGCCATGTTGGGTGTGGGAATTTCTGTTGTGTGTGAAACAAGGTCTATTTGCCAGAGGATTTACATTCTCACCAATGATACAGAAAATAAGCATGAAACTATAGTCAGTTCTCTAAGTGGTAAATGAGTGGTGGAGGTTGATATGTGCCAAGGCAGTCTTCACAAAGGTAAGTTTCTTTAGGGATACGTTATTCTATATGAATTTTAAAGGAGAAGGAAGACTTGAAAAGCAAAAAAAAAAAAAAAAAAAGAAAGAAACAAAAAACTTGTAAAGGTATTCCAAAAAGCCATTGCCTGTTTAGGAGCTCAGAGATGCAAATGTGCTTAGTCTTTCTGACACCCTAAAAGTTAACTGGTTTGGACCGAATGGAGCATTGGTGGAAAGGAAGTCTGAGAGGACTTACTTGATATGGATTTTGTGAATTTACATGCTGAGGTGAAAGAGTTTGGGACCAGGGAAATCCATGAAAGCATCTTTTTCCTAAGCATATTCTGAGGATAATAAATGTTTCAATAGAAAGGAGGTGGGAGGGAGTCTATATGTCAATAAGCTTGGACAAAGTGTGACCCTCAGCACCTTTAATGTCCTTATTTGTGTTATGAGTTTGCAAGAGATACACGTACTATGCAGCGTCTCCTATACCTATTTGACCAAAGAACTTTTTTGAGTTGGACCTTGAAATTCTAGTATCCTATAAAACTCACTCTGTGATATACCACCTGGAAGAATTTTTGAAGGGTAGGATTGGAGAGCAGGGCAAAAAAACTATGTCATGATGATTAATCTAGAACTGTTAGGAGGATATCACATACAGAAAAGTTAAAAAAAAAAAAAAACACTGATGAAACCAAAGGGAAGGATAAACATCAAAAGTAAGACTTTAACCTTCAAGATAGAGTGTAATGTGGGGGAAAGATGTAGGTACATCTGGAAGAAACAAAATGATGACAATTCCAGACTCTTGCAGAAAGAATTGAAAGCTGACAAGCTTACCACACCTTATGGTATACATCTTCTTACTGAAGTAGGAGGCAAGGTCACCAGCTAGAAAAAAAGAATGAAGAATGGGACTTGGGTAAAGAGGAACGTAAATTTACAAAACTGCCATAGGCTTATACTTGGGAGCAATGGGCAGAGTGAATGAGGCTCCAGATGGCATGTACATGTAGGGTTCTGTGCTGAGGTGAGGAGTGAATGGCAGAGGGTAATGCGGATTCCTAATGAAGAATGTTAAGAGGAAGCCCTGCACAGAGAAAGTCAAGGGAGAAAGGAAACCCAGAGGGTTGTTAAGGACAGGATTGAAATGGTTGTTTTAGGGGTTAGGGCAAACTGGGCAAGGACATCTGGTGGAGCTATCAGGGGCCTAATAACTGACCATGTGTGAAGAGTGGGCTCTGGAAGGGTTAGGGACAGTGAGTTCACAAGCTGGGGTTGGAACACTTGAAATCAAGTGTGACGCCTCAAAAGAATGATTTAGAATGAGGGTGAGAGCTAAGCAGTAGATAAAGAAGAGGGATGGTGCAGGTCCATTGAAAAGAAGTGGTGATGGATTTCTGTATTAAAGTATTAATCATTGTAGGGAGAGGAAACATGGAGCAAGAAGGGAAGGTTTTGTGAAGATTCAAACAAAGTCAAAAAAGCCTAAGAGGGCCATGATGGAGAATCTAGTATAAGCCTATGGTGAGCGCTTCAAATGAAGCAAAATGGAATGAAAGCAGGAGCCCAGCGGTTTAGTGATTCTGAGCTGGGCATGAGCACTGGATGGAGCACAGTTGGATGGAGCATTGCAACTAAAACTAAAGCCCACTTCACTACCTTCTGGTTTCATGACCTGTAAGTCCCACTGTCAGACAGTCATTGTAAGAAATAAGGTTATTAGGGAGCCAGCACCGTGGCTCACTTGATTAATTCTCTGCCTTGCAGCGCCAGCATCCCATATGGGCGCCAGGTTCTAGTCCCAGGTCGCTCCTCTTCCAGTCCAGCTCTCTGCTGTGGCCCAGGGAGGCAGTGGAGGATGGCCCAAGTGCTTGGGCCCCTGCACCCACATGGGAGACCAGGAGGAAGCACCTGGCTCCTGGCTTCGAATCAGCGCAGCACCGGCCATAGCGGCTATTTGGGGGGTGAACCAACAGAAGGAAAACCTTTCTCTCTGTCTCTCTCTCTCTCTCACTATCTAACTCTTTCTGTCAAATAAATTAAACATATATATATATATATATAAAGAAAAAAATAAGATTATTAAATGTAAAGAAAAGGCATAATTCTTGCCGCACAGTGAGCATTGAGCTG
Source organism: Lepus europaeus (assembly GCF_033115175.1). Taxonomy (NCBI): domain Eukaryota; kingdom Metazoa; phylum Chordata; class Mammalia; order Lagomorpha; family Leporidae; genus Lepus; species Lepus europaeus. The sequence goes on along the minus strand of NC_084828.1, from coordinate 70,491,222 downwards.
TCAGTAGCCAAAATTGCTGTTGAGGTGATGAGAGCAAGAAAAGGGAAGTGATATTTGTGTTGCCTGTGTTATCTAGGGTAATGCCACTGTGATGTTACTCAGTACCTGATTTTCCACTTGGCCACAGACTGCAGGGATTAGTCCATAAAATATACTCAGCACAAGGGGCAAGATATTGAAAACTCTGACAACACCAAACACCACACTGTGCCATAAATCATGCTTATGTTAGAATCTTCATTAGAGTTGAAAATGACCTTACAACTGGGCCCTGTGGCAGACTGTGTGGGCAGGAAGATTTCAGTGTCAAATCTTTGAGAGGAGGCATTCCCATGCTGTTTATTAAAACTGGAAAATCATGGTAGCATTATATAAATATACATACACACAGACACACACACACACCATCTGGTCCCCACAACCTCTTATTTTAAATAGTAAAAATCAACTGTAGCCAATAATGCTGAGGCTCTTGGTGTGCAACTTTTATTAACAGAGTTTGCAAATTGTCAAGACGGAATAGAGAGGTCTCTATGGAGGAAATTAACATAGATTTAATGTGACAAACAGTAGGACTGTGATTTAACTTCCTGTTGGCAGGGCCATCCCAGGGGTCTCCAAGTCATCATAGGTGTTTCTTCTGGACATGTGTATTAGCTAGTGGTTAATTAAGGAACTAAAATTTAAAAGTAGAAGAGTTCCTATAGCACTGGCAAGCTGAAGATAAGGTTTCAGCTCAGTTTATCTAGCCATGATGCCTTTTGTGCCTTATTTGTTAAAAGGTTTTCTCACAAGTTCCCAGACAGGTAGGATAAGTGATGTGGACTTGGGAATTGATTTCAAGAATTAAAAAGTTAAAAGACAGGGACAAGCATCTAGCACAGATGTTATGTTGCCACTTGGGATACTCACATCCCATAGAGTCCTTGGGATTGGGTTCCATCTCCACTTCCAATCCAGCTTCCTGCTAATGAGCATCTTGGGAGGCAGCAGTTCATGACTGACATACTGCCACCCACAAGAGAGACCCAGATTGAGTTTTGGGTTCCTGGCTTTGGCTTTCCCTAGCCCTGGCTGTTGCAGGCTTTTGGAAAGTGAACCAGAAGATGGAAGATTCTCTCTCTCTTTCTCTCTCTCTCTCTCTCCCCAACTTTGTCCCAACCCCCCAAATAAAGTGACAAAAATGAATTAAAAATATTTTTAAGTCAAACAGTTTTCTTTTTTTAAGATTTATTTATTTGAAAGACAAACATAGGGGGAGAGAAGAAAGCTCTTCCATCTGTTGGTTCACTCCCCAAATGGGTGCAATGGCTTGGAACTGGGCCAGAATGAAGCCAGGACCCAGGATCTCCATCCAAGTCTCCCAGATGGGTGGCAGAGCCCCAAGTACTTGGGTCATCATCCACTGCTTTTCCAGGCAAACTAGCAGGGAGCTGGATCTAAAATGGAGCAACTGAGATTCAAACCAGCACTCTGAAATGGGATGCCGGCACTACAGACAGCTTAATCTACTGTGCCATGATGCTGGCTCACAGAAGAATTTCTTAAGCAGGTTTAATGGGTTAATAGGTTCCTGACTACTTAATTCCCACATTTTCTTCTCAAGGGACTATTAGGGTTTTAAGGGACATTTAAAATGATAAAAATCCACCTGTCATCTTCTTACAGATGGAAACGTTGAACCAAGGAGAGGTTAGATGACTCATCTAAGGTCACACACCTCATTTTATGATGTTCCTTCTCATAGTCTTTTCGTAGTCTTACTCCTTTTAACTCTTCCTCCACCCCACCCCCCATTGTATTCTGCACAGTCACCTCTCTGCTGATTGCTTCTTGGATTTACTCCTGTTTTGTTGAAATCTCCTGTGCCTCAAATTTCAAGACAATGGGTTTTTGCCAATTAGTAACCCCTCTCCACGAACTCACCACTGCACTTGGGGCAGAGAAACGAGGGAAGTAGAACAATTTTAAATTTACTGTGATCTTTGAGACAGCTTTATCTGCACCTGGGAATTGCTGTTAGACAATTAAGGTTGGTAAAGCTCATTGAATTTCTCAGAGGAAAGGTGTTATTTGAATTATTATCAGATAATTATTGTTAAAAATAACAATAATGTAAAAAATGGGAACTTTACATGTTAGAGACATTATCGTTTTGAATTTTCAAAGAAGAGGAGGGGAAGCCCTGGGGGATCCTGGAAACTAGTTTTTTTTCACAATGTGCTCAATGCCAGAACTCCTTGAATTTTGTCTCATGCCTGATGACCTGACAAACTGGCCCAGAATCGGAATCCAGTCAGGCCACGTGAGCTGTTCACTAAGTTATTCGGCTTGAATTGTTTCTTCAAAAACAGCCCTCGGCAGGAAGGAGAGTGTCAGACTCTGTAGAGGCCTGTAGACCTCGACCCACAGCATCAAGTCACCTAGGAACCTGTAGTCATGCGCAATCGCAGACTCCCCTGACACGTGCGGAATCGGAACCCCGGACTGCTGCACCTGTTTGTTCACTGTGGTTTGGGAAGACCGATGTAAGACATTTTCAGCTTCAATTAGGAAGGGGTGGGGGCAGAAGAAAGTATGCTTATGGATAGTTTCTGGAAGGGTTCCTTCACTTGAGATGTGTGCTGCCAGATCTTTGCAGTGCCTCTCACCCATCGTGTTATCAACACGTCTTGTGCAGAGATCACAGCAGGAGCTAGACATGTGCTCGTGCATGCTATGTTGGAACAGTTGTTAGAGGGTGAAAAGAGCACGGGTTTTGGGTCAGAGAGATCTGGCCTCACTACCTGCTAGCTTTTTAATCATGGACTGGTTCTGTAAGCTCCCTGAGTCTCACCTCTCCTCATCGCTAACATGAGTAGGCTCCTACCTGCATCACCACATTGCTATGAGGAATCAGTGAGCGTGTACTTAATGTGGAATGCCTGATACACTCCCTGGTAAGTTGAACAGACAATAAATGGTTGCTAGCATTTTAACTATTTTCTTTTTTGTCAGCTTTAATCATGGAAGCCCCCACTGTCATTTTAGAATGATTTGGCATGATTCTAAGGAACAGGAATGGTGATTCTGAAATAAGACCTCTTGCAGAACGTTCCTTGCTGTGATATGTACATGGCAGTGAGTTACATAACAGCTCTGCTCCCTCAGGGCCTCCGAGACAGATCTGCAGAGACATCAACAATGAAATGTGCTGCACAGAAGTGACCCACTGTCTGTTCTGCCTCTGCCACCATCAACAAACTTGCTAGCCGGGTTCCAAATGCGGCTTCTCTAATACAGTTATGATGTCAGAGGCAGGGAGAACTGCTGGATCTCCAGCTTCCAGGGAGAATGTGGCACCAGCAGCCCCTCAAAATTATCTTTTGACTTAGAAACTGAGTACACTGGATATAGAAGTCATTAAAAGAGAATAAACATGAAACCCCATGAAGTCATTTTCTCTGAGTCTTTTTTTTTAGTGTAACCACCCTGTAAGCAACAAAACATGACACACCATGCAGTTGCTATGATTAAGAGACCCTTAGGTATGTGCTTAGGCAAGAGGGGAAATAAGAAGATGGAGATAGGTGACAATTTGCCAAAAAAAAAAAAAATGCAAGTAAGATCATAACAGCAGGATGTGGGCTGAGAAAGAAAGGTTTGATTAAAGGACAGAAAGATTATGGCTCTATTAAATTATAAAATGCAGTTTAAATCAAATGCTTGGTATATTCAAAGTGTACACTTATCTAATTACACTAAAGATTTGTATGTTGCCAGGTAATTTTTTCACTGCAATGTAATAGACATATCGATCAGTGATTTCCTTTATCATTTTAATGCAATTGCCAAGAGGGGAAAAAAGAGAAGGAAGTTCTCTCTGATGAAGTGTGGCTAATCTGTCCAGCCACATGGTGAGTTAGAAAGAACAATGAAGTGCTCTGGAGCCCTGTGTGCTGCTTTTGCTGGGGTGTTGCTATCTAATGGATGCCTCAATGCATAGCACAGCTCTACCACACCGAACAAAAAGACTATGACAAATACTACCAATGTTTTCCGCTGGTGAGTAGCAATCAGTCAAGTGCTCACCTGGGAGAGGCAGACAGCATCTTCTACTGTGGGCTAACATTCAAGAATGAACTTCATTGGCCAAGCAAAAACTATTAATAAGCCCTGGCAAGGTGTGTTTTCCTCACCTACGTCAACCCTGTTGTCCCCATGCCATGTTTCATTGGGCTTTTCATCTTTGGGTGAGGAACATAATTGTGTCTGAGATTAGAATAGAGAGGAGGTGAAACAATTGTTTTCTTCTACCTCAAGAAGAAAAGAACAAGGCAAGAAAATGAGAACAAACTTGGGGACAGTCATCTACACATTTCCACAAGTGAACTAGGAATATAAGGAAAGAAAAATAAGTAAAACTTTAAACAAACCTAGAGAGTGAGTACTTAACAAAGTGAGGTGGGGAAAGAGGGGACAGTACAGCAGAGCGGCAGGACAGCCAGGGTCTCTGTCTCTCCGCAGTAGTAAGTTATCACTCCAGTGACATTTGCAATATTGTCAAAATTATTCCTGCTGATAATGTTAGAAAAGTGCTTTCCTGTTTTTTTTTAATTTACCTTCATTTCTGAGGCATTATTTAACTACAAATATTTTGGTTTATTGAAGTCAATAAAGGAAGTAAGCCTGTTATTCTTTGGAACGCAGTATATGCTTGCAGGCTGTGCACCTCAATCTCTCGCTCTGGTCTGGTCACTGTTGTTAGGCCTATTGGTACCAAGAAATCACTGATAGAGAGATTTGTGACCTTTATATCAGCTATGCTTACTCAACCACTAATAAGGATGTGACCTTGATCAAATCAGATCTCATAATTTCATCTAAAAAATGAGGGGACTGGAGTAGATGACTTCCCATGACTCTAAACAAGACTTTATTCCTTCTAAAATTGGTTCAGTAGACACTGGCTGAGCACAAACTTGTGTACAAGGCATTGTACACCACAGGGCACTATACAGGATGATCCCTTTCCTGCCAGTCATAAAAGATCAAAGCCAACATTCCTATGGCAAAAGGCAGGTGAACAAAAAAAAAAAAAAAAGCACAATGAATTTATTCTACCTGAGTTATATGTGACACAGGGGTCTTTAGATTGAAGACCAAGAGACTCAGGGTGCACCATCCATGTTATGCTTAGATTTGATAAAGCACAGACACTCATACAGCAGTATGATTGGACAACAAGGATGTCACCCAATGCTAGTACACTGGGGCAGGGAAGCCCCACAAGGCCTGTCTGTTCAGACTTTTCCTGGGCTCTCTATGCAGCATTCCTTCCTCCTGGGTATGGGGTAGCTAAGACCCCTTCTGAAATGGAGATCTTTAGATCTACTCTCTGACAAGGTAGGTCAGAAAGGGAGGCAGGAGACAGGAAGACCAGCGATGATCAGAGAGAAACTTGGCTTCTGAGGCCTTCACTTTCATGAGCCACAGCAGTATGCAGAATGAAAATGTTCTCTCCTATCAAGGAGCTTACAGAGGGAAAGGACAAATCACACAAGCAATTATTAGTTGATAGAACATGCAAAGAGAGTAGTGCAAAAAAGTATTTGAGGATTCAAGAGGGGCACTTCCCTTAGGCAGTGCTTCATATGTGAGGTGGCATTTGGTGGCCTTAAGGAAGCTATATGCAGACATTAGAAAAGAGGAGAAATGCCAGGAACATGATATGATGGTAGAGTGACATTTTGTTATGGGATAGGATGGACTGCGGATGTAATCTAAGTTAGATTAGGGCCATGTTATAGCAGCCTTGAGTGCCAGACTGAGGAGTAACTCAATCGAGTGAGCAATGGGAAGATGTGTTTAGATGGCGCTTTGGAAAAGTTACTGTAATGCTGGTCTGTTTGAAGGATTGACTAATGGTAAAGAGGAAGGAGAAAGGAAGGCAGTCAGGGCATTCTTGCAGAAGTCCCGGCGGTAGGTGACAAAAGAATCAATGGGTGTTGGTGCAGAAAGGAGGTTATTCAGGAAATAACCAGAGTAACCAGCACAGGATTCAGCATGGGAAGCAAAAAAAAAGGGATGGAGGGAAAGAAATTAAAGATGGCTCCTCAATTGCATGCCCAAAAGATGGCACCAGTGGTAAGCAATGGGAAATCTGGAGAAGGAACAAATTTTGGTGGAAAGGCAATAAATTATATTTTTTTAATTTCTGAATTACAAGAGCCTGTGTAGTATTTGATAGGATTATGAGCTTCTCAAAGCCAGAGATTCTGTCCAATTCACCTGCTCTAGGTACTTAATAGTTGCTATAAGAACACTTAATGAAGAACAATGAATGAATGTTCCAGGAACCAGCTGTCTTTTAGCATGTGGGTTGGAGCTCTGTGGACACTCAGGAACTTAAGATAGCAACATGGATGCTTTGTATGGAGATTGTTGAGGCTACGGAGGGTGGGTATAGACAAAGCCTAACAGGACAAGCTTAAGGAATGTCTACATTTAGGAAACAGGAGAAAGAACACAAGACAGGGAAGCAGGCAGAAAGGTGCACTGAGTGAAGCTCAAATTAAAATTCAGTAGGTCTGAGGTTCTTAGACAACGATCAACTCCATTTCTCAGGTTGAACCCCTCAGGGTTAGAAGATCTGGAAGTAAATGGAAGCTTTGCAGTGAAGAGTAGAAAGAATGCAAGAGCTCAGAAGGCCGCCAGGTTAGTGGGTGTCTTTAGAATGGGTCAGAACCATGCGATAAAGAGGGAAATTCTGAAGTAGAATCGTGAACACCAGAAATGTGGTACATAATACAAGGTAGAATAATCAGGCTTAAAAAAGAAGGAAAGCTGTCATTTGCCATGCCATGTGTGAACCGGAGGATATCAGGTTAAGTGAAGCCACAGAAAGACAAGTACTGCATGGTCTTCCTCAACTGGAATGTAGAAAAGTTGAACTCACAGAAGCAGGGAGCATCATGGTGGCTACCAGAGGCTGGGGAGGTGATGTCAGAGGGTACAGCATCCCCATTAGACCCAAGGAGTAAGATCAGAGACCTGCTGTATGTATATCATGGTGACTCATTTACTTACAGACCTGACAATTGCCAAGAGAGTAGATTTTAAGTGTTCCTAGAACTTGCGTGTGCACGCACACACACATAGCCAAGGAAATGTGTGTGCTAATTAGCCTTACTTAGCCATTCCACAATGAATATGTCTTTCAAAACATTATGTTGTACACTGATAAGATTTCTATTTGTCAACTGATAATAAAGAAATATAAGCAGGGGAAAGAACAACTGAAAAGTCAGCTGTGGAAAGGTTGAAGGCCACCCTCACCCCTTCCCCAGCCCAGTCTCCCAGCTCAGCTGTTGGTGTCTTGGACTGTACAAGCAGGCCCAGGAGACACCCTGAGAATGGGGCTTGGACAGCATCCTCTAGTCTCCCTCCCTGCCTTTCCTCTCGCCGCTACTCAGATGCAGAACCAGCCCCTCAGCCAAGTCCACAGTTCTCTATCAAAGGAAACAATCGCCATCTCCACCAGCCATTCATTTAACAACCTTGTCTTTGTTTGCTTCTTGTCTGTTCCAGATGCAACCGCTCTCTGTTCCCTGCCCCAATGAACATCTGCACTAGGCCCCAACCTTGGAGTGATTTACCTGAAGAGTGACACCATTGACTTGGAAACTACTGTGAGTACATTATGCCTCCAGTGAAAGCCTTCTTAGTTCACTTTGTTTAATTAAAAAACACACACGCAATTGTAAAAGAAGGCGAAATTTTAGATGGCTCCGTCTCTTGGATAACCAGACTCAGACCTGAAGTGCCTGCAGCAGTTCTCAACTTGCAGCCCACAGTGCAAGCCCTGTGCGGCCTCCTTCCTTCCTGTGGGCTGGCTGTGCTGAGCTGTATTTGAGAACCCCTTGCAGGGACCGTTGCTGTGCTGCTTGCTCATCTGTACCTCTGCTTGAAGGGGGTGGCAGCTCCTCATGATCTGTGAGCTTCTCAGATGGGCCTTCTGCACCACGCTGTTGAATCCCAAGGTGGCTACGTGGGGCAAACCCGTGAGCCAGCTTCCTCTGCCTGGATCTGTTGTTGAGCTACAGCCCCATACTGTTGCCTGCTTGCAACTCTGAGGAGCCCAGGCCTGCCTTGTGGGGCTCTGGCTTCTGTTGCCACATCTCCAAGCTTCTGTATCCAGCTCAGCTCTGCTCCCTGGATACATGGCTCTGGGTAGTTGGTTTAGTTCCTCCATGTCAGGAGGAAATATATAGGAGAAGTAAAAACCTTGCGAGGAAAGATACAGAAATAGGTTGTAGTATAAGATATGATACCTACAGGAAAATACTGATGAAAGATTGGTATCAAGTATTCATTAATCATTGCTAAAAATAACAGATGAGTATATGCTTTTTTCCCACTAGAAAAGCCAGAAATTTGAATTATTTAGATGCTTTGCATGCAAAAATCACTTAATGACACATTATAAAATGAAAACTCGTTTTAGATGTTGTATTGACAAGTTTTCCTGTATGGTATGAGGCAGGTAATGGGATGGTGTTTTACAGACGACTCTGTTACTGGAAAACGCTAAACCTGGGAGTCTAACACCTCTCTTAGGCTTCAGGTAGGATTTTCACATTCTTATTTTCTATGTCTTTAGCTATTCTGCCATAAATTGAACCCAAAGGGATGAAGCCAGAGTTTTGTTTCATTTTGTGTTGCTTTTTACCTCTAATGCTTTCAGTCTCCTGAGTTATGCTTGATGGTAGCTGGTATGCAGGTGATAGGCCTGGCTGCCCAGGGTGGCAATGAACATCAGCCAACAGGATCGAGGCACTGGGGACTAAAGACGCATCAGACTTCAAATAGAGTCTCTTGGGGTGGGCCTTTGGCCCACTGGTTAAGATATCACTTGGGAAGCCCTCATCCCTTGGTGGTGTACCTGAGTTCAAGTCCCAGCTCTGCTCTCCTTTCTAGCTTCCTGCTAAATCACACCCTGGGAGGCAGCAGGTGATGTCTCAAGTGCTTGTATCCATGACACCCAAGATTGAATTCCCTGCACCTGGCTTCTGTCTAGCCCAGCTCCCTCCCTCCATCCCTCCCACCTCCTTTCTCTCTTCTCTCTGATTTTCAAACAAATACACTTTTTTTTTTGAAAATAGAATTTCTTTAACCCATACCTATGCAAGGAACTTACTTATAATAGTAACTTCCTTTCATCCTTAAGTTCAAGTGCAGGGAGTCTTAGCAATACCCACATTTGAATAGTTTTCTGAGCTTTCCTTCATCACAGAGTAGTTAAGTTTTCAAAGTTTCTGTATCCTTTGGGAAGGAAGAGACCTTACTCCTTCTACCTTGCTGGACTGCCAAGGACCTGGATTCAGAAATCGGGACCTAAGGCATCTGGAAAATTGCCAGGCAGCCCACAACTGAGTGCCTGATTGTGCCACAGGAAGTCTCTCCCATGTGCAGGATGCCAGTGCTTGCTATCACTTCTCAGTGGGCCCTGGAGAATGAACAGATTGTGTTATAATCCTCATAGTCTCTGCTGTTCAGAAACTTAGCTTTCTCCTATATATCCAAGAGAAATAATAAAACTTTCAGGGACTTGCTAGGTGTAACAATCAATAATGAGGATGTAGTATAAATATGTGAATGATTTGCAAAAGTGCATCCCTTCCTGTGGACTGATGTTGCTCTGGGCCTGGTCTCAAGGCTTGGGCTGGAAGTGGATGTGTCAGGTTTAAACATCCCTACACTGCCTCCCAACCATGCTCAGCAGTTCAGCCTATTTGCCCAGATTGTTGTGATAATTAAATGAGATGGTGTATGGTCAGTATCTGGCATGACACTTGGTCATTTAAAGTTTACTGAGCACTTACTATGTGCCAGGCACTGTTTTAGGCACCAGGGATATAGTAGCCAGCAAAACAAAAATCCCTGCTCTGTGCAATTTTCTTGCTTTATAAAAGGGCAAATTCAGTACATAGAAGCTAAGAAATGATTGATTTGATTTGATTTGATTTTGCTCTGTCTTTCCTTCCAGAAAGCATAACAGTCAAGGGAAAGAAGAAAGGAAAAAGAGAAGGAATAACATGCTGGTCAGCCTTGCCACCCCTCGTCACCCCCGAAAACCCCAGCTCCCTGCTCTGATTTGTGAGCCAGAGGACTGACCACTAGGCACTATTTGGCCCAGGCCCTCCTGGGCCCTGGATTCCTTCTGAAGTTGGCCAAAAACAGATGTGAGAGTGGGAGGAGAGAAGTCAGGGTATTTAGTGCAGCCCTTCCCAACCCAAGTCTGGATTTAGAAAACCCCACCCCTTCCCTTAACCCTTCAGTGTCATTTGTTTAAAGCTGACATCAACATCTTCCTGCTGGTGCCAGTGCCCGCTGCTTCTCTGTTCCCTGAGGGTCCCTTAACTTCCTCTTTACCTCAAAATGCAAACCTATCCTTAAACTTGCTCTGGTTAAAACCTCCTGTGTGTGCCATCTATTTCTCGCCAGGATCTTTGCCTGATTCGGCAAGGAAAAATACACTGAAAAACATAACAGAGCCCAGCCAAGAAGGTTAAAAAAAAAGAAGAAGAAGAAGAAAGAAAGTAAAAGATTGGAAAGACTAAAATGCTTTAATCATGAAAACATTTTAAATTGATCTGAGAACTCTGGGCCAAGCAGTGAAAAGATAAATTGTAAGAAAATGGGATAAGCCCTAGTGCCACAGGTTGATTTCAATGAATACAACAGAATGCTTTGGCTCGATGGGCTTCTGTAGGCCAAGTGCACCTTGCTTGACCTCTGCTTCAAGGAGCTCTAAGGTATAGCCACAGCAGTGACAAATATGTGAACAGAAAGAGGGTGTCGGAAGGACAATCCAGTGAGATCAGAAGCGTTGAAGACCAGATTGCTTAGCCTAACATCTTTCTTCTTGTGCTGTAGCAACAACCCATGTGCCCCTGCCCTAAATCTAGATATTAGGAAAGGCTACTGAAATAAAGCAAATGTCTCACTGTGGCTAACACGATGAAAATGGCAGAACAAATGCTAAATTGAAAGGAGGCACCACTTCCTCTATGGCAGCTCCACACTAGGCACTTTAGGCTTGCCTCATTGATTCCTCACTCAGCCCAGGGAGGTGGATATTATAATCCCTATTTTAAAGAAGAGGAAGGTGAGGCTCAGAGATGCTGAGCAATCTTCCTAGGTCACACAGCTACCAACTAGTTGGAGATCCTTTCTGGTACCACTCCCCTCGGTCCTCTGTTCAGACCTTCTCCTGAGCCTTTTGCATGTATTGTTGGGGGAGGTGGGGAGGAAACAGCCCTCCAAAAAGATGGGAAGAGGCATCGCTGCTCTCAATGATCATGATCCAATGACAGCGTAATTATTTATCAAAAGGGGCTTCTGACTAATTCTTTCCTATCTAAGTGGGATTCTAAGTGGAAGCCGTGTTAATGAGCAGGGTGGGAACCCAGTGAGGAGATAGAATTGGGAGAGAGCAACAGAAGAGAGCCCTCTCCTCCCAGCAGACCTCCGAGACTGCTAAGAACTCACACAGCTTAAATATTTATTTTTCCATATGTCATAGGAAGCATTGCCCTCACTGTGTATGTGCAGTATGTACCAAGGAGTGCAGACTCTATACATCAGACGCCCCCAATCTGGTTAATTTCCATGTGTTTAACATGTCTAATACCTACCATCTCATCGGTATGTCTGGATGCATAGTTCTTTCCACCTACAGTGCGCTCTCGATAGCAAAGAGCCAGTATCCTCCAGAGCTGTACTCAACTGCTAGATTTCAGCCCAACACTTGTTGCCAGGGCCAGCGCCATGAGAGTTAAAAAATCAGAAGGTTCTGCTGGCTAACTCAGCCGCCAGTCACCTCAAAAAGCCTTCCTGGTTCCTGAAGCAGCCTTTTTTTCTCATAACAGAAATGTTTGCAGTGAGGAGATGAAAATGGTTTTGTTCTCTTTGGACAATTGGGAGATGTTCAGTCAGAATGTCAGCACTGACCGTTGAAAGGCGGCTGCCTGAGGCCACACTTTTTTTTTTTTTTTTTTTTTTGAATGCGGAGCTGCACCCGTGTGGCGGGAGGAAGTGCACAATGATTGGTCTGTTCCTCTCTGGAAGTGTTCAGGGTACACCCAGTTTGCTTTGCATATATTTACGAAACATCTGCCCTTTTCTTGTTCTTAAGTCCGTCCCCCTCACCAGCCCCCTTTCCCCTTTTCCCTGGTTTCTCTCTTTGTTGTTGTTGGCTGGTCTAACTTTTTCATTGGGGCTTTCATTTTCCGGTTGAGGGGCGACTTCATCAGAGTGTATAATTTTAACAGCAAAAAAAGAGAAAGAGAGAGAGAGAGAGAGAAGGGGGAGGAGAGGAGAGCGAGCGAGCACTGTGAAAAGAAAGAGACTGAGAGGCCAGAGCTTGGCAAACCAACCTTTGGCATGGTGACCAGGAGGAAGGTTCTGGTCTGGTCGAGAGCTGGCCTCTCTGGAAGGCTGCCTGGAGTCAGCCAGTGTTCTGCTGCCCTCTAAAGGCTCTAGGGAATAATGCACAGCCACAGAGGCTTGGAGAGCTCGGCCCTCCCATTTGCCATGTTTATAGAATTCTTTCTATACAACCAAAGAAGGAATTTGCACTTAATCACAACAAAGCTTACTCGTTCCTCCTTAATAAACTGCCCTGCAACAACGGGGTCAAGTAGCAGCACCTGTGTGCGTCCCACTTAGACTGTGGCCATGTCTGAGTGTTTCTCAGCTCCAGAAAAAGGAATCCGCAGGAACTGTTAGGGAGGTGAGGTGGGAAATGAATTGCTTCTAAGGACAGTGTGTGGCTCCCTGTTACCTGTGCAGTTAGGAAGCTGCCCGGTGGATGAAAAAGTAAAGTGTTAACAGGCAGATGAGGGGGTGATGATCTCCTGTTAGAGGCAACACCAATACCTCTGTGCTATGAATGTTCTCCAAAAGTGATCCCTGAGACAGCGAACAGGGAAGAGTGGTGCAGGATGTCAGGAGCAAAGCAGGAACACATCCGGGAAAGAAGCAGTGACTGACGGTGACATGGAGAGCAATATCATTTTTGTAGTATTAAAAGGCTGACGTTGGTGGTTTGGCCACGTGCTCATGTTTGAAAAATAGCTTGACTAATTTCATAAAGCACTAGCCTAAAGGTGAGTCTTGTGGAACAGGAGGTTAAGCTGCTATTTGGGACATTTGGGGAGCCTACATACCACACCAAAGTGCCTGGTTCAAGTCCCAACGGCTCCACACTTGCAATCCAGCTTACTGGATTGTACCTAGTAGGCAATAGATGATGACCCAAGTACTGGGGTTCCTGTCAGCTATGTAGGAGATCTGGATGAGTTCGGGCTTCTGACTGTGACGTGGCATTTGGGGAGTAAATTGGCAGCTGGAAGATCACACTTATTATTATTGTCTCTCTCTCTGTCTCTCTCTATCTCTCCATCTTTCTCTCTCGCTCTCTCGCTCTCTCTCTCTCAGTCTGCCTTTCAAATAAATACAATTTTTTTAAGAAATAAAAGTAGCCTAGTACTAAACTATAAGCATCAGCAATACATTTTTTTTTCCTGCAGGGTGATATGTCATTAGTGTTTTGTCTCTATCTTTAAATGAATCATGAGGATTAGTCTAGCCCTTCTGAGCAAGACTCTTATTCTTTTCCAATGCCTTTCTTGGAGTGAAAGAAAAGCAACAAATTGAGGTAGATTTCACTGTCACATAGAGTGGGAAACTGATTTGGGATTCTGACTATGCCGATTCTCAAAGTACAATTTCATCTCCATTGCATTCCATCTACAGGCACTTATTGAGTGACAGCTTTATGCAAACTATTCTACTTAACAGTATAGACGGTAAACTCTGAGAGGGCAGCACCAGGCTTGTTATGCTCTCTATCCCATACCGGCTCATGATAGGCACAAAATTCATATTTGTAAAATGAAGATGTGAATAAATGAGTGATAAGAGGGAAGGAAGCAGGAAAGGATGAAGGAGCACAGGGAATATAACAATAACCAACACATTTTTTATCATCGGAGAGCTTACAGACTTATAGGAAGAACAAGCAGAGAAAGAGCCATTATTGAAATAAAATTTAGTGAGTTTCATAAGATAAGCAAAAAGTGCTGGGAGATTTCAGAGAATGAGATGGGGAAGATGTCGGAGAGAAGGAAGGAGAGAGACACGAAGGGAGAGAGAGAAGCCTTATTTGGTAGATAGGAATTGAGATAGTTACAAGGTAGAGACAGCATTTAATATGCATGACGTATAAGTTTGATTTCAACAGGCAGAGATGGAGAAAGGGGCTATGCAAAGCAAAAAAAAAAAAAATGTTGAACAAAGATAGAGAGCCAGGAATGTAGACTTCCGGGGTGTTGCAGAAATACTCAAGAAACCTGAGACTCCGGGATGGCCGATGTATGGATTGTGTGAGATAAGAGCAGATATGGAACTGACCTTGAGTGTCGGCTTAACGTGACCATCTCTGGTTTAGTGAATGCAAAGGTGTAGGGCCAGAGGAGTCAGGAGGGGTTTGAGAGTAGGTAGGTGAACCATAACCATAGTCTGCACAAAATGTAACAAGGTGATTGCAGTGCAGTTGGAAAAGAAGACCAGATAAGAAAACATGGAGGGAGGGTAAGCGTGAGAACTTGATGCCAACTTATCTATAAGGGAGAGGAAGACCCATAATGACCCTGGTGTTTCCAGCCTGGTGACCAGTAGCAGTGACATAAGTAGGAACCTAGGGGAGGCCTTGATTTTCATAAAAGAGGAGTTGGGCTGTGAAGACTTTGCTCTAGGATATTTCCTTAAATGGAACACCAGGATTCCAGTTCCCAGGGGTCCATGTACTCACTCAGGATTTAGGGGTTAATCCCACAGTCACTCATTCAACAAACAGTTGGTGAGGCGTTGTCATTTGGTGCGTCTCTTGCATTGGCTTCCTCCATACTGAAAAAAGATGCCTGAGAGCGCCTCTCTATTCTAATCTTTTCCATGCCATTTCTGCCTCCTGCCCTCTGAAGAAACAGATTTGATTTCACAACCTGTTGGACCAAAAACACAGCATACTAATCATAACACCATATTCTGCGAGGGCAGATTTAACTACCCAGTACAACAAATTTCAATACAAAATATTCTGTCTAACAAGTCCAATGCCATGTTCATAGAAACAAGAGAAACGTGGAAACAAATCTACTTACAACAAATTAGGTACTGTACATATCTTCTACCCCCCTCCCCCCCCACACACACAGACACACAGAGAATGCTTTTCTGGTCACTGTCCACATAATGATAGAAAAGGGCACAAAGCCAAGGAAATTGGGAAAATGTTCAGGGACTCATAATCCAGTTTGGCAGGGGTCTATGGTGCATGCAGAATAAAGTAAGCATTTATTAATTTAGTGTCAATTGCATTGTCCTGGGGAGAGAAGACCTGAGCTGACCCACATCAGAGCTATTGTACCTCCTGTTCCTTACCCTGAAAAACGATTAGTAACAATTCCTTTCTAAACCCCTTTACCCATCGTTTTCTTACACCCCAAAACCCAAGTGCACTTCTAAATTCCAAGAGGATCCCCTAAATCAAAAAACAAAAGGAATCCTGTGTACAGGGTAAGAAAAGCATAGAGGATCTCTTTATGACAGCTTCCCCTTTCTCCACTAGAATCCAAGCTGTTCTTTTCACTTTTTGCTTGCTTCTGTAACAGAAACCTCCATCACTATCCCTCTAACCTGTCCAGCCTGCAAATTCAGATTGTGATTTGAGATTATGTATGGATTCAAAATAAAACCTCATAACAGCAGCACCGTCGAATGTTCTGTGATGAATAGAAGCTGGAAGGAACCTTTAAGGCCTTCTAATTCAAGCCCTTTATTTTGCAGATGAGGAAACTGAAGCCCAGAGAGGTGAAGTGAGGTGCCCAAGGCCACACAGCAAATTAGAGGCCCAGCTAGTACCATAGCTCAAGTCTCCTGACTCCCAGTCCAGTGCTCCTCCCATTACTCCACGGGTCCTGTCTCTAAGCTTCCTGACAAATGCTAGAACGGTAAACCTCCACTAGTATTTTTCCAGACCATGTTAAAACTCTTAAGGGGGGAAAAAAGGATGCTTTCTTGGATAATGTCAACCATACGTAGCTCAAGCTGTCTGAAGTTCTGGGACAGGGTCTTTTTATGCAGCCAACAGAGTCCAAATGTGGTGCTTTTTGCTTGGCCCATATGCTTTCATGTGTTCCCAGTTAGGCCAGTACCGGAGGGGGAAAAAAAACAAGAATCAGCTTGTTTTAAAACAAGGGACATACTGGACTCCCTCCCATCCCCCTTCAGGAAAAAAAAAATCAAGTTATCTTTAACAGATTCTAAAAATGCCTTTTCCCAAATCTGCAGTCAGTTCCTTCAAAGGGCCCTTTGTTTATTTTCAGGAAGAAACCCAAGACAGCTGAAAACCAGAAGGCATCTGAGGAGAATGAGATTACTCAGCCGGGTGGATCCAGCGCCAAGCCGGGCCTTCCCTGCCTGAACTTTGAAGCTGTTTTGTCTCCAGACCCAGCCCTCATCCACTCAACACATTCACTGACAAACTCTCACGCTCACACCGGGTCATCTGATTGTGAGTACACCAAAAGGTGGTGGTGTCTTCGCAGGGCTTGGAGTTGCGCTCTCTCCTTGGGCTCCAGCTTCTTTGCATTCAGAGCAAGCTGTCTGCATTTGGTCTTCTAAAGTAGCCAAAAGTAATGTGCCACCATTTTGATCCAGCCAACGTCTCTCTCTCTCTCTCTAGATCTGCAGAGCCAGAGTCTTTTTGTAAAGCCAGGTGGCCAGCCATTTGCCCTCAAAAGGCTGATTAATTGCATGAGCCACATTCGCTTTCAGAGCATAAACCCCCAAAAAAGAAGTTGCATTGCTGCTTTCTCATTATCCCTGGTCTGAATAACGGCCCTTCCACTGTTCCTGCACGGAACAACCAAGTACAGACCGCAGCAGGCCAGCTAGACACAAGGAAATGGCCATTCTGAAATTACATAACACAAGTCAGATTTGCATTAAATTATTGGAGTCTCATGTCGCTTGGCTGGATTTCTGTCTTTCCAGTTTTTAATTTATTTTGAAGTGGTTAAAGGATAGCATAAATTTACAGAAGGGAAGAGAATGGATTCCAAGAATTCAAAAGCCACCCAGACTTCACATAGCCAATAAGAATTCAGGTTAAAAATATTTTTTAATTAAAAAAACTGCCTAAGGGCTAAATTTGGAAATGGGCAACTTAATGAGATCGTCGCTATTGAAATCACTTCTTTACTGTTTATTTTTGCCATCTCCTCACTAATCTGGGAGTCACTTCTTCAAATTCTATTTTAAGAAAGTTGATAAATCACATTTAGGATATGGTTTTTTCTTTCCTCTTTCTGAACCATAACCCAGGACTTCCCATGTGTTGACATGAGAAGGAATGAAATATTACTTTGCAATCCCATCAAAGAATATTCCCTTTAGTCTGAAGATGCCCAACAACTCTCCTAAGCTGATCTCCATAAAGCTTGTCTGGTAACAGGCAAAGAGCTGGCATATTCTCCTTTAGAATGAGTGAGATAAGAGCAAGAAAGTTTTATTTCATAAAAGGATTTCATTTAGCCTATCCACAAGATAAGACATATTAATTAGGAAATGAGATTCTAAATCTCCTACTGTTATCTTTTGGACAGAACAAATAGAAAATTCTGCAAAGAAGGCAAGAGGTGAATGGGTCTTGGGGAGTTCATTCTCTATTTGCTTCATCCTCACAGCCTCTGGATAAAAGGACACAACCTAGGGGTGGGGTGAGGGTGAAGAGAGCTTGTTCTACCTGGGGTTGGCCTGGGACCACACTCCAGCTGGCAGTAGAAAATGAAAAGAGAAGGAATGAGATCCAGATCGCCATGCCCATGTGATCTGTATAGTCAAAGCTGTGGCTTTGGGGCTTAGAAGCAGGGACCATGTGTGCTCTGTGCAGCATCCTTGGGCCTTCTTGCTTGGCAGTCTCCGGCCTAATAGTAATTACAGGAAGACTTGGAAAATAGCATGGCATAGTGCCCACAGACATGTGCACGCTGTCCCCACCTACCAGGAAGGTGGCCTGTTCCTGTGGTGAAGGGCCTGCAGCTTCTGCATGCACACCTTCCTTGCCTGGCTTTAGGCCACACCTTACGGGGAAGATCACATAAAATGGCCTTAGCCCAGAAGACTCCTATGACAGCAATAGAAAAAGCCTTTAGTTTCATTTATTGCATGTTTATAAGCATTTATATGCATCCTCTGGCCAGGCCTTGACATTGGCATGGCCTGTGTTTAAGGAGTGATACAGATATAGTTTCTCCACCCAGCTCCTTGGTGACCTGGAGGAAGCCAATGGGTCAGAACTCAGTGGGGTGGCTGGATGCAGTAGGGGGGATACCAACTTGGGAGGAGAAACCTCATCTCCAGCTGTTGAGAAAGTCATTTTGATTTTGCCGTTAAGATGTGCAAGTCTTCTCTGCTCCAACCTGTTGTGTAAATTCATTATACTTTTTCTCCAAATATATTTGGATTGTAGTTTGTCCTGATTTGAGCCTACACTTAGAAGAAAATTGTTTTTAGGAAAGATTCACAGAAATCTGTCCATTTGGAGATTGCTTGAGAGAAGACAGGAAAGAGGTTTATTTTAAGCTGTTAAATTTTTTGGATGCTCTTCTTGCATTCAAGAGGGTTTTTCTTTTTTGTTGTTGTTGTTGTTGTTGTCGTTTTGTTTTGTTTTTTGTATTTTTTTATTTTCAAATGTCATTCTTACCATAGATTAATTTCAAAGCCTAATTTCTTTAAGGTAAAATATTCAGTTCCTATTTAGAACTAACAGATTTGGGGCATTTAAAAATAGTGCCCTTGACTTGTTAGTCTGTTTAACTTCAGCAACATTCCACCAGTGTGTGGTGTTCCAAGCTTTCACAAGTGCCTGAATTTTTATAGCACTTTTTTATTTGTCGTGTGTTTAGCGAAATTATTCATAGTCATGCCTTAATGCCAGTTTCCTGTCAGTAAGTGTGATTCTTCCCAATTTACAGATGAGAAAACTGACATCTAGATAGATGAATGGCTTGCTCATCATTAACTCACTGGGGTACTGAGGGATGTTTCTGGAGTTTCTGTCACTGTCAGCAGCCAGAATTCTCTGTTCCAAACCCAAAGATGGCTTTCCTGGCTTTAAACAGACATCTCAAAAATGTGCAGCTCCTCTACTGGTGACTTGGTCGTAAAACACGAGGAATAAATCACCCCCAAAAAATCCACTCTGCATGTGGACTGGTAAGGGTGGGTACCTCACCTATGAAGGACACGGCCACATTTTAGGGCACAGAAAGTAAGTCTGACTCTGTGAGTTCTCAGCAGGTGATCTACCACGCTGACTGGCTTCAAATGTGGCCAACAATGGCCAGAATATTGAAAACAAGGGCTAGAGTCTGGGTATGCATTTCTTTGTGGGGTGATGGACTTCCTGTTGTAAAAAGCTGTGGTGCTATACAGTGTACCCACTAACACAGCTCCTTTTAGCAATATTTCCCCATTACTGCCTAGCTTGTCACCTCTTTGCCACTGCTAGAAACCTAATGGCAAACAAATTCAGATGACGATAATGGAAGGCATTAAGATGAGCCTCGGGTGGTTGCAAAGGGTCCAGTTGCCCTAGGTATTTGACAGAGCGGTTCCCCAGCAAACAGGCTGAGAAAGCACTGAGCCAAGCTCCCTTGAAAGGCTTACGCGGGACTAAACCAAGGCAGTAGAGCAGATGAAGCGCCCCATATTGAAAACTTTCCTTGACAACTATCAAGCTGTAGCACATCACAGTTGTATTCATGTGATAGACACAACCAGAGCTTTTACTTGCATATTTCTTCCATTTTGTTTCCCCCCAAAGAAGGCTCCCAGCAGAGGGAGAAGGGAGGACCCGCCCCGCCTGTGGCAGTCCCGCCTCCTTCTGGCTGGAGATCTCCCGCCCCCAGGCCTCCCCTTTTTTTGGAAGCTGATAGCCCTGGTGGTTTACCTTCTTCTCCCGTTTTGCAGCGGTCTCATCCGACTGTCTCGTTTTTTTGTGTGTGTCCTTGCCAAGATGCACTTACGCATTAACAGTTTTTATTTATTTTTAATTTAACCTTTACACATTACCAAACTGTCGTGTGGGTGGGTTTAACTTTAGCTCTGGAGGTAACACAGCGCTGCCGGCCGACGGGTGGGCTCTGCCTCCTCCATCTCCTGCCATCCACCTTCACTGGCCTGCCCTCACCCCCACCCCACCCCTCCAACCGTTCGCTTCAGCCGTCCAAGTCGCTGTGATTAAAATTTTTTAGTACACTTGGCTCATTTTAAACTTTTAAGCAATTTTTCAGAGAACGAAACAAAGAGGATTTTTATGGCAAACTCCATTAATGCCACATTAAGGCTGACATTTTAATTACCCCAAAGTCAGGAAATGCAAAGTTCAGGTTCCCACAGCAACAGAAACTGTCCCCTTGAGTGCCGGCATCACAGCAGATTCTTTCATTGCCTGATTACACAACACCAGGCGTGGGGGCATTGTTTTTCTCCACGTATGTGGAAAGGAGCACAGCTTTTATCCTTTGTTTGTTTCCTGTAACTACAGTTGAGGATATGGGTCTTTAGCTCTCCTCCCCAAACCATCGACATGTATTATCCTAGAACGGAAGACTATTATAGCTCTACATGTGCACACGGACAGAATTAAAGTTGCTGTGGGAACATTAACTCTGATTTCCGGACTTCCGTGCCAGTCACATTTAAACCATAATGTTGTAATTTTTGGCATGTAATAAATGTGCATTTCATGTACACAGACAGAAAGAAGCATAAAATGTATTTTAAAGAGCAATTAATTACTAACTTTGTGATTAAAAAACATTTGGTGCATGTTCCTTCCCATTTAGCATCAGCTGCTGGTCTTAGCCAGGCCTAATAGATGACATACTGTGTCTCATCCTGTATCTCAGATGTACTTACTGTATGTTCCTGTTCTTCTAGATAATTAATTCCCTTAGTGAAGCTGTAGGGGGAAAACAAAATGGAAGGAATATGCAAGCATGTAAATAGGGTGAGGGATATTTGGAAGGAAATGATTCATTTCTGCAAATAAACCTCTTAGTCCCTGGAAAAGAGCCAGAAATCTGCGAAGTGGGCGTAGACAAAGGTTCCTGGCCACCTTAGAGCATCTGGTCCTGGGGCCCTAAGAACAACCTGGAAGCAGGTTTCCCTATGAATCTCAGCTGTGCCCAGTGAAGGTGTGATTTTACTCCATAAGAACTTTTCAGGCTTAAGGCTTAAAGGTTGGGTGAGTCCATAACAACTGTTCAGTTTCTATGAAAACTAGGAAGGGAAAGTAGTAGGGGGTAGGTCAGAGGTGGGCTTTGCCAAAGAGCCTGTGACTGAGAGAGTAGTAGTTTTTCCTCCTTTCCGTTTGCCTCTGGCTGACCCGTTTGCCTCTGGCTGACCCGTTTGTGATAGAGAAGAAAGTATTTCTAAAAGGTTTAAACAAGTTAGGGGGTAGAAGGAATTAGTAGCAGTACTCTATGGTGCATTGTTGAAAAATGCAAATGCATGAGTGTAGATTACAATAACAATTTACCAAAGGGATGCATAGCTGAAAGTCTCAGACTCTTAGGGGGACATACCCAATGAAGAGCCTCATACTATTTGTTCCTTCTGTCTCCTGTCATCTATTCCTTTTCATTTCATTTGCTTGCAGATGCTGTTTCACCTTTAAGAAAAATACTTGAGTGTTCCAGGGCTCTGATTTGCTTTTCCTTGGGCTGTCTGTATGTGTGAATGTGTGTCTGTATGAGTGAAAACTGCTCAAGCAAGCTTGAAGGTCTCTTTGGCAAATACGACTGCGTGTTCAGAAAGTTTCCAATCAGAAAGCTGATTCAGTGTAAAACCTTCCAAAAACTTCCTGAGGCACCTGTTCACATGAAAAGATTGGATTTCTGTTGGAGGTGCTCAGAAGGCAGTGTTTCATACTGAAGATCTCTGTTTGGTGTGCCAAAAAAATGAAAAACATTTTGGCCCCAAAAAAACCTCCATAAATGTTCAAAATGTATAATCAAACAAAAGCTTCATTTGAATTCAAATGCATGTATCTCAGCAGATGTGTCTAAACTCACTGGAATCCCACAGGAGCAGCTGAACTGGATTTTGGTATGTCTTGATAACTGAAAGAGTTATTCTTAGACTTTGGAAGGACAAAAATGGTCCATCTGTGAAGAGCCGTAATAGAGACATGGCAAAAAACAGCATCCTCTGAAAGGGTTTATTTATGGAATTTAGGACAAGTTGGACAATCCTGAAAACATTTTGGGGTCACACTAATTTGCAGAAGAAACATAGCCAAAGTAGGGTGGAATAACAACCACAGGCAGTTGCTGTCCTATGGCCTGCTATTAAGTTTCTAATGAATTCCATATCAGTTAAGCAGCGCATAGACCATGTTTGGTGTAACTGAGCATCCTTCCTGACTCCAACGTGTCCTCTGTGTTCTATAAGAAATTACATGCTTACCTTGTCATTGCTAACTATTCAAACTTTTTCTGCTGTTTCATTAACCAAATACAAGTCACACCTGTTAAGTTTGGATTTTATTTTCGTAAAGACAGTCTTTCCCTTTGCAAAAAGTCACCTTCTGCCTCTGAGTTAATTGACATATAATCTCTTTGGAATTATTGTTATTACCTTTTATACCCTCTTATTTAGAAATTTTAGTGCTTTGTCTAGCATTTACATAGCAGAAGGACAGTTGGTTGTTTTTCACTTGCTCTAATTTCCTGGAGTTTCCACTGAGTAATTTATTTTTTGGTATAATTTTATTAAAAACTATGTACAGTATAATTTTTTTAAACTCACAGTTTTTGAAGTTTTGTATCTTAATCCACTTCTTTGTATAAAATTGGTCCTCCTTTTATAAAGCTTGTCCTTTCCCTCCAGTGCTAATTAATTGAATATCTTCCAGAGTCCCTTAATGCAATCAGTTCTGGTAGTCACTCTTCCCTTGTTCATCCATTTAGTCACTGATCAATTATTTTCAGCCCTTGACCTTGAACCCAGTCTTCAGCAGGGATCAGAGGTGAAGCTATGAACAAAATGCCATCCTCTCACTTTAGGAACTCACAGTGTTCCTAAGGCTTTCCCTAAACACTTTACAAAACTTCCGAAAGGGTGAATTGAAAGGTAGTATGGCAGTATTCAGCTCTGGAGCTTCTGAGGAAGGAACCTATAGCAGAGAAGGTCTCCACAGGAACCCGGGGCTGGATGCGGAAGGAGCAGTCACGTGTGTGTAGGAGAACACAGAGGGAAGGGCACTCCAGATGCCAGAAACAGTAGCAAAGCCACAGGCACAAGAGGAGCATGGTGCTTTCAGAAAACAGAAAAGTTCAGTTATGATACAGAGTCCTTCTTACACTTTACCTAATTTCAATCGTGGGACAATTCGTACTTGAGTAATGTTGCAGGTTTTATCATTCTTACGGGCTGAATTATATGTCCCCTTAAGAAACATTTGCTTTCCAAAATAAATAACAAAGCAAGACACACACCTGTTTTCTAGTAGGCCAACTGCCCTGCCTTCCACACAGTGAAGGGAAGTAGGGAAGTATTCTGAGGGACCCAGGGATGATTCATTGATCAACAAATCTCAAAATAACTTTTCTTATAGAGAAAAGTTCATCCCTGGAGCTGCAGAGTCGCCCATGTCATGCTGGAGCTCATGGCCTCCCGAGACCTAAGGATCTGCCCTCTTACGAGGTCCTCCCCGGTCCCTGCGAAATCTGGCCTCCTTGCCCATTGCCTCAGTGACAGTAGGCCAGGTGCTGTCCCCACCCCACCCCACACTGTGCCAACCTGCTTATGATCGTCCACACGTAACAGTTGGGACCAACGGCTGATTTTCAGGGGTGTCCTCTTCGTTTCACCCTCTCATCTCCAGCTAATAGTGTATATTTGATTCTTGTCTGCAGCTGCTAGTGACAGATATGTGCTTTCTCAGTTTGTGGCAAATTCCAGTACATCAAAATAGTGATTCTTCCGTCTTCGCACTTCCTGGCTTACAAAAAAAAAAAAAAAAAAAAAAATGCAATGTGCACACTGCCCTGGGAGGTAGATCAATTAAGATCAGTTGAGAGCTTGAATGAGGAATCTTTAAGGACTTCCTTGCTTCTTCAAGTCAGAACCTTCCACCAGTCACCTCACAGTAGGTGCCAGCATGACATGCCACATTACCTCATCAGTACAATAGCACTTTCAACTCTCTTTGTTCTCTCTAGCAAATATGTACCAGTTCAAATTTTTTATTAGCACTGAAGAGATTAAAGGTTATCTGACCTAGAGCCATTATTGTACAAATGTAGAAACTGGGGCTAGAACAGGATAAGTGTTTCCCCAAAAAGTTCCCAGGAAACAGTGACAGAGGCCAAAACAAAACCCTGCTCTTCCTCTCGCTGTGTATGCTGCCTGTTACTCAGTAAGCTCCTGAGAGTGGGAAGGAGTCAGGACTATTCATCCATCCATTTACCGAACACTTTCAATGTCGAAGACCACAGCTAAGTGTTGTGCAGGATGCTGTTTTATCAGCAGGAGCCCTGTGTGCAGACTTATGATCTCCTAGAGATCAGATACATTCACAAACAGCTGCTCTGCAGAGTGGTTAAAGATGCACACGCGTACACGGGACCCACCAGAGCACCGATTCACCCACTTCGCAAGAATGGATAGAGGATGTTCTGTGTGCCTGCACAGAGCTCCATGGAGATACAAAGTTATAGACAGGCCCTGCCACTGAGAATCATAAAACTTTGTATGTGTCCTCAATGCACCATTTTCTTAGATAACATTTCAAATGTTTAAAATCCCGTTCACTGTAGCATCTCGTGAAGTTTATCAGAGAAGGTTCCATTTGAGCCTTTTTGAAGGATAAATAGAATTTCATATGAGGTAAGGCATTCAGATAAGGCATGAGAGATTTGTACTCTGGTGCAGAGATGTGGAAAAATTTTAAGTAGGGGTTGCCATGATCGAGACTTTGCTTTGGGGAGATCTAATTTAGCAGCAAGGGTCTGAAGAATGTATGGATGTGGGAAGAGGTGAGAGGAGGGAGGAGAGAGCCCGGGAAATACTGTTAGCAGTTCACACTATTGGCTACCTGAAGGGACTAGTGATGGGAGGGATGGCAGCAGCCAGGCTTCACAGATTTTGTGGGTGAGGATGGACAGGTCTGAGCGAGCTGTTAGGTAAGAGAAGGGACATCATCAAGGATAGCTCCAACATCTGAAAAAGAAGATAGAAAGTAAGCATTCAAGGAGTAAAATACAGTTTCCATTTTATAGAATGCTGAGTATGAAATACCAGGGGTATTTCCAGTGGAGACAAACTAACATTGGATTATAATTAGGGAACTAGGATACAGCAGAAATATTTGGTCCTAGGACTAGCAAACACTTTAGCCAAGAGCCATTCTTTAAGCTGTAACTGTGGAGTAAACATAGAAGAAAACTTTACTGAGAGAAAAAAGGAAAAGAGACCCTTGAGGTAGGTTTATGTTGAGTGATAAGAAAATAAATGAGGAACCATTAAAAGAGGAAAAGAAAAGAGATGGCCGGCACCGTGGCTCACTAGGCTAATCCTCCGCCTGCGGCGCCAGCACCCCAGATTCTAGTCCCAGTTGAAGCGTCGGATTCTGTCCCGGTTGCTCCTCTTCCAGTCCAGCTCTCTGCTGTGGCCCGGGAAGGCAGTGGAGGATGGCCCAAGTGCTTGGGCCCTGCACCCGCATGGGAGACCAGGAGGAAGCACCTGGCTCCTAGCTTCAGATCGGCATGGCGCGCTGGCTATAGCGGCCATTTGGGGAGTGAACCAACGGAGGGAAGACCTTTCTCTCTCTCTCTCTCACTGTCTAACTCAGCCTGTCAAAAAAAAAAAAAAAAAAAAGGATCTGAGGCCGGCGCCGTGGCTTAACAGGCTAATCCTCCGCCTTGCGGCGCCGGCACACCGGGTTCTGGTCCCGGTTGGGGCGCCGGACTCTGTCCCGGTTGCCCCTCTTCCAGGCCAGCTCTCTGCTGTGGCCCAGGAAGGCAGTGGAGGATGGCCCAAGTGCTTGGGCCCTGCACCCGCGGGGGAGACCAGGAGAGGCACCTGGCTCCTGGCTTCGGATTAGCGAGATACGCCGTCCGTAGCGGCCATTGGAGGGTGAACCAACGGCAAAAAGGGGGACCTTCCTCTCTGTCTCTCTCTCACTGTCCACTCTGCCTGTCAAAAACACACACACACACACACACACACAAAAGGATCTGAGTTAGGAGGACAACCAAGATGGTCCAGAGAGACCCTCCAAGAGGGGATGGGTGAGCCGTGTCAAGTGCTGCAGACACCAGGGACAGAGAGTGGAGAGATTAGTGAGGCTTTGGCATTGGTAGTGTCCTGACAGCCGTCAAAAAAGCAGATTCAGTTGCATCATAGAAAAGCACCATAAAGAGGCCTTGGGGCACACGGAGGGGAAAGCGACAATTACAAACAGCTTTTATAAAGGAGTGAAATGGTTTTAAAAGAAATCATAGGTAACTTGAATTTGGGGTATAAGGTATTTTTATGATACAATGAGCTCCAAGCCCATTTACAGAGTGAGAAGTGAAAGCTAGTGTTAAGGAAGACCCTGCAATTCAACAGACAGGGTGAGAAGGAACCAGATCTCCATTGTGCAGGGTGACTGGATGATAAACCTATGTAAAAGAAATTTGAAGGCATTACTCATGCCCAGTGACTCAGTTCTATTAGTTCTTTCTCTATTTCTTCCCAACATTACTTTCTCTTCATTTTAGCCGATATGAAATAATGGTTTACAAGTATTGGTTTCATGTCTTCTTCCATAACTTCATAAATATGTACTCAGTTTCTTATTCTCAATAATCTGTGACCATTAAGCAGAGAGCAGACATCACATATTTTGAGCACTTAAATTTTCTAATAATTTGTAAGACAAGTTACTTCAAAGCATGATCCTTTTCAGAAAGCCACATTCTGTGAATTTCTTTCATGATGGGCCCAGGTCAAGCAGCCTTGAAGTTAATAATAACCAATAGTAATAGCCTTGTAGTTAATGATAACCAATCTATTTGTTGTTCTCATATCTTCCTTCATTGCCACAAAATAGCCTCAAGTTCATTATTTGTGGCATTTTTAAAGTCATTTACTTGCTTATTTATTTATTTAAATTATTTACTTGCTTTCTGTGATGGTTAAAGGTATTCCAAAGGCCACTGCCACCTGGACTCACAGTATCTGATATTACTTCTGCTTACGGTCATCTGGAACCAACTAAATCAAATGTTACTTTGCCCTTCTATTAAATTACCTGTACAACCAAATGAGGAAATAATGTTATCACTACTGGAAATTACATAAGCAACCACATGGGAGAATTTTGAACATAGCTCTTTATAATTTCACAAGGAAAAATGGATTCATAGTTGATGTCTGAGTTGAGACCTTGAAGAGATCTTTCCTTTTTTCTCCAGTCCCAAAGAAGAGTTTCTTCTGACTCTTTATTTTGCTCCATGTTATCAGTTTTTTACCTGTGTTTTATTCAATGTTGGACCAGGCCATTCAGAAACTTGAAGAAAAATTGGTATTCATATAGGCACAGGGATAACTAACAAGGAGGAGCTGAGTTCACCAGCCCCTCCCTGCAGCCCTGCCTGAACCAAATGAAACTCCCTGCCCCTTTCCATGCAGTGGAAAGCTGTGGCTTCCATGGTTTTACCACTTGGCTTAAAATACCAACATGGCTGCAGGCTGCAGGCTGTATCTTCATGATGACTTGTAGCTCAACATAAGGTCATTATAAAATGACCATGTCTGACACTCCCACTCCCATCATGAACCTGACACCATGACACTTCCAAGGTTTCAAAGAAGGCAAGGAAGTAGTGGTATTTAACTCCCTCTCCAAACCTTACCCCCTTTGAATAGTCAATTAAAGCCCTCTGCACATACCAATCCCTATGCCTTCAGTTTGTATAAAAGGATGGCCCCAAACCTTGCTGAACCTGCACAGCTCTCTCTTAAGCATGCTGTCACTCCTTCTTTAGTGTGCACTTTTGCTCTGCATGCAAATATTGCCTCTCTGCTGAGCTTTACCTATGTCTCATCTTTAAATTCCTTCTTGGAATTGGAAACAAAAGTTTGAACCCAGCCATCCCATGATATCATGGCACACAGAATATTACTTGAAGAATTTCAAAATACAATAAATTAATGTCGTCATTCATTCAGGTATAATCACTTCCTTCCTTGTAGCATTGCTTCCTGTCTCTTTGCCTCATTTCTTAACCAGGTATTTGGATATACAGTAGGCGATGGAAGAAAGGAACATATAAATTTGAGCTACAAAGCATAGCATTATGACTCAAGGAAAAAAAAATCTGAGGATTCTTAGAAGTTCAGTCCAAGACCTTGTTTTTTAAGATTTATGTATTTCATTTGAAAGAGTTACACAGAGAGAGAAGGAGAGGCAGAGAGAGAGAGGTCTTTAATCTGCTGGTTCACTCCCCAATTGGCCACAATAGCCAGAGCTGCGCTGATCTGAAGCCAGGAGCCAGGAGCTTCTTCCGGGTCTCCCACACAGTGCAGGGGCTCAGGGAGTTGGGCCGTCTTCTACTACTTTCTCAGGCCATAGCAGAGAGCTGGATCAGAGGTGGAGCAGCCAAGACTTGAACCGGTGCCCATATGGGATACTGGCACTGCAAGCATGCCACAGTGCCGGCCCCAAGTCCAGGGACTTAAGACACTCCATAGCTGCCTGTCCTTTCCTCAGGGAAATACTGTGGGTCTTCGCTATGATGATCTGTGTATTTTTCCCCATTTTGAGGAAACCTTTAGAAATCTGGCCTATTCCACTTTATCTCTAACCTAGATGTTCCAGAGCAGTGACTGAATGTGGGAACTCCTGAAGTGAACTACGTAACCCTGGGTTAACTGCTGGGCTGCCCTCTCAGGTGGGCATGGTTGCTTTGGACAATGAGACAGGCAGAGGAGTTAAGCCACTGTGCTTAAGAGCAGGAGCTTTAGACCTGTATTTGACCGTGCACTCCACCAGTACCATGACTGGGCCTCCCTCTTGGAGTCTGCAGACTTCCTGAGAAGATAGGCATGTACATACTGACACCTATGTGTGTGCTGTCCTGGGCCACAGGTGTAGAGCTTCTGATTGCTTGGGGTCAGAGAACTAAAGAGGAAGGAAAGAGCTGCTTCCCCAGAACCTACCCCAGTCAGAAGCTGTATCCTCAAATTCCCCAAAGTGAGCTAAGAAGCAAGCAAGAGAGGTCCCATGTGGAAATCCAAATGCAGAATTATTATGCCCTCTCAGCTTCCTCCAATAGCCCTGCAGGGCAGGGGCAGGTAGAATAGCAGACTTTTAAGGTTACTTATTTCTTGAGCGCATTGATAATGAACTAACATGTGGACCATATATCGTCCAGAAAATGTTTTCTCACCCCCATGATCTAGTTATTTGTTCTTTTTTAACATGAACTTCAGCCTGTGAATGCGTTTTATGTGCCTTTAATTAGCTTCCCATGCTTCCATTTGCTCATCTGCATAACGAGAACAAGAATAGTGTCTATCTCCTAGGATTATTATGAGGATCAGAGGGAAAACTACATGTAAAGCCCCTAAAACAGCACCAGATCAGCAGCCAGCACTCAGTGAATTTGAGCATCAGCTACAGTTTCTGTGCTTTAAATGATGAAGCAAATACAGACTAAAACTGAGGCAACAGAAATGGCAGTTGTAGCAGGTGCTCCATGCTGCCCCTGAGAACGACTGAGACGCACAAGCCCTCCAGCAGGAGGAGGAAGGCCCATGCACAAAGGTTGCCCTCTTCACTGCAGGGAGAGGCCACGCCCTGCTTCTTGTGCCTTCTTGGATTCAGGCCTGGCTGGATTGAGAGGCCTCTCTATTGTCTTCTTACCTTTACAGGTCCCCTATTTGTTTTCTTTTTTCCTTAAAGTGAAAGAGGACTGACATTTAGTAAGCATCCTCTCTGTGTCAAATGCATTATCTTGTATAATTTGTACAGAACGCACCATTGTACAGATAAGGAAACCAGGGCTCTAAGAAGTTAAAAGACAAAAAAAAAAAAAGACTTTCTGAAAATTTGCTTCCTCATATAGGGAAGGTTTAACACTATTGTATTAATACTTATATTAATTATTAATTATTGTATTAATAATAGTATATATTACTACTATTGTATTTAATGCTATTGTATTAATTGTGAAATTCCTCCTTGTCCTGCCATGCATTCTAACCAATAAGATCTGTACTTGACCGTACATTATGAGGACTGGATTTTGCACTATCACAATTTCAGGTTGCGCTGTAGAATCTGTATGCATCCCCTACACACACCCTTAGAGGAGCCACTTTCCAGCCCCAATACCCAAGGGGAACAAAACATCAGGTCCTTAAAATGGGCAAACTGCTGTGCTGCCACATCTGAGAGCCTTTTGGAAGAGAAGTGCAAGTAAAGAAATGCACCTTTTCTCTTTTTCAAAGACTGTCTGCCTGATGACTGCAGAGTATTTTGCAATAATTCAAAATGCAGGGAAAGCTAGAAGAGTAAATGTGTTTCACTGCAGAGGACGATTGCCCTTAACCACTCAGCTCACTTCCCTTCTTCCATTCCCAAGCAGTTGGTAGTAGTTGGGGCACAAAATGTAGTATTCAGAAACTCAGCGAGACTTGTTGGCTCATTGTACTGAGTGAGCTTTTCCTGTCCCACAGTGCCCTCTTAGTTTTTCGTAAAGTGTGGAGACAATTTTGGACAGTTGCTTCTCTTAACTCATAAGCACTTTTGCTGCTGAGTATAGAATTCCAGACACACGTGGGTATGGAACTTGATCTAGATGTCTCCTAGTAATGCTTGCAGATCGAAAGCCAAACAAGACCGTGCACAAGTCTGTATAAATCCCGAGTCAGAGCTTTAAAATAATAACTGACTGAGTCATGATTTCTGCATCTCACATGCAGTGTTCTTCAAATCACATGTTGAGGGCTAATCAGCAGAATCCCAAGACGCAAATTAGACAGTACAATATTTACAGAGAAAGTACATGTGTAGCTTGAAAAGTAACCATCCTCAGGGTTACAGTCTGCCTCCGTCCCCAAAATGGTAGCAATTGCAATCTGAACTCTCAACATTGTAGCCAAGAGAGGACTGAATGTGAGTCTAACAGAAAGAGACAGACTTAAAAATCAGAACTTCTTGTGAAAGAGGTCTGGACGTTCAAGAAATGTTTGAGAAAGGTTCTGAAGAACTACCAGGTAAGCTTGGATTATTCTTGTTCTCAAATAACATTTTAGCAGATTTAATAATTAATTGCTTATTTGGGCCAGGCAGAAGCATTTGTGAAGGCAGGAATCCTGTGTTATCTTGTCTACTGCTGAATCCTTTGCATCCATCCGGCAAAGTGCTTAGCCATCACAAAGCTCATGGAGTGAGTGAGTGTGGTGGGGAGAACTGAGCGAAAGTAGAGGTAGAGGGCACCTTGTGGGCATTTTGCATATTTGAGAAAATGCAGGTCCTGAACTTTTTACCTGATTATTTGGGTTTTCCTTCGACAGATCTACAAAGCAACGCACAGCAGATACCCTGTAGTTTTTATGCTGGGGGAATAGAATCGCTTTCTGGTGGATGTGGGCTGCTGCATGTTTTGATTCTAATAGCAATATGGCAGGGTTAAGGTCAACTTTGTAGTATAATCTGGCGCCTGTTCTTGATAGATAGCATGGAAATAGATCATTATTTTCAAGATGCTCAAACAGACGATTAGGCGAATGCTCCAGCAAACCTTGTAACAACAAGACAAGGTTTCCTCGCCGCCTCTCCCATGATGGCGTCTTCTGCATCCCCTCACCCACCTCCCCACTGCCTCCTTTTCCAGGTTTAATCTTCGCCTAGGGAATATAGCATGTGACTAGCAGTTAGCAAGGAGACTGTTCTTGAGAAATTCACCCCCTGCACACAGTGCTCCCGAGCTCTCGTGGGAATGGCATGGTTTGATCAGCAGCAGGGAGTGCTGGCCCAGGGAAACAAGAGCTTGGCGTCAAATCTTAGCGCCCTCCATTTGGAAGGGGCCCCAAGAAAGTTGCCTCATGCGCACCCTCCCTCAGCTAGATGGACAGTATAAGGAAGTGTAGAAAACAAATTCCTGGCTGAATGCATGGAGGATTGAATGAATGAGCTGAGTTCACTCCTCCGGAAGTCCCCACCGTCTCAGGAATGGAAAGGCTGCCTTTGAAGTCTGGATCGCAAGATTTTGCGTATGCTCAGCTTTGGGGTCCGGTTGCCCTCTGCTGTCAGTTGTCAGTTTGTAGGTCTTAAGGTAATGTGGAGGTGGTCAGGAGGAGGCCTGCAGGGAAGAGAAGAGGCACTGAAAATGAGCTGAGGATCGGCTTTGTGTAGGTTTCAGAACCTCAGTGCTGTGCTTGAAGAACAAAATCCCAGTGTGTCTGCAGCCCTACCAGGCGCCTGCACATCAGATAAGACCTGTGCTGTGTGGTGTGCAGCTGCGGAGCCTCGAGAAGTTCTAACGGTGAAATCGGAGCAAACTGAGGCAAGCCAAGAGGGAAAGGCTTGGGGTAAAACACCATCAGGAGGCTCTCAAGATATGTGGCTTCAGGGTTACAGTGGTTCAAAAATGAATCTACTAATTGAAGAGTGGGAAAATACTCTTAATTCTCAGGAGCTGAAAAATCTTCAGAAGAAATGAGATACTTTGCCAGACACTCCCCGGTACATTGTGATCCTTTAATACAATCTCAGGGTGAAAGTGACCTGGCTATTGTGCATTGTTGCGGATTAAATGGATGATTATGAGTTACAGATTGCTATAGTAGAGGCATGGGTGGGTGGTCCTTACAAACAGAAAAGGCTTTTAAGCAAAGCCAATAAGACTGGAAGGCAGTGAATAGCTCAAGGAGCTTCCTCATTTCCCTGATATTATCTGTATGAATTGTTGGTTATGGCACACAATCATGCTGATAATTTATGTACCGAAATGACACGCCAGAGAATAATAACTAAGCTGGGGATGTACACTAGTGAAAAAAAAATGATTGTAGTCCAACTTTACTCTTGCAAAAGGTTAGTTAGGTGGTTAAGTGTGACATTTGAAGGCAAATTTATGGCTGTTATTTATTCAATACTAGTTCTTTATCTCAAGTTTGAAAAATTTTGCAAGGTAGGGAGGCAGAAATCCTTGAGCAAGGAAAGACTCTCATCAGAGATGTATATAAGTATAAATTTAGAGGCAGTGACAGTCCTAGACAGCAGGAAAATCACTGGAGGGAACACACAGTGGTTGCTGAGCAGTGTGTCTCCCTCGGTGCCTTGGTGTGGCAAAAACAGTAAATGCTTGTTGTTTATAAGAGCTGTGGCCTTCACTGTTGTCTCCCGTCGGGGACAAGTTAGCCTCAACTGTGACCCAACCGCAATTAGAAAATTAGTAATGTATTAAATCCATCTCATGTCGTTTCTCTTCCTGTAGCCCTGTGTGCCTCTGCTTTCTGTCGGATTTGTCCCTACAGCATCCCCGTGAGGCTGAAGCAGCTTTAACAGGGGGCTAACTAGTCAGAAGGGTTAAATTCATTCCTTGTCTTTATGTGAAATAATTGATTATCCTTAAACTGACCCATCTTATTGTACCATTTTTCACATTATTTCAGGTTTCCCAGGCAAAGGACATATTTTATCTTTCTCATTATTATTTTTAATTGGTTTTCAGAAAACTTGAGATAAAAACAGATTCTAACAAATATCCCAAGGAGATATTTGGTGTTCTCTTTTCTTTCGAGAATAGATTAAGACCTTCTCTGCTCCTCTCTTCTGCCTCTCCCTCTCTCGGCAGATAGTCAAAATCCCATGCCAATTTTCAAATGAATAAGGGCTCATTCTAATAGCTGGATCACAGTCCCTCTATTGAGGACACAGCCTTTTCAGTTCATGTCTGGACCCTCAATAAGTTACTTTTGGTTACAAACTCTAACAGTTTTGTCTGAAGGTTTTTAAACAGTACTAATATATAACTGGTTGTGAGTTCAGCAATAAATGGATGCAGTATGTGAAAGGCCAAAGAGAAAACCAGTGTCTTTCCACGTCTCTAGTGACCTGCACTAAATATTGCATATTTACTTTGTAAATGAGGACACCCAGTGGCCACTGAGTGAAAATATTCTGACAACACAAATATAAATACCCGTTATCACACTGATTGATGCATATCTCTGTAACATCTGTTGCCATGTGAGGTCCAGCTTCCCCAAATTATGCAAGAATGATGGCAGTTTGGTCATCTTTTCTCACTTAGGATTACAAAGTGTGGCTTGGCTTTTGATTTGTCTGAATTCTCAGCACATTTGAAGAGACCCGTGGAGCTCTGTATTGGGGTAAATGGAATCAGAGGGATGGGGACAGTATAGTGCATATCTGCAATCAGAAACAAATGAGTGTAGTTTGTGGGAAATGGTGAAAACATAAAAAACCAATTGCCTTAGACCTTAAATTCAAATTGAAAATACAACATTGGCTATTTACTAATGACAGGGGGTAGGGGTAATATAGGACAAGAAGGAGAGCATTATCCAGAAATTCAGGGATTGGAAAGACCTCCCTGGCATCAGGATGCACAGCCATACTTCAGGAAAAATACAAGGGGACTTCAAAAAGTTTGTGGGAAAATGAAATTAAAAGGTAAATTATTTTGCTGGAAAAGAAAAATGCTGAAATCCACACATACAAGTGGTATTCAAAAAGTTTATGTAACATATGTATTTTGAAAAAATGATGCATGAATTTCAAAGCTTTTCGCAGCAAAATAAACTGACCTTTTAACTCCATGTTTCCACATACTGTTTATAAAGTATCCTCAAATGCACGCTGAGGTTTTCTCTAATTATAAACATGAAGATGCAGAGTTGACCCACCAACTGTTCTTTTGTTTTTCCCATGATCCTTTTATTAAAGGTATACAAGCCTCATGCATTTCACAAATACAACTTTAGGGGCATAGTGATTCTTCCCATCATACCCACCCTCCCACCCATACTCCCATTCCTCTTTCTCCTCCTTCTCCTATTCCCATTCTTATTTTTTACTAAGATTTATTTTCAATTAACTTTATATACATAAGATTAACTCTATACTAAGTAAAGATTTCAACAAATAGTATGAAAAAAAAAAAACTGTTCCTCAACAATCAAGACAAGGGCTGCTCAGTTATCACATCTCAAAATGTCAACTTCACTTCTATAGATTGCCTTTTAGGTGCTCTATTAGTTACCACAGATCAAGGAGAACATATGGTATTTGTCCTTTTTGGACTGGCTTATTTCACTAAGTATAATGTTTTTCAGTTGCATCTATTTTGTTGCAAATGACAGGATTTCTTTTTTTTTTTTTACCTCCGTGTAGTATTCCATTGTGTACATATCCCATAATTTCATTATTCAGTCTTCAGTTGATGGACATTTTTGGGTTGATTCCATACCTTAGCTATTGTGAATCAAGCTGTAATAAACATGGGGGTACAGATAACTCTTTCATATGCTGATTTCTTTGGGTTCAGGTACATTCTCAGGATGGCTGGATCATATGGTAGGTCTATATTCTGATTTCTGAGGTATCTCCATACCATCTTCCACATTGGCTATACCAATTGACATTCCCCCACCAACTGTTCTGACAGGACCTATGAACTGTAAAGAAATATGCCTGGTATCATGAGGATCCAATTATACATATTTGTTGTTACAGTTACAGTTATTACAAGGTCACTGACTAATCTTCAGGAGACTGAGAGCCTTATAGAAATAGGACAAGCGAAAAAGAAGAAAGGAATGGAGACAGTTATGTGGTTCACATTTATTCCTCAACATTCAGATACAAGAAAAATTTCCTTAGTGTTCTAAAAAAAAGTAAACCCAAGACCCCTGTCAACCAAGTTAGCAAGAAATGCAGTCAAGTCTTAGGACTCCTTCTGCTCCTGAAACTTTTACAAGATTCATGAAATCGAGGGAGAGTTTTAGATCTCCGTCCCTTGACAGTGATTGACTACCTCACAAAGGTGCCACTGAGCCCATTTCCGGGGTAGGAAACTTTTTTTCTGCCAAGGGTCACTTGGGCATTTATAACATTATTTGCAAGCCACACAAAATTGTCAACTTAAAATTTATCCTGCTGTGGATTTATTGAATTGTGAGCCTTTCCTGTGGTTGGTTGCCTTGGCAGGGCCAGACCAAATGATTTTGTGTGCCTTACATGGCCCATGGGCAGAATGTTCCCCACCCCTGGCCTAGTCCTTCCAACTGTGAGGCTCTCCCAGGTTACTTGAGTTTATAGCTGCCCTTCACAGTGATCCTCAACAACTCACTGACCGTGAGCCCCAGACCCCGGATGATCACTATTGCTCCCCAGGCAATGCTACTTTGTGATCATCTCCACAAGTGTGCACAGCAGTTCCTGCAAATGCAGTTCTGTACACCTACAACCTTGGCAGCTTCCCCATCTGTTTCTTTCCCCTGTAATGCTACCTCAGTCTGACTCCAAGCACCAGCCTCCCACTCTTCACCCAGAAAGGGCCCAAATTAATTTCCTTCTGGGGACCTACTTTAGGAAAAAAAAATCATTTACTTTGGAGATTCTTTTAGGACTTAATGGACTCTGAAACCACAGCTCCCCTGGGCAAGGAGCTCCTGAGTGTATCCAAAGATTGGCCTTTCTTACCTACAAGTAGAGGAAGGGGGAGTTAATTTTATTACCATACTTTACTAATCCGGTAGGAACAAATCACAGATTGATGTCTCAGTTTATTACCTCTCCAACCACTAGAAAGCAAGAAAAGAGAACCCAGAATGGACTCTGGTCAGCATAGAACACTTCATTGAGGAGGAAGAGCTTTGAACAAAGTTCATGAAGGGCACATAAGATTTGGTGAAAAAATGTGACAAAGCACAATGGTTTCAGAACTCAGGACAGACTCAGCATACAAGACTTAAGAATGAATGTCAGATATATACAGGATGGCAATATGAGCAGCCTCTTGGATTAACACAGTGATTTTATTTTGGGGAAAACTGAGAAAATCAAATCAAATCTGTGACGTGAAATCAGATAATCAGAGGACAGAGCAAAATATCTTTTTCTCTATAATGTACAACTAATAAATTTTACATAGGAGTATAGAAAGAATGTAAGAGGAATAAAATACCTTACTGTTGCTTAGAAAAAGTATGAAGTATGCCTTTTCCTTCTCTTACATACCAGTGTCTCGCAGGAGTTTGAATTCTATATGACAATATCTGTTTAGAATCTTCTTCATTTCATCATGAGACAAAAGGAACATACATCTTAATGTTTTTAAAATAATTCCTATGCCTGGTTTTATAACAGATTGCCCTAGGTGAGCAGATGGGTTTCAGCGACGCTCTTAAATTGGCCCACAAAAGTCTCCTTGGTGCTTCCAGCAAAATAGATTTACCTTTTCACTTGGCTTTTCCTTGTTGTTCCAGATAGAGGCTTTTATTCTTCACCAAAGCAATCTATCATTGCACAAGTCCATACTCCCCATAGAAAAATCTATGACTTCCTCTTGACAACAAACACAATTATGCTTGAAAACCAGTTATCTTAGGAGTGACTTTGGGGTGTGGAGGGGAGGGAGACCCAAGTGAAAAGAACATTTAACCATGAATGAACCTTCTTCTCCTTCTTCTCCCTCTTCCTTCTTCTTCTCCCTCTTCCTTCTTCTTCTTCCTTCTTCTTTCTTCTTCTTCTTCTTCTTCTTCTTCTTCTTCTTCTTCTTCTTCTTCTTCTTCTTCTTCTTCTTCTTCTTCTTCTTCTTCTTCCTCCTCCTCCTCCTCCTCCTCCTCCTTCTTCTTTCTTCTTCTTCTTCTTCTTCTTCTTCTTCTTCTTCTTCTTCTTCTTCTTCTTCTTCTTCTTCTTCTTCTTTCTTCTTCTTCTTCTTCTTCTTCTTCTTCTTCTTCTTCTTCTTCTTCTTCTTCTTCTCATTGAAAGGCAATTTCAGACAGGCAGAGGTGGGGGTGGTGATGATAGTGGTCTTCTATCTGCAGGTTCACTCCCCAAATGGCCACAGCAACTGAAGCTGGGCCAATCCAGAGCCAGGAGCAGAGCTTCTTCCCAGTCTCCCACACGAGTGCAGGAGCCCAAGGACATGGGCCATCTTCTACTGTTTTCAAGGCCGTAGCAGAGAGCAGGATTGGAAGTGGAGCAGCCAGGACCTGAAACAGCATCCACATGGGATGCCAGCACTGCCTGCAGCGGCTTTACCCA
Organism: Lepus europaeus; assembly: GCF_033115175.1. Lineage (NCBI taxonomy): Eukaryota > Metazoa > Chordata > Mammalia > Lagomorpha > Leporidae > Lepus > Lepus europaeus. Next base: position 70,452,812 of record NC_084828.1, on the reverse strand, counting down.
CCACGCCACAGCGCCAGCTTCTGAATAATTTCATAATACTGTAGCAACAGAGGGCTAAAGCAGTTCTGTGGTTTGACAATTTTAATTAGAAAACTTTTTTTAAAATAATATCATGGGGTTCTTTTTTCTCACATATTGAAGTCCAGATAAAAATTTCCCCAAAGTCAAAACATATTTTTTAAAGATTTTATTCTTTATTTATTTGAAAGCCAGAGTCAGAGGGAGAAAAAGAGGGAGAGAGAGATATCCTCCATCTACTGATTTACTCCCCACACGGCCACAACGGCCAGAGGTAGGTCAGTATGAAGCTAGGAGCCTGGAGCTTCTTCCAGGTCTCCCATATGAATGCAGTGGCCTAAGCACTTGCACCATCTTCTGCTGCTTTCCCAGGTGAATTAGCAGGGAGCCGGATTGAAGTGGGACAGCTGGATCTCGAACCAGTGTCAATATGGGATGCTGCACTGCAGGAGGCAGCTTAACCCGACAACAGAACTGCCCCCCCCCCAAAGTCATAATATTAATTTCTTACCTAACTTTAACTCATTTCTGGTTGATGACATTTTTCCAAAGGAATACTATTTCTGAAAACCGCACCAGATCTCTAAGCTCACAAACATTGAAAATTTGTTTTTCTTGTAAAATAAGTAATTGTTGATATAAAAATCAAAGAACAGATGAGTAAGTAAGAAGATGATGGTTTCTATGTAATAACTTTTTAAATTTATATTTTAAGCAAATTAAAAGACATAACTTATTAACCATACGTTTGAATATATAAATCCTTCTTTAAGGCCTATCCAGAGCTGAGTTCAACCTGTATAACTTTGAATTTAAGTAGACTTTTTTGTTCATTTTTGTATCCCACCCAGAGGTATAGCATCTCTGTATTTTTCTTCCCCAGATTTAGTGAACAAAGGAAAAGGTTATAATAGGGCAGCAGCTAAATTTGTAAGGGAAGAGCTTTAGAGAAAAAAAAGAAAAAAACTCCTAAAAGGTATCTCAAAAGGTTTACAATAAAAGAAGATTTAAAGGCATCAACCTCAGGTTTCATTGACTTTTCTCCTTAGTCCCAGCGAGTCTTCCCTCCTCAAGAAGCCATTTCATTTCAACTTTGGAATGAGAGTCTAGGTATCTTTCAGGATGTTGTGTGCAATTATCCATCCAATGCCTTTGTTCACCTTGTTAACACTCAGCTTTCACAAGCTGTATGATAAGAGAGTAAATTTCAGAGTTTTATTGCAGTGGAACCAGATACTCAAGGTATAGACATTCATAGAGTATGTAGCTTAACAAAACCTCAAACGGAAGTTTTAAATTATGTATAGAATTTATTTCATAAAGTTAATGTTCATTACCTTTTGATTAATTGCTTTGATTACACCCTCACTTCATAACTGAAGGGATTAAGTTGGTATAAAAGAATATTAAATTACCAGTAAATATGTGGGGAATATATTTGTATGTAACTATTAAAAAGAAATCAGATGAGAGGTAAAATAAGGAATTGACAGTAGAATGAGGGTAGGAAATTTTTACCTAGCAAAGCATACCATGAGGACCTTCATAGTTGCTAAAGCATAGCCTGAATTTTTATTCTGAGCTCCCTAATAAACAGAACCAAGAGGGAAAAATTATCAATTATGAATTATCAATTATGGATAATTATAATGATGAATTATCAGTTTGGTATTGCTGAGCACTGAAATCTGGAAGAAGTTGATTGATTATATGTTTTAAATATCAAAGGTCCTTTTTGATAAATTTCTTCCATTGTTTTAAATTCTAATTCATCTAAGAATCCTTCTAGGTATTCTCAGTGAATGTTTCACTAGTGAGTTGCTGAAATTTTAGGTGATCCCCAAACCAACTTTGTCCATAAGTGAGTTGTAATTAGAATTTTAGACGTGTGGTCAGTCATGTCCTCATCCTTTCTTAGAGATCACAGCCTACTTAACTTGAAATTGGACAAACTGGGGCCAGCGCTGTGCTGTAAGGGGTAAAGCCACCATCTGCAGTGCCAGCATCCCATATGGTCATCGGTTCAAGTCCCGGCTATTCCTCTTCCAATCCAGCTCTCTGCTATGCCCTGAGAAAGCAGTGGAAGATGGCCCAAGTCCTTGGGTCCCTGCACTCATGTGGGAGACCTTCAAGAAGCTGCTGGCTCCTGGCTTTGGATCAGCCCAGCTCCAGCTGTTGTGTTCATTTGAGGAGTGAAACAGCGGATGGAAGACCAGACCTTTCCCTGTCTCTCTGCCTCTGCCATTCTGTAACTCTGCCTTTCAAATAAATAAGTAAATCAGAAAGAAGGAAGGGAGGAAGGGAGGGAGGGAGGGGAAGAAAGAAAAGAAAGAAAGGAATTGCACAAACCAAAAGCTTGGCATAACCCAGGGAAAAAGAGTTCCAGATCCAAGTGGAAAGGCTTCCCTAGAATTATTTCTTCCTTTGGACCTGAAAATCCTTTTAGTAAAATAACTCTCTTCTCTGTCTTCAGATAAAATGAACACTTCTTCCTTTTTGGTAAAGAGAGAAAAAGGAAGTCAGGAATAGAGGAAAAGTCCAGATTTGGAGATAGGCCTGAGCATCATGGGGCAAATGCTTTCCTTCCATCCTTAAGCTTGGTAAAGTTGAAGGATATAATAGCTGGAAGGAAGGGAGGAAGGGAGAAATAAAGAGAAAAAGGCCTGCTACCTGTCAGAGGTACTACAGAGCTTCCAGTGGACTACAGGCACATGTTGAACTTGTATTTATTTTTTTATTCAAACTATACCACATTATCTCATTTTTAACAATCAAAAAAGTTAAAGGGTATTTCCTAATTCTTGCATGGATTTGTATTAATTGTCAAAGAGGATCTACTGTGATAAAAACTTGATCCAAACCAAATCTTGCTGAATAGCGTTAGCTCCAATAGTCAATAAGTGAACCACATGGCTCTGTCATAATCCTCCAGATTGTAGCTGGTGTCAGCACCTCATTACCTATGTCTTACTTTTCCCTTTCCATCTTTTGTTGTAAATCACTCTCTTCTGAAAAGTAGCCTTTATCATTTTGGCTAAGATTATTTTTATTATATGAAATAGTATCAGTTCAGCAGCCATGATGATGCATCAGATGTAATCATGTAAGTTGCATCAGTTACAGAGGCTTTGATTATTGAAAGTTTTAAGAGCAACTTAAAGACAGATATTTGAATCTCAATTCGCAAGTCTTCATCTGGGAGAACACAGACCTCTTTGAGATTCTAGTGAAAGCTCATGTCCTTATCCCAATGAAGTGTAAATATGTACATTCATGATAGCTGTAGGTACCCCCTAAAATTAAGGACTTTTAAATGCTTAAAATATTCTCGAGAAATTTTCCATGAATGAATAAAAATTTAAATAATAAAACCCAGCTACCATGTTGAGATCATAAGTAGAATGGTGTTGTAAACATCTTAAACAAGTTAGTAAATTTACTCTTTGTCTAGCTAAAATAATTAACAGTGACTATCAAAGCAGTCAGGTAGTCTCTGACTTTCTTGGTAGCACAATGCTGCAAATATCCTTGAAAGTCAAATTTTCCAAAATTGAACCACTGACTTATGTTTAATAAGAAGAATTCTATTAACCAATGACTAAAATAAGATGCCGGAATCTTGTGGTTCGTGCACACTGGGCTTAAACAATCCTGAAGACAGAGGAGAACCCTCACTGGGAGGTAACACCCATCTCACCCACGGATGGGTAAGTAAAACTGAAGAACTGCCCTTCCCCAAAGCGGATGACTCAGGATAATGACAGGGGTCTGCTAGGTGTAAACAACCAACGTAAATGGAGATCTTGCTCTGCATGCCACTGTCCAGTGGTACAGATGGTTTCCCTTGTTCTCCCAGCCACCTCCCAATGATTTTGAAGGTGCCACTGAGAGACAATAAAATAGTGCAGGGTTGTTTGCTCTGGGTGGTAAAACGGTAGAGCAAGAAATTTCTAGACCACCTACCATGCAATGCAGTTAATTTTAGAGAGTATGTTCCATGATTATGTCTGATGCATATAACTGAGGTCTTGGCCCTGGCAGAGGATTTGGGAAATAATGGGAGCTGAGTTATCAAATTACATCTCTCCTTTCTCTAGAGACAACCAGGTCTTTGCTAGTGTGACCATGTTGGCAAGCAGAACCAACATGTAATAACTTAAGATCATTGTTCATCTCAGGATATGTGCAAACTCAAGCTCAGCATACTAAGGGGACCAAGATGCACTAAGAAAAATATGAAGTATGAGGCTGGGTGTGGAGGCCTGGTCACCCCTAGCCTCATTTCATGTGCTGACCCACTTACCTCATCTGAACCTAGTGCCCCAGATTGAATGCTCAAGGGGTTTTTGGCTGTACCATTTGACTTAGACTTGTTGATTGGACCAAAATTCATATTAGGTTTAATTTGAGAGCTGGTGTTTCCTCTCAAGTCACAAAGAGACGTCAAATTCCCACCCCCTTCTACGGAACCTTAGCTTTGCACTAGTCTCATTTTATATATCGTTTTGCTCTCCTGACTGGATTTCACACCTAATTAAAAGAGATTGTATTGCCTGCTGTTTCCTTTCTTGTTCATTTTCTCTTGTGAGCAGGCAGCTTTTTATTCTCATGCTAAGTCTTATCCTGGGACCCCCCGCAGCTTAAGGGAAAGGCAGAAGGAGCGTTCCTGCAAAACAAGGAGCCGGGGCCTTCATGCACCTATTTCACCGGGCAGATTTTCCCCTTGGAGACACCCTGCTTTGGCCCCTTCCACACTGTGCTCTCATGGCACACAGTCCCTTAGAATACAGATCACTGTCGGTGGTACAGCTCCACATGTTTCTAGTGAATGCATCATAGGCTGACTCCGTTTCACTCTGGGGAAAGGGAGACAGGTTATTATTTTAAATAAAGAGAGAACTATTTTTTATCACTTTTTCATTTGCTACCAATTCTGTGTTCATACAACTGTGGGATTTTATTTTGGGGTGGGGTGGGGTTAGGAAGGCATCCTCAAATGCACATAATCTATGTAAAAATTGCATGGTTTTGTGAAGTTGAGAAGGTTGGGGTTGGGATTTTTTTTTTTTTTTGAATAGCCCAAATGCCTATTCAGTGCCAATCTAGGAAAGAATGGAGTTAGAATTTTCACACCATTCCTTCGTATACAGTCCGTGAATAACCATCTAATCAAGATTTGTTTTCAACAGGGGACAAATCTTCTACAGTAGAGTATTTCAGATTTATTCCATTGGAATCTATACATTAATGCCCATTGGATGAAAAGGACATGTTCACAAAAGACTGGACTTTGCCTTGCTGTGGCAGAAACTTTTTCCCACTGTATTAGTGTTAAAAATAAAAGAAAGCCTGGGAAAGGAATTGCCTCAGCATTGTGTGCTGGAGGAATGAGGCGTGCTTCAATGGAGAGGCAGGGTCCCCCATTGCATCTGTACCCACATCAGCAAAAACCATTCAGCCTTTTGCAGTTGCTCACTGAGAGATGTTTAAGAATTGTGTGTATAAAAATCCCACTGGGCTGGTCAGGTCAGGTCTGTATATGTGTGCTGGTTTCAGTATGTCTCTGGGATTTTTAATGAAGTTGGTGACAACATCACAGCAGTAATCATAGCTCAGACTCTCTAGCAGATAATCTGATTATTTCTGTCAACTAAGTTTGCAATCCAGATCAGTCGGACAAGCAGATTGGACTTTCCTCATGAAATGGTGTGCATGTGTGCATGAATGTGAACATGTGTGACAGAGTGAGTTTTTAGTGCTGACCATTTCTCATTTCTAAAGCACGCTCTATCATCACTTTCACTGCCTCTACTTTATTGTTTTTTTCCCCTGAGAATTAGTATAATCCTAGATATTTTGTGTTACATAGTGAAAAGAATATCAAGAGGCACAGATTCTAATCCCAAAGCTCACAGGTTCTAATTCCACCCCTGCCATTTGCTAACTAACCTTTGGGCAGGCAATTTAGACACTTTGAGAGCCTCAACTTTGTCTTAGCACAAATAAGAATAAGAAAGAAGGCCTATCCTGAAAACTTAGAGATTGTTGTAAGGAATAAATACAATGTTTCATGTGAAAGAGTTTTATGCACTGCAAAACCCTGCAATGATGTCAATTATTATGATAACTGTAATAGAGCTGCTTCCCAGGATTATCTGGAAGAAGACAACCCTATCATATACATCCCCTCTAGTGATACAGCTATAACTCATGCTATGAGCAAATGTGGTTTAAAGAGTGTTTTCATCTGTGCAGGAAAAAAATCTTAATAAGTTATTCTACTCAGAGACGGTGATTTTATTATAGATATAGCCAGCCTAGGTGCTTATGGG